>NC_056515.1:28828836-28844494 GCF_014905685.2 Nematolebias whitei | reverse complement strand
ATATATATATATATATATATATATGGATTATACATGTAATAATGTAAGATTATGCAAGTGGTTAAGGAGTGGGAATTTTAATAAGTTTGTACTTCTACCCTCTCCCTTGAATATGTAAAACAAAAAGTTTTGACATTATGCTTCATGTTGTATGTTTTTATTTTTATTTTTTATTTTTTACATATTCAAAAAATAATAAACTAAACTAAACTAATCGCTGGATGTCCGGCCCCCGAACTGTTGGCTTTCAGAAACTGTGGCCGCCTGAGCATTTCAGTTGAATAGCCCTGACCTAGAGAATGGAAACAAGAAGCTAATTATGCATAAAGTAAAATAAAATTCACAAATTTCAGGAATATTTCTTATTTATTGTTCAATCTAATAAATAGTGTACTTAAACCTGATGATAAATCTCTAATAAACATCAGTCCGACATTCTGAAGTTACGTTTCATGGCGTTTTTTGTCTTGTTTTGTTGTTGTTTAGTAGACATACCAAATCCATGAGCTTTTTTATATTGTTTGTTTGTCTGTTTGTACTTTTTTGTGTAAAAAAAAGCTTTTCTATTTTGAAGTGCTTGTCCTCACATGTTGAGTTTGGTAGCTGCATTAAAAAAAATAATGCATTTAGCTAACTGTGTTTTGTGATCAATCATTTTGATATGTGTATTCTTATTTCTGGTTTAGCGCTGATGTTTCGTAACGATGCAGATGGCACTTCATGTTATTTATGAGTTTAATTTAAAAATATTTCTTTCTGTTTTACAGCGCAAAACATTATGTTTTATTGTGTCTGGATATAAGGAGCTCTCGGCTCTGCTTACAGCAGCTTCCTTATTTCATCCAGACAGACTTATTGACATGTAAATATAAGATTGTTTACAGCTGGCTCCATGTGTGTTTATGGCTTCAACATGCTCAGTACAAACAACAAAAATAAGATGGAATTATGACTGACATGTTCTTTTTATTCATGTCTGTGTTTGTTGTTTAGGAGCAGAGTGTGGAGGGCCCCCCACCTCTCACTCTGTCCCAGGAGGTTAAAGAGGCAACCCCTGAAAACACCACCACCACCGATGAACTAGACACGCCCACTTCCACCACCTCGGTGATGACCTCGACCAATGAGAGCTCCACAGAGGCCGACACTCCACAGCAGACCGACTCTGAGGTTCATCACCTCGATTTTACTGGTGGACGCTTTGTTACAACGGAACGTCTAAAAACTGAAACACGATTATTTGTGTAAAAGGAACAACAAGTTTTATTTCACTTAACAACAAAGAAATTAAAATCAAAGTCAATTTACCACACCAGAAAATTAAATTTCCTCCAATTTATTCTGTTTCCAAACAGGCTGGACCTCAAGTTGTTTCATCAGAGTCCAATCTAAACTCATTCACTTAATTCTTTGGCAGGAAAAAAAAAAGGGTGCATAATTTATTAGAGGCTCATAAAGCCAGGGATGTGAAGAAATGACAGTGATTAATAGTTTCTATGAGAAGGGATGCAGTTTCAACAAAACGCTAACCACACAGAGCACGTATCGAAAACGTGTTGAGTCAATTCCAAGCAGATTAGACCCAAACACTTTTTGCTCCGAATGTCAACAGACCGGTTTTGTGGCATTTAACGAGAGATAGAAACTCGACAGACCACTTGGACAAATTACGTTTTAAAGACCAATAAATACTTACTTTTGCAGAGGTAATTGCTGTGCGTTGTGCTCCTTGCAGGAGTCCAAGGTTGTGGAGCAGGAAAGTGGGAAAGCTCGGAGTGAGACAAAAGAATCCTCAGAGGTGCTGCAGAAGAACCCCGATACATCAGGCTCGCCTGATCTGATGGCAGCTCAGGAGGTTCAAGATAGCTCCTCCACTGAACAACTGATTCCTAAAGCAACCAACAATGAGCCCTTTGAATCTGTCACCCCGACCACAGCTACCACCACTACAACCCCACAACCTCATCTGGTGTCGCAGCCTGGAGAACCTCACCCTGTGAACCCCAACAGCCAGAGCAGAGTCTATTCTCTCCCTGATACCTATAGAGGTAACAGCAGTGACATCTGCGCAGGATATGGGAGCCTTTCTCGCTTCAGCCTCCACGGCTACCTGCCCACCAAGAACTTCCAGCCTGGAGCCCACTACACCTTACCATTCTTCAGGGACAGCTACGCCCCTGCAGGCCTCAGCAGCCAGATAAACGAGGACAATAAAAATCCTCTGGACACGAAGGCCGAACACCCAGCTGCCAGTTACTCAACACTCGGGGGAATCCACCAGTTCAGACCAATTACTACCATGGAGCTCCTCAGGGAGCCTTCCAGAACCAGGTAGGAGGACTTTACATGAAACACTATTGATCCTGTAAAGAGGAGGCAGTGCGAAGGAGTTCTAAAGACTTTGTTGTTTCCTTAGAGACTAAATGTGGGCTCAGACAGAGTTTCAAAAGGACTATTTCATTGGGAATGTAATCCATTCATGTGGGTAATTTGCTTCTCAGTTTAAAAAACTAACAAGTGGTTTATTGCATTTCCAGCTGCAAAAATGGTGTCCTCTGCAGCAGATTCAAACAAACTCACCTTATAGTTAGACTTACAGATACATTCATATGTTGAAAGATTGAAATTTGTACGTTGTGCAAGAAAAACAGGAACAAAGGCCTTAAAACTTCAGAAAGTTTGATGCACTCACAAATTTATTTTTGTTTATCAGCCTTAGAAAAACTGAATAGAAAGACAAGGTGAGAGATGCATCAAGGAAAAAGGATTAGCACTCCTTGAAAGAATACATATCGCCCACCACCTTCCAGGCTTTGAAAATAACTATATTCTCATGAACTATCTCAAATAACCTGTTAGTGCTTAAAGTACAAGTTGTGAATAACCATAAGCTATCACACCAAAGTTTGGTTCACTATCTGTAAAATTCATTGAAGTATACCCATTTTTGCATTGGCTGAGGTTGATTAGCTCCAATGGCCGTCTTGAACTGAGAACTCCTGAAGGTAATCAGTTGCAGCTATCGATGCATTTAATATTTTCTCAGATTTTCACTGAAATCCACTTAGTGGTTTATGAGATATTTTGTCAAAACACAAACAGGGTTGATTCCAAAAGTTAAATAAAGATACCAAAGTCCATGCTCAATAATCCAGGTATAAAATCCAACAGTGTTCAGTCAGGTTAAATAAAGGTCATCTTGTAAATGAGTCCCCATTGCTCAATGGGATTAACCTGTATAAATAAAGGTTGAATGAATTAAAAAAGATGTTGCACAATCTATTGCACTCAAGCACGCTCTGGGATTGATGCTCAGCTACTACCACACCAAACCTTAGCTCTAAGTCTGTAACATTGATTGTGTTATAGCCATATTTGTGTTTGTTAAAATTGTATTGATGTGGTGGCTATCTTGAATCAAGTTGACTCCTACAGTTAGTCAATAGTACCGGTAGATGTCAATGTATTGTTTTTTTGTTTTTGTTTTGTCATTTTAGTGATTCATAAAAAATCTGTCTGGTGATTCATGAGATATTATACTAACAGCACTGGCTCAGACAGATATGGAAAAAACATTGTCACTCTATCTTTGCTTTTGGCAGGATGCATAAAACATCCAAATCATCTTTGTGCAATTAATATTTATACTAAATTGATCTTCTTTCGGCTGTTCCCCTCTTTCGGGGTCGCCACAGTGAGTCATCCTCCTCCATCTCTTTCTGTCCTCACTCCAACAACCTCCATGTCCTCTCTAATTGCATCCATATATCTCATCTTTGTCTTTTTCCTGGAAGCTGCATTTCTAACATCCTTCTACTAATATACCCACTGTCCCTCTTCTGGACATGTCCAAACCATCTCAGTCTGGTCTCTAACTTTATCTCCCAGTTGTTCAACCTGTGCTGTACCTCTGATGATCTCATTCCTAATCTTATCCATCCTTGTCACTTTTAAGGAGAACCTCAACAAAGTAATTTCTACCACTTCCATTTTTTCCCCTGTCTTTTTGTCACTGCCACTGTCTCCAGACTATACAACATAGCTGTCCCTCCACTGTCATGTAAACCTTTCATTTGACCTTTGCTGACACTTTTTTGTTGCAAATCACTCCTGAAACTTTTCTCCATCGTGCCTGGACTCACTTTTTCACTTTTTTTACTTCATTCCCTGGTTTCATGGACAGTTGACCCTAAGTACCTGAAGTCCTGGACCTTTGTGACCTCTGCGCCTTGTAGCTTCACTGTTCCACCGGCCTCCCTCTCATGTACACACACACTATGTTTTTAGTATGGCTGACGTTCATTCCTGTTTTTTCAAGTGCAAACCTCCACCTCTTTAAGCTACTGTATCTTCCACCTGTTCTGTTCTCGTCAAAGATCACAATGCCATCTGCAACCTTGAAAGTCCATGGGGGTTCCTGCCTGTACCAGTCTAACAAGCTTTTCTGCCACTCCATATTTTCTCATGCAATACCACACCTCCTCCCTCAACACTTTGTCATATTTATTAACCTTATTTAACCAGGCAAATCCCATTGAGATCACAGATCTCTTTTGCAAGGGATGCCTGGGACTGAAGGCAACCTAACATGCATGTTGTTGTCTGTGGGAGGAAACTGGCGTATCCAGAGAAAACCCACGCAATACTGCCTTCCCCTTCTTCATTCTTTTCAGAGCTTTCCAAACTTTACCCTTACTGATCTTTCTCACTTCCTGGTCCACAGCTTTTATGACCTTTCTCTTTCATTATCTTCATTTAATAGCTCCTCATAATACTTATTCCATCTTCCCGTCATGGTCTCCTCGCTTGTTGGAACATTACCATTCCTATCTTATGCAAACCTAACCTATTGCATGTCCTTTCCAGCCTGATCCCTCTGTCTCGCCAATCGGTACAAGTCCTTCTCACCCTCCTTAGTGCCCAGCCTCCCATGCAGCTCAACATATACGTTTCTGTATAGTGCCCTGAGATGGCTTCTGTTGTTACTTTGCTCTATATAAATGAACTGAATTGAATTGAAATACATCTTCTGCTTTGCCTTTGCTACCTCCCTCCTTTCACCATGTTACATCTTCTTATATTCCCGTCTCTTCTCTTCAGTCCTCTCACTGTCATTTTTCTTCTTGACTAACCTCTTTCTTTAAATAGCTTCCTGCACTTCACTTTTCCACTTCCGGTTTTCCTTATCATGTTTTCTCTGTCCAAATGACACACCAAGTACCTTCCTACCTGTCTCTAAATACTGTTGCTGAGGTAGCCAAGTTATACCATACCATACCATTTTATTTATAGAGCACTTAAAACACCGACAAGGCCAACCAAAGTGCTGTACAGACAGAACAACAGACAACACACAAAGCAATATCCAAAAGAGTTATCTGGAAGCTATTTCTTACCAACCAGAGTCTTTAACAGCTCCTTTCTGAACTCCTCACGCTATTCTTCCTTCCTCAGCTTCCACCATTTGGTCCTCTCTGTTGTTGCGAAGAAGATAAAAAGTAAAATCAGTCATTGTACACAAAACCATCCAATGCTGTCTGGCCACACTCTCCCCTGCCACAACCTTACAGTCCACAATTTCCCTCAGGTTTCCTTTTCTACAAAGAATGTCGTTTACCTGTGTACTCCTGCCTCAACTCTTAGGCCACTCTATGTTCCTCCCTCTTTTGGAAATGTGTTGACTACAGCCATTTCCATTCTCTTGGCAAAATCCACCACCATCTGTCCTTCCTGGTTTCTTTCCTTGACACCAAATCTACCCATCACTTCCTCATCCCTGTTTCCTTCACCACCATGTCCATTCAAGTCTGCTCTAATCACCACTCTCTCCTCCCTTGGAATACTCTCTATCACTTCATCCATATTCTTCCAAAATTTATCTTTCTCCTCTCTGTCACATTCAACCTGTGGAGCATAACCATTGACAACATTGACCTTCTACTTCTACCTTCAGGCACATCACCCTGTCTGACACTCTTTTCACCTCTACTACATTATTTGCCAACTCCTTCTTCAGGACCATGCCTACACCATTTATCTTTCTATCCACACCATGGTAAACCAGTTTAAACCCTGCTCCAGTGCTATGAGCCTTGCTGTTCTTCCGCTTGGTCTCTTAGACAGATAAAACATCTACCTTCCTTCTCTGCATCATGTTAGCCAGCTTTCTACCTTTGCCTGTCAATGTCCCCACATTTAGAGTTGCAACCCTCAGTCCTACATTCTTGATTTACGTCTTCTCTCTGTTTTCTGACACGTTTCCCTCCTCATAGTTTTCGACTAACAGTAGCACAAATTCTGCTGGCACTCTGTTAACAGCATCGGTGACACTCGTTGTTAACCTGGGCCTCAACAGATCCAGTATGGTGTCATTCAAATGAACTCGCCTATTAGTTTTGGCAAAAGTGTTTTACGCAGGATGCCCTTCCTGACACAACTATCACCATTTACCCGAGCTTGGGACCAGCACAAGAGATACAATAGCTCGTGCTCCTTAGTGGCTGGTTTATATTTATACTAAATTGATATTTCTTCTAATTAATTCTTATAATGATCATATTCTAATGTCTCATTTCTGCATGTAATCTTGCTCCATTTGAGTCCCAAAATAAAACCATAAGCTTGTAAATGAGCGTAAAAAATCTTTATCAAATGAGGACATACCTAAAAATGTTTAATAATAAAAACTAAAAAAAAAGGAAAAGGAAGTCTGAATTATAAGGAATTGCATCGGGCTACCATAAAATAAACGCTTTAGTTTATTCCAGCCCAGAGGAGTTTTCTTGAGAAGAACATGAATCAAAAGCTGTAGCTGCACAGATATCCTGAGGACACCCTGGCGTTGCTTCGATGACTCAGTGTGGATAATAAGACAGACGGACAGCAGCTAGGCTGCTACTGATATCAATCAGAGACAGCAGCCGGCTGCAAAGTTGATAAATAAGGAGGTTTCAAGTGCTATTGCCTGCCATAAGGTTTCGCCTTGGCCCATTCAGAGTGATAGAAGTGTTTACAAAAGGCCACAGTGAGAAATTCCACTCGACATGTTTTATTTAACATGCTAAACCTTCACAGTTCTTGTTGCGCACTAAAGGACATGACAAATCTTGTATTTGTCTTTATGTTAGCAAGAATTTTGCTAAACATAAATGACTTCAGTTTTTTTTTTAAGTGCACAAGTGGAAAAATTATGTAAACTATTCTCTTTTATTGTTGAAAGGCTTTTGAAAAATGCTTTAATTCCCGATGAAATGTTGAATCGTAAAATTCTGAAAATCCTTTCAAACCAACAAAAGGGCCTTTTTATACGTTGGAGTGCTGAACACTCAACATTTAAAATCTGACCCTGTCGACGAATTATAGACTCTAGAAAGGCCAAAAGTATTGCAACAAAAACAAATGAATTAAATCTCTATTAAACGGGTGCATTTAAAACAGCTTATTGGTTTATTTTTCGTAGCAGACATTCATTTATAAAATATATAAAATGGTCAAAGAAATACTTTAATGTAGGGTTAGCTTAAAAACACAAAGAGTTGGGGTTATGTTGATAGTACAATAAAATATGTGTGACTTTTACAAAATTACATTTATTTAATTTACTTAAAGAGTAAGAGTATTGTACATAGAAGATATTAACAACTTTTTTTTGTTAATAACTGTTCGCTGATGCAATTCAAGCCTTTTGATTCTAATAACGTACTTTGTACCTTTGGTACTAATAATGGCTCCAAATGACTACTTGACATCATGATTTGACATAAAAGCAACATTCATGAAAACTGCCCAAACAGAAGCAGAGGCACTCTAGATTTCTGTGTGAAGTTATCAAGAAATTATCAAAATGTGTCAGTCAGTGTTTTAGATTTTTCATTTAAAGAAATGCTTTTGGCTCAAAACTAAGGACGAAAAGAGTCATCCAGAGTTTTAGGTTCAAAAGTTCTGTGGCGGTGTGCTCCCCGTGAACTTTCGGAGATTTTCTAGTCATATATTTGACTAAATGCTTTCATAACACTTGAATGAAAGTTTTTAATATGTTGTGGTCAAATCCTCTTGGCATTTTGTAGAAGGTTCTAAACAAAAACAAAAAAACCCTTACATATTTTTAAAGTTTCTTTCAGTGTTAGGTGAACACTTCATTTTTTTTAAATTGAGCATTAGTTAGATTTTATTTTTTGATAATAGGGACTTTGGACAGCTATAAAAAAGACTTATTAGGAATTCTGCTATAATCAAACACTCACTCTCATGCAAGGTGGATGCCTCCTCTCCCTCTCCAGTTTTCTGCTTGCTGTTTTTTTTTTCTTTCTGTGTATCGGAGCTCCTATTTTACACATCTTCCGAAATGAAAACTACTGTCATGGATCTGGTCAGCTGGACTTTCAACGCAATCAACAAAATCTTTTCAATAAAGCGACAGGGTCCTGGAGAGCCCTCATGCCCCACTGAGACTCACGCAGCAGGATACGTCATGGATGTGGGGAATTTGGGAGCTGATGTGTCTTTTCATTTTGTCTCAGGAGGACACCGAAGACGTTTGTATAATTGGATTCACGATAGCAGGGTTTCTGCTTTCTGGCATTGGCGGATTCCTGTGTTGGAAGATGTCATCAGCAGTTTTGGCAATGGCAAAACTGCCAAGCCTGTGTGAAGGCTTGGTTAGTGCTTCGAGTACTCAAAATCAGCTGATGTATGAGCTAAACCATAAGATAGAAGCGATTTGTTAAAATCACAGGCCACCTGCAGCTTCTGGGACTCGCTAGCATGTTGGAAATGATCTTGGAGGGGCCTCGTAAGCACGGACCAGTGGAATGCCCACTAATCTGGCTATTTTTGATCTTGAAACTTCCAGCTGGACTCAAATCTGACAAGAAAAAAGCCTGCCTGAAAAAAATCAACAATTGTGGTTATCTGAATCTGACTCCCCCAGTTGGCCTTGAAAACAGGCTGATTATCAAATTTCTCCTGGGAAATGTTCTTTGTATATAACCCCCCACCCCCACCCCCCAATAAATTTTTTTGTAAAGGCTTAACAGAACTGTGCAGGCTGATCAACATCTTACCAGGACTATGGCCTATCTGGAAGTGCTTCATGGACAATCTCACCGCATTGCCGTCAAATGCATATGTAATGTGTTTATAAATGTGCTTGCTGGCAGAGTTTTTTTATGCCTTAGATTGTGTCCTGATAGGACAAGGTGTGAGGAGATCTTTTTTTTTTTTTTTAAATGCCACTATCCTATCCTTGTGGATTTTTCCCCTTTTCTATCTAAAAAAGTATTCTGAAAAAGGATAAGGGGCCGCGCTCCAGTAGCAGCAGCAACGTGCACTTTGCCCATCTTTCGGATGACTGTACGAGCATAATTTCACTGTATTTAGGTACAATGATAATAAAGCTTCTTCTGATTCTGATTCGAGTCTCCTCCTGTAAAATACTTCCATTCTTAATCAAAACTGACCCCTCCACTGCTTTTTACAGGCTTGAAATGTAGTAATCAATGTAAGCTAAAAAGTTACATAAAGTTAAAGTAATAAAACATGGGTTAATTTTGTCTCTATTTGATGAAAAGATAAAGTGAATGTAAGAATGACTACATTTTTTCATTTTCCACAGTATTATTTATTTCATTGCACAATATTTCTCTGAAATGAAAATTAGAACCATAAGGTATTGTGGCAAGACTGCAAATAGTAAAAATAATGCCAACCTGCTTTGTTAATTTTAAGAAAGTTCAATGAAAAGGTTATTTTTATTTGAGATTACCAAGGTAACAAATGGAGACTGTCAGTAGGTGATTGTTCCTTACCAAGAAAAGTTAGGTATTGGTGTAAAATCAGTTTCTGTAACTTCACAGTCAATAAATCCAATTTATTTATTTTCTACACAGATGGGAAGACAGTCAGACAGGGAATAATATATACACCCATTTTCTGTTCTTTTCCTAACATACAACAATCTGTGTCTTTTCAGAAGTGGCTATGATGACGCTTTCATGGCCCAGCTGGAGGGGAACCTGAATCCTTTCTTCCAGGCCATGTGTCGAGCTCAAACCCTGCAGATTCCTCACAAACGCAGCAGCATGGTGAGCCTGGACAGCATCCGAAGGGACCCCCGCTGGAGAGACCCCAACCTGCACGAGGTGATTGCCATGCTAAGGCACCCAATGGACCCCGTCAAGTCCAACGCTGCTGCCTACTTGCAGCACCTGTGCTACGAGAACGACCTCATCAAACAGGAGGTCCGCCAGCTGAATGGCGTACCCATCTTGGTGGAACTCTTAGACCATCCCAAGGCTGAAGTCCATCGCAAGGCCTGTGGCGCTTTGCGTAACATATCGTACGGAAAAGATCACAACAACAAAATGGCCATCAAGAGCTGTGATGGTATTCAGGCTTTGGTAAGACTGCTGAGGAAGTCCAGCAGCGTGGAGGTGAAAGAGTTAGCCACAGGTACAGCCGACTCAGAAGGATAAATGGCAGAGTTTCAGAGTTTCAATAGTTGTTTTTACAACAATTTTCTGTACACACTGCAGGCACTCTCTGGAACCTCTCATCACACGAGCCTCTCAAGATGACAATCATCAACCAGGGACTTCAAACCCTAACTGATGAAATCATCATCCCACACTCAGGCTGGAGGAGGAGAGACTCAGCCGACCCCTCCAAACCACAAAGTGCTGAGTGGACCACAGTCTTTAAGAACACTTCAGGGTGCCTGAGGTAACATTAGCTGCAGTCATAAGGTAGTAAATGGTAAAAACCTACTTGTGTTGCACAACTTTGCTGAATTTCTTTTGTCTGCAGGAACGTCAGCTCAGATGGAGCAGAGGCTCGGCAGAGACTGAGGGAGTGTGAGGGGTTGGTGGCGGCTCTCCTTCACGCCCTGCAGTCTGCAGTCGTCAACAAGGACACTAACAATAAGGTTGCTGACATCATCACTTCAGTCTTAATCCAAACTACACCTGCAGCACAGTTTTCAGCAACAACTGAACTATTCTTGAAGTTTTTCGTTCAAAATCGTTTCACTTCATAGCAACCACTCCACCGAGACTGTTTTGATTTGGCATTAGTTAACAGCTTTTATCTGTTGACATGTGATGCAGACGATTAATGCTGAGCATTAAAGTATCGATAGCCTTCTCCAAAGTCAAACCTATCCTTAGAGTTTCAATTTTTTTGCAAGGAGAAATCAATAGACCTACTTTTTTAATGAAAGGAAACTGAGGACTTGATCAATACGATGTGACATTCTGTGCAGCATCTTCATCATGAATTTTCTGTCACTGCTTTCAATTCAGTCGGTGGAGAACTGTGTGTGCATCCTCCGAAACCTGTCATATCACGTCCACAAAGAAATACCAGGGGCTGAGCGGCTCCAGGAGCCCCACGCTGGTCATCTGATGAGATCCGTGGGGCATCAGAAGAAAAGTGAGGCTGAGTGTTGTACAGGAAAAAGACCCAAAGGTTTGTAAACTTTATAATTGTCAATAAAGAGTTTTTTCAATGTGTAATGATTGAAAAAAGGTTAAACATTTAAAATTTCAAAGATAGAATCAAACCGGAGAAACGGTATGGTTTTTGTGTAAATGCGATGAGACTTGAATTTGTTAAAGATGAAATAAGCTGACTATTTGTTAAAATTAGCTTAATCTCATTTTAAAGATAACATTAGCAAAACAGTAGCTATAGCTTTAAATTAGCAATACAGTACATAAAAGGTAAGAGTAGCAAATGCATACCTAAATGCTAGAATTAACATAACCACAGCTAAAATCTAAACATTAGCAAAACAGTAGCTAAGAGATAAAATTAACAATACAATTTCTACAAACTGAAAAGAGCAAAACCATAATTAAAAGGTAAAATCAGCTAAATCTCAACTTAAAGATAAAATTAGCAAAGCAGTAGCTAAAACTTTAAATTAGCAAGACAGTATATAAAGCTAGAATTTACATAACCACAGCTAAAATTTAAAAATGAGCAAAACGGTAGCTATGAGCTAAAATGAACAAAACAATTGCTACAAACTGAAAAGAGCAAAACCATGGTTAAAAGCACAAATTAACAAAAAATAATGGTTAAAACTTTAATTTAGTAAACGAGTAACTAAAAGATAAATGGAGCAGACCCATAAATGTTAAAGCAAAAATGAGAGCAGTAGCTAAAAGCTAAAATGAACAATATAATAGCTAAAATTAAATATAGCAAATTAGCCATTCCATAGTTCAAACCTAAAATGACAACCATAACTTCAAGCGGAAATTAGCAAAACTATAGCTAAAAGTTAAAATTAGCTAAACAGTAGCTAAATGCTAAAAAAGCCTAACTGTAGCTATAGTAAAATGAGCAATTCAATGACTAAAAACTCTGAATTTAACTAAAAGTTAAAAGTTAAGCAAAAAGTTGTCTCATGCTAATGCTTTGAGTAAGTAAAGACAAGCAAAAATGATCTGTATTAGCAGTTGCTTATTACCTTTAAAGTGTTGTTTTTAAATTGTTGTGGGCAGTAATGTGCAACTCATATAAATAATGTTTACAGTAGATCTCAGCTAAAATAGAGAGAGCAGAGTGCAGCAGTTTGAGCCGGGAACAACAACTTCATGGAAAGTCATTCAGGTTATTGTTCACGGTGATTTAGTTTCATGCCACTCACTGAAGCTGCAGAACGAAACCAAACATCACCTCGATACGATCAGTAGCTCAGAGTGTCGCCACACGGAGGAGCTCTGTGTGTTTTCTGAAGCAACATCTACAATCTCTGTATTTGATTTTTGTTTCTCCTCTCCTAAAAACTGCATTCATAAGAAGAGTGGTTCAGTCAAGGTCAGTCCGCCTGGATGTTCTCAAAGCAGTAATAACGTGATTCCATACCACAGTGAATTTGTTGATGTCTGTAACTCTGGGCTGATGTTTTGTGTGCATGTTGTGTATTTGTGATGTACAGGTTGGAAAAAGGGATTTATGGACAGAAAATACAGTACATTGGATTTGCCAAAATGTACAGAAATAATAAAAGGTATATCTTTATTAAGAAAATGTAACAATTATCCTAACCCTGCATTTTAAATCCATCACAAATGCTCCAGGAGGCAAAGCAGGCTTTATATTAAGTTGTTAGTAAAATGAAGCGCTTCCATGATGTTTTTCACTTTTGTTGTAGTATAGTGTGTCAGGGCAGCAGATGCTCTCTGCTGTGCTATTGACTGTGTGAGGACGACATTGGTGAAATCATTTAAATGCAGCACCACACCAACACCTGCACCACTTGTGGACAATTTGATTACTAAAGTAAAATGGTCCAACGTCTGATACCATATTATCAGGAGAATGACATAATATAAAGCCGCCAATTTTTGCTCCATGTTTCATTCACTCTACATGTTCCCATTTCGCTCTGCTACACTATTTTTACATTATGTCTAGTTTCCTAACGTTTTCTTGTTGCCATGATTACGGTATGAATAAAGGAACTTACGGGGAGGTGGAAAATACATACAGAGCTGCTGCAGGCCTCCGACTGCCGTTAGAATTGAAATCAGAGTAATGCCTCCCACGCTGCAGCCAGTGAATGCAAATCAAAATGACAATCATATGGTTCAGGGTCAGCCTCATACAGTAATACTTGTCAACTGAATTAAAGCAATAAAGTAAAAAAATACAAAAACCATCTGCAGGAATTGTCACACTTCTCCATTGCAGTTCAGCGTAATCAATCTGTTTATATATATATAGCCACTAACCTACTAACTTTTACTGACCCAAATAGAGTAAATCCAGGACATAAACAAAATACTGCAAGATTTGGAGAAGAATCATTTTATGATGGAAAATAATTGTGTTTTTTTTTCTTAATTTCTGTTCAAGGTTTGGAGCTGCTGTACCAACCAGAGGTGGTGAGGCTTTACCTGTCTCTTCTCACCTGCAGTCACAACCACAACACCCTGGAGGCAGCTGCAGGAGCACTGCAGAACCTCGCTGCAGGACACTGGGCTGTGAGTGAACAGAACAGTTCAAAGTTCTTTATCATAATTATAGTTCGCGTAAGACTTCAAATCTAGTTGCACTTGTTCGTGCACTGCGTCTCAAGCCGGCTTCATTTGAACGCACCGCTGAGAAAGGAGCATTTATTGTAGGGGAGGTCACGGCGGCACGACTGCTGTCACAGTTTGTAAAATGTCTTCACGCGTTGTTGGTGGAGCGGATCGACGGCGTGCATCCCGCTGCCTCTGATTTCAAGCTTAAAATGAGACTCAGAGTCGATTTTTGCAAGAACGAAGCTCTAGAAGTGAGTTTAGTGAGGATGTGTCTGCAAAGTGCAGGGTCAAACAAGACGGCTTCTCTAGGGCTGGACTTGGAGGCATGCCTGCTTGGGGTTTTTCTTCTCAGCTGGTTGGTTTTGTTTCTGAGGCACCATCATTAATCAGAGTAATGTAAATGTGCACCGACCTTGTCCTCAGCCTTCAAGATCAAGACTAACTTTGGCTCTTTACTGAATTTCCCCGAGCGGCTCCATATGTCTTCCAAATAATGTGCTCAATCAGACTATGAAATGTCGCTTCGCAGGATGCAGGGTTCTTATTTATTTTTTTCTTTATTTGTTCATATATTTATTTAAATTATTATAATTTTTTTTTTTTGGAGGGGTCACATTACTTGTGAATGAAAAAAAAAAAATCAAGATTCATAGCCAACTGGCTGTTCTGTGTTTCTGCCTGTAGTGGTCCAGCTACATACGGGTGACAGTGAGAAAAGAGAAAGGGCTGCCGATTTTAGTGGAGCTCCTACGCTCGGATGTGGACAAAGTTGTGCGAGCGGTGGCCATCGCTCTTCGCAACCTGGCTATTGACAGAAGAAATAAAGACCTAATTGGTACAGACCTATAACTGTTCCTGCACATATAAAGCTCTGTGCCTGCACACTCACTGTGACTCTGCTGTGCATTCCCTCTGCCTCCTGTTTCAGGGAACTACGCTCTGAGGGAACTTGTTGCTAATCTGCCTTGTGGACAGCAGCATCCCGTGAAGAATCTCGAGGGAGACACCGTGGTGTCCATCCTGAACACGATCTATGAGATCATCACCGATAACCCCGAGAACGCTCGAATACTCATCCAGGGTCACGCTGTGCAGAAACTGGTGGCCATCAATAAGTCAAGGTGCAAATTTTCTTAAGGAGAAAATAACGCAATTTGTTTTAATTTCAAATAAATGTACTGCTTTGAAAATTAAGCAAAAAAAAAAAATGAAACAAGCTAAAGACCTTAAGTATTTTTTAAAGCATGTGTCAAACTCAAGGCCCGCGGGCCAAATCTGGCCCTCGTTAACATCTTATCTATCCCTCCAGGACGATATCTTACATGTAAAATATTTCTATTGCATCTCCTTCTGCTTTAAAACTGATAGATCATTTAGTGATGTCTCAGTTTGATTTTTCAGTAGTTTTTATATTATGACTTTGAAAAAAACAACAACAAAGAACATCAAATTAGACCAATCAAACTTTAGTTAATGCACCTGCACCCTCACCCCCCAAAAAAAGATATCAAGTATCTTACTTGAGTTAATGTATTGATTGAAATTGGTGCATTAGTTGACTAAATTTTTAATCTTGGCCTCTTATTGTAAGTTTGACACCCCTGCCTTAAAGTAATATATATATA
>NC_056515.1:28807383-28818836 GCF_014905685.2 Nematolebias whitei | reverse complement strand
CCTGACTGTAAAGCTAATTAATTAAGCTGTTATTGTAATCAATTTTGCCAAATTAATGTAAATGTGTGATGTTAAACTTTGATTCTGTTAATAAATGACCGCATTCATTTGATGGGTCAAAGAAAATTAACGTCTCACGTCACATTTAATTATTCAATGCACGATATTATTCAGTCCAGAAAAATGAAAGAATCCGTTTAATTTATGAATATATCACAGATATATGTTCATCTACAAGATACTAACTCACAGGTGGGCAACATTTTTTTTTTTTCCAACGGGCCACATCAAGGCGTATAAAGCAATCAAAGGGCCACATGGAGAATTGGAAAATAAATTTTCTTTACGACAGATAATCTAGAAGACCTTTTTCGGGCTTTTTCTTGTTATAGCATAATTAGCATGCTTTATAAAAACTTGTCTTTCCAGAATCCTTTAGGAATGTAAGACATATTGTAAACTGGCTCTTGTGACATTATATTATGCACATTAGCATAACATATTATACATGTTAACAGAAATATGCAAAACTAATATATAGTTGTGCTTCTACGTCTTTAAGTTTCAGTCTATTTCTGGAAAACGAATGACTTATACAAAATAAAAAAACAACAATATTTTAAAACGGTTTTGCGTAAGATTCTTAATTTAAATGTCCTTAAGTTTCATTTATAAAGTGTTCTTTTTTTATCCTTTTTTTGTTGTTGTTTTCTTTTGAACTAAGGCTATTGGGGGCCTGATGGAGGTTGTCCAACAGCCACTTTTGGCCCTCGGACCTTAAGTTGCCCACATCTGCGCTAACTACTACTGACAGAACAACACTTCACCAATGACCAGACTGTCCCTTTAAAACATTGTTTGGTTTCTGCAGATCATCTCAAGGACACGCATAGGTTTTTAATGACCCACACTGGGGTTCTGAGCCCAACTCAGAAAACCACTGATACAGGTAGTGCTGAAAAAAACTGCACAGTTTGAAAGAAAATGTAACATTTTTACCATAAACACTGTAATAAGATAAGATAAGATACGATACATAAGATAAGACAAGATAAGATAAGATAAGATAAGATACGATACGATATGATGCGATGCAATATGATAAGATAAAATACGATAAGATAAGATATGATAAGATATGATAAGATACGATAAGATACGATGCGATGCGATACAATATGATAAGATAAAATATGATAAGATGATATGATAAGATAAGATATGATAAGATAAGATACGATACAATACGATGCGATGCGATAAGATATGATGCGATACGATGCGATACGATGCGATAAGATACGATGCGATAAGATGCGATGCGATAAGATACGATGCAATAAGATGCGATGCGATAAGATACGATGCGATACGATGAGATACAAAATGATAAGATGATACGATATGATAAGATACGATAAAGTTACAGTACGATACAATACGATATGATACAATACGATACGATAAAACTTTATTGTCCACCAAGGTGAAAATTTTCCTTCGGCTCTCCAACCATTAAATAAAACGCATTCATACAATCAAAATATCAACAATTTGTGCATAAAATAAAACATTTTGCATACCATAGGTAGATGTTATCATTTGGTTTGGTTAAGAATGATCATATTAGATCTGTTCAATGTTGATTTTTTTCTAAAACTGCTCACGATGATGCAAAGTTAAGCCCTTTTTGACTCTGAGATTTCCACATCGTTGCCTGCTAATTAGCATGTTGTGTTCCTTTGCAGACATATACTCCACCTTAGAGCCAAACGACAGAGTTGGAGAGAGAAAGGAGGCTGTTGTAGAAAGAGATGCTCTTCAGGTAACCAGTTTTTTTTTCCAAACACTGACTTTGTCATGATTTTAAATCCTCTCTGACAGAATTTATTTTGTATGTAAAAACTACATAGTACTGTTTTCAATGCAGGGTTGGATGTTTGCTGCAGAACGTTGTGTTTAGAGATTTTTCTTCTTTATGACACGTGTTTCTATGCTAATTGACCGACTTTAGCCGTGTTTCTTCACACAGGCGATAAGTGAAAGAAAACACTTCATCAGAGCTGGCAGGCCTGCAGTGGGCCTCATGGATAACAAGCCTCCACCACTGGACTCCTGGGTGTAAACTTGACAACATGTCCATTTAAGCCAGACATAGTGTGAAAGACACTTTCTGCTGGTAGAATTTGTGCCATCTTGTTTCTTTTGTACAGACAAAAAACTCAGTTTGTTAAAAAAATATAATAGATTAAAAAAATTCCTTTGTTTATAAAACTTATAACGTGCCAAACATTTACATGTAATTATTCAGAAAATTGTTTAGATGACATTCTGCAGGTCCAAAACTCATGACTGATAGTGTGTGATATATAAAATAGCCCAAATATGCAAACTGTGGTTAATAGTGACTCCAAAGAATATGTACAACTAGACTTTTACAGCCTATTTACTTCTAGTTTGTCAATTGTAAAGCCCCAAATAGTATGTGGATTTGTTTTTGTGTGTTTTTTTACTTTTATTTTTTAATGGTTTTAGGCTTAAGACGTTCTGATCTAAAAAAACATCTTGAATTTTTTTTTGTTTGTCTCTAATACATGTAGAATTAGGGCTATTATCCACTTTTAGTTTTACCTTGATAGAGTAAAGTTGAGCTCGTTGATTCTCAGTATGAGTCTACTGCATTTGTCGAATGAACGGCAGAATGGGATTGTACATGTGTAACAAAGGACTGTTAATACTCAGAATAAAGGCATTTATATTGTAATGTTAATTGTTATACCCATGTTATTAATTAAGAGTTATTTATGTGTCTTAGCTAATGCTGACAAAGTGATACAGATCTGCTTAGCAGTGGTTCTTTTTGCATTGCAATGTTGAATGAAAACGAAAAATAAATGCTGTGCATAGTTTCACATCTGTGTTGCTTCTTATAATACAAAATCAAACTTTAGATTTTTTTCTTTTTTTTTTTACATTTAATCAGTGTGTACCTGTTATCTCCAAATAACATAATCGGATCAGTAGTTATAAATTTGTGGATTTTCTCTTTACATTTTTTTTTTCATCAGTTAGATCTATTTATTGGGATCCATGAGTGTTCACCAGCGTTGGCTATCATCGGAATATGATGCACAGCAAAAATTAATTGGTGCACTAACAAAAATCATATATGTCAAAGATCAAAATACTTTAATTTTAAAAGTTTACTCTAATTAGAAAAGTAGGATATTAAATCTACTATAGCCTGTTGTGAAAATGAACAATTATAAAGAAAAAGATGAATCAATTCCTTTTCTTAGACAAAAACACACAGTTTGTTGAAGTTTGACTTGGGTGTAATCTTGTATGCAGTTTTACTATTTATTTGCTCTTTTTTGATTTCGTGTGCAGCAGAATTAACTTAACTAAATGTTATGCTCATCAAAATTGATGCAAGGAGAGCAGCCATCAAAATGAGGCAGTTTATAAGGGGTTTATATAGATAGTCTAAAGCCTCTGGTATGGTGAGAGAGAGGAGGGCACAGCAAGGCCTTAGTGATATCTCCAAACATGTCAGCACAACACATTGGACAGCACCGCCCTGCTCTCAGAACCAAACTTCAAGATCAACGAGGGCAAAGCTGTTTCACACTTTGGCCCCCAACAGCAACCTGTTGTGCTTTAATGAAGGATAGTATTTGCTTTCCTTACATTTCATTTTTGGATTTAAATCTGTCCTCTGCTCAGCGATGACCACTCCGGTTTTCTCCTACTCTGGGTTTGTCCTGAACGTTGTGCTTCTGTCGTTGTCCGGTTTGAGCTGGAGCAGTCCCATTGAGCCCACTGAGACTCGTTACAGGACATCAGTTAATATGGACGACGGTGGGAATCCTCCCCTCAGTGTTCAGGACTTTTTGAGCCAGTTTCTGTCCACACTGAACCTCACCAGACTGAGGTCCCAAACCCGGCCTCAGGTTGTCCATAAAGAACCACTGCCGGAGTACATGCTGGATCTCTACAACCGATTTGCCAATGACTACACTGCAGCCCCATCTGCCAGCATTGTTCGCAGTTTCAAGAACGAAGGTACAAACTTGTTTTGTTTAAAAAACCTTTACTACTATTTAACTACTTCTCTTATGTTTGACATTGCAAAAAAGTGCAATTGTTAGACCACTTTATATAAAAGCACTGAAATCCTCTTTCTGGTATCTTGGTTGCAGATTCCTCCCCATGTTGTATGAGAGCCAAGGGTGTCCGGATATATCCCCTGCTGTTTAACATCTCCCTGCCCCACCGCGAGCACATAACAATCGCTGAGCTCCGACTGTTCATTCTTGTGCGAAAGGCCCAAAGACAATTTGCTGGGTTTAACTGCGAAGTGACAATCTATGAGTCACATGACGGTATTGTCTGGACAAAAGAGGTGGGGAAAGAAGGAAGAGGGAGGGATGAAGAGGAGGTGGTGGAGATGAAGGATTTGGAGGAACTGGTGACAAAACATATCAATGTCAAAGATAATAGCTGGGTGTCGTTTGACCTCACTCGTGTGGTTACACTCTGGCGAAAGTCAGGGTGTGCAACTCACAAACTGGAGGTTCATATTAAAAGTCTGGGGTCAGGGGAAGAAGGGGCCATGGAGGAACGTGAAGGCTTGGATGAGATCGATGTTGACAAGAACTTGGAGGGGAAACATAACTCAATGATGATTGTATTCTCAGATGACCAGAGCAGAGATCACAAACAGGACAGACAGGAGCTCAGTCAGATGATAAAGCATGAGAATGACCTCCCTGTCAGCATGGGCAGGAGCCAGCAATCCTTCTGGGGCCATGTGAATCACGACACTGACCAGGACGAGCTGGACCAACAGTCTGCCCTGCAGCTGCAGTCCAATGTCATCTATGACGCACCTTCTCGAATTCGACGCAACGTTAAGAGCGAGTCGTGCAGGAGGACTCCGCTCTTTGTGAATTTTAAAGACATTGGCTGGGACACGTGGATTATCCAGCCTTTGGGCTACGAAGCGTACAAGTGCAACGGCGTGTGCAACCCTCCAATGACATCTGAGGTCTCGCCTACCAAGCATGCCATAGTGCAGACGCGCCTGAGCCTCAAGAGCCCTGAAAAAGTGTCGCCTGCCTGCTGTGTCCCAACTAAACTGGAGCCGATCTCACTACTTTATCACGATAACGGAGTGATCACTTTCAACCACAAGTACGAGGGAATGGTAGTGGCAGAATGTGGCTGTAGATAAAATCACAAAAACTGAAACTCTAAATTTATCTCTCTTCTCATGTGCTTGTTTCCACGGTTTTATAAAACCCCATATGGTGGAGTAGCTGTAAATTAGAATGAACACATGGTGTAATTTAGCAATTGTATAAATGCAAATTGATAAGTTTTGTGTTGATGTAGAACAGAAACATTTTAAAGTGATGTTACGACGTTTTCAAACAATAATAAGCCGTAATTTATTTAAAATAGCTGGCACTTTTGTATATTAGAGTGATTTGCAAGCATTTCCATCTATTCTTGTGTGTGACAGAACCAAGCTAAAAGATGCTACGTTAGCTTAAAGTTCAGTGAAATTAAAAAAAGCTACTCTGGCTCTCGCTCAAGGTGGACGCTCCTGCCCTCCCTCCTGCTTTTGCTCTCTGTGTGTTTGAAGCTCCTGGCACACATCTCCCAAAATGAAAATTAAGATTATGGATTTGGTGAGCTGGACTTTCAACGCAATCGACAAAATCTTTTCAACAAAACAACAGGATCTTGGAGAACCCTCTTGTCTGGCTGAGACTCACGCTGCGGGGTACATCAGAGATCTGTGGGGAGTTTGGCAGCTGATGTGTCTCTCAGTTCTGTCTCAGGAAGATGCTGAAGACGTTTATATATTTGGATTTATGCGAGCAGGGCTTCTGCTCTTTAGCATCGGCTGGGCTCTGTTTTATCAACTTTTGAAGAAGACTTCAGGAGCAGTTTCAGCTAAGACAAAGCTTCCGAGGCAGTATGAAGGTTTGGTCTGTGCTATGACTACTCAAAATCAGCTGATTTACGAGCTAAACCATAAGATGGAGGCGATTTGTGAGAATCGCAGGCCACCTGCCGCTTCTGGGACTCGTCAGCATGTCGGAGTCTACCTTGAAGAAGGCTCATAACACGGATCAGTGGAGTGGATTCCTATAAACGGGACCATTTCGAACAGGAAAGTTCCAGCTGGACTCAAGGCTGATGAGGAAAAACTGTCTGCCTGAAGAAAATCAACAATTGTGGCTTATCTGAATCTGACTCCCCTGTTTGGCCTTGGATATGAGCCGACTATCAAATTACTCCTGGGACATGGGTAACTAGAGACAAAAGCTTTGTCTATCCCCCCCCCCCCCCCCCAAGAACTTCTGTGCAGGCTTATCAGAACTGCCGACTGAGACAACATCATGAGGACTGTGGCCTATCTGAAAATGCTCATGGACAAATCTCAACACCTTGACGGCAAATGCATAATCATGTTTTTAAACGTGCTTGCTGGTAGAGTTTTTTGATGTCTCAAATCGTGTCCTGATAGGACAGGATGTGAAGAGATCTTTTTTGTAATACCACTATCTTCTTCCCTTTTTCTATTTAAAAGCATTCTGATAAAGAATAAGGTGCCGTGCTTTTCAGCAGCAGCAACGTGCACTCTGCACATCTTTCGGACGATTACGAACATCATTTCACTGTATCCCGGTACGATGATAATAAAGCTTATTCTGATTCTGATTCCGATTCTGAAAAAAGAAATATGTATTATACCTATTGCCTGCCACCTTTTACGCCATATTCTTAAACTTAAATCCTTGCAGGCTGAGAAGGAGTTATTAGTCAAACTTTGTAAATGACAAAATGCAATATTTTGATGTGAGAGAATGTGTTGAGGAGGACTTTCAGCTACTATCAAATATATCTCAATACATGCAAAAATGACAGTTACAGCCATATTTGGATTAGGCACGTTTGTTTAGTTGTGGTGGCTAACTTGAATTGGGGTGACTCCATAAGTTAATCACTTTTTGATGTTTATGTAATGATTATTTTATGAAGTTTTATTAAAATGAATCTGTTTGTTCACAAATTATTTTGGTCACAGAAAGAAAAGGTCGACACCGATAGATAATGTCAACGTTTTCAGCAAAATCAAAGTGTAGCACTCAAACAAAGTATGTGTTGAGGATAATGCTCAGACACCACCACAACAAATTCTACTTTAAATCTTATAAAACTGACTGAATAACAACCATTTCTGTGTTTCCCAAAGCCAGTTAGCTGTGGTGGCCATTTTGAATGAGTTGACCCAAATGTTAATCATTTGTACTGTATTTTTTGGACTATAAGGTGCACTTCAAATCCTTTAATTTTCTCAAAGATCAATTATAATATGGTGCACCTTATGTATTAATTCTGATTATGCTTACTGTCCTTGAACCGATCTTATGTGGTACACGCTCAAAAATCTGTCAAAATGAACTTGTTCCGCTTAATGCCTTATAATCCAGTGCACCTTATAGTCTGAAAACTATGGTAGATGTACACCAAATGAATAACTTCTAAGCGTTTCATTAAAATCTGCCCTGTGTATTGTGACATATGTTGCTTAAAGATAGACATTCACTCCAACAGTTGTTGCAAAGTAAAAAAAAAAAGAGATCTCACAAAATCTGTTAGTGCTTGGGGCATGTATTGGGAATGGTTGTCTGCTACTTTAGCTCAGTGTCTTTAAAATTCACTGCGGTTTAGCCATTTGCATGTTCGCCAACGTCTCTTAATTGCAGTGGCCATATTAAATATGGTTAACTCCAGTTAACCAGTTGGAGGAGAAATATTTTACGAAATGAAGTATTTATTTAGGAACCAGTTTGTCACAAACTATGGAAGGAGATGTGCTAGCTGTATATTTGTAACTAGTGTGTATGTTGATTGTGTATGCTTTATGACATCTCAGAGCTATTGGGATGATTTAAATAAAATATTTTGTCTCCAAGTTGCTTGCCAGGCTTGCAGAAAATGTACTTTCAATGAATTTACACCAGGAAGGAATATTCTGTCTTGGAGACCTGCTGGGCTTCTTTTCAGAAAATGCAGTTTCTTTTTTTTGCAACTTTGCTATCAGCTGCTGTGAAGTCTTTCTTGATGTAATTTGTAATCTGCTTCTGTTTGCACTGATGGAAATACGTACAAAAATAAAACATCTGAAAACGAATACATTAAGTCATCAATCTTTGTATGCCTTGTACGCACCATTTCATTGTCAGGTTATCACATCCGTGTAACAAGCTTAATCCCCATCCCTCCACTGTCACATGCCTGACGGGCCTCACTCCGCTCGCTTCCATGCCATATTGATAAAAAGGTGTCAGAGCCTGGAGTCTTGTTGGCCATCACTCAGGGTTAGACACCCCTCGAAGTGGCTGTATTTGTGAGAACGTGGTGTCAGATTCCTGGTCTCCAGCGCCAACATGTTCTATTGTCAATTCTGCCATCAGGTTGCTTGGTGCACTCTGAGCGCCTTCCGCTTCCCTTTGCTGACACTGTCAGGCTTGTGCTCTTATCAGGGCAGCGGTACAAATGGAAAGAAAAAACAAAACCCATGTCACATCACCACCCAGCTTTTGCTGTTAACAGTCAGAAGTAGGGAGCAATCAAATAACCTTGTGGAACGTTCTGATTTAACAAGTCCGTCACTGTGCGTGCAGATCTGCATCAAGTGTTCAGTGCAGCGTTATCTCAGTGAACGGGTGGATCTACAAGAATCAGAAGCAATTAAAAGGAAACGTATGAAAAAACTTTATTTCTCTTAAAAAGATCTAATCATGTTTTTAATTTAGTTAAGAGAAAAATAAGAACCACTGTGGTTTTGATTAAGTGCTCTCTATCTACAGACAGCAAATAGGTCTAGCTGAGTCTGCCATGTTGGACTCCTCTTTAAGACAGAACCAGCGAATAGCCTCTAATTTTCTCTAAAAGCCATGCTTTTTAAACTATTGAATTCAGTAATCTGGTCTCAGCTGTACTGAGCTGCACTAAAAATAAACAGAAGATCAATAATTAATTTATGGGAAAACATACTTTGCCCCCAAATGTTAGTTTGTGAAGGGAATAAAATGACTTTTTGTCAGTGTCTCTCACATATAGCCATACTGAAGACTCAGTTGACATGGACCCAAAGCAATATTCATACAAACTGGTCTACTGTAGGTCTGATGTAGGGTCAGCATTCATTCATTCTGCTCTCATTAACTTGTTTCTGGGTTTCAGTTCTGTGTTTACCACCATCATTCCGTGGGCCCTAATCAATAAATGCTTGTTGGGTCTGAAAGTGTCAATGTGACTGGAGTTTGGATTTACTGATGGGCAGGTCGGTCTGAGAAGCTCCATGGTGTCTCGTTCTCCACAACTGTATTCAACACCAGCTCCCAACAAGGATTTGTCTTGAGGCTCTTCCTCTACGTTGCTCACATATGATTGCTCTGCGATCCGAACAAAAAGATTGTAACATTCACAGATGACCGTGCTGTTGTTCTGACTTCCAAAAATGATAATCTATTTAAAAAAAAGGATGAGGAGCAAATTGATTATAGCTCAAATTCAATTCAATTCAATTCAATTCAAAATACTTGATTAATCTCAAAGGGAAATTAAATGTTGTAGCTCATCATCCTGGTTTCATTAAGCGTAGTTATATATGCTGAAGGCTGTGAGCAGGAAGGATCTCCCACAGTGGATCTGAAGAATCTGGCCACAGATGCCAATTCGTCCACCTGGACCCAATGGGCCTCTCGGTCCTCGTGGGCAGCAGGACCACCTGAATGTTGGGCAGAACTTTTCCCTGAGCGATGGCCACTCCTCTCAGCAGCTTGTTGAGCTCCTCGGCATAGCAGACAGCCAGCTTCAGGGTCGGGGGATGATCCTGGTCTTCTTGTTGTCATGAGCCATGTTTCTTGCCAGCTACAGGATCTTGGCAGTCAGTCACTCGAGCACCTCCACCAGGTAGACAGAGATGCATCCACGGCATCTCCTTTACAACTCATTTGGGATTTGGGGCTGTATTTGAGGTAATATTAGAGCTTTGAGATGTTGATCAGCTGCTCTCGGTTGTAAAAACTGCCTTGTTGTCATGGTTATGCTTCATAACAAATGTACAAAAGTAAAAAAGGTAAAAATCCTTCCAGTTGCACAGCATCCAATACCAGAGGAAGTAATCATTCGGGGAAAAAAAAAAAAACAATTTACATCCAGAAAAAGAAGAAATAAAGTTTTCAAAAGCAATATCCCAGAATGAAAGTAACAGCTACTCCAACATGCAGCCACCTTGAGTGGTGCAATTTTAGAACAGTAAAGTAAACTATATAAGAATAATTGTTGCAAAGACTAAAAAGGGGTTGTGGACTTCAAAGAATGGGTCAAATCAATAGAGAAGAAGCTGTAAAACTGGTAAAAACAGCCAAAAACATTTGCCTGCACATGTCCAGTGACCTCACATGAGCCTGAAACACAGTCAGCATCATTAAAAAGGCTCACCTCACTAACAGCTGTAAGTTATGAGCATACTGGCCACAGTGCTGCTGTGTTAACTTCTTTTTATCAATGTATGGTGGAGTGTCCTGACAGTTTCCATTTGTCTAGAATAGAAACTGCGCTGAAGCCGACAAGAAGGTGATGAAAAGAGTGGTTACATCTGTATAAAAACATGACCAACAATGGCATCCTTTCAGAGGACACTCACACCAACAGATGAAGAACCAGAGAAAATATTATAATATCCAGCCCATGAACTACTCCCCTCCACTCTGGCAGAAGGTTGTGCAGCCTCTAAGCCCAGACAACAAGGCCGAAGATCAGCTTCTTCCCCGCGGCTGTGAGGCAAATTAACTCAGTACCTTTAGGCACGCTTTGTAAAGTCATACAAATCTAACAAAAAATTCATAAAGAAACAAAATTCACACATTTTTTCATATATGACTTACTTATATTAAAACCTCTGAGCAAAGACCACCCATGTGTATTTGTTTTACCTAAAGAGCCAAAGTAACAGAAAATAAGTCAAACTGTAAATTTACTGGTCATTTTTGTTTCTCTGTATGTATTTGACATGTTGTTGAATGACATTAATCTGAATCTAATCTGAAACTAAATCAACACATCAGCTTTGTAAAATGGCCATCAGTTGCACTGATTTGGCATATGTATATATATATATATATATATATATATATATATAATAAAAAAAACGTTAAATTAATTATTCTGAATCCTAGTTGTACTTATTTGTTTTCCTAATGATACATCTTAAGTTTTAATGCCATGGTGTCAAAAACAAACAAACAAACAAACAAAAAAAGATGTAATATTTGAGTTTTTAAACTTTTAGCAATAAGAAGAAATCATAAGGAGAAGAACAACAAAAAAGGTTGAATCATGTCATCTGGACTTCGTTTTTTTTG
>NC_056515.1:28791888-28807373 GCF_014905685.2 Nematolebias whitei | reverse complement strand
TCTCAGTCATCCAGGTATATAACAACAAAAAAGGTTGAATCATGTCAACCTTTTTTGTTGTTATATACCTGGATGACTGAGAAAACAAACTTTGTGTTTTTTGAAACCATTAGTGAAAAGGCCAGACCTCAGGGGTATCTGAGGCAGGCTTGAAACACAAGAGTCAGGGTGGCTTCTGGGTAATACCAGATGGCTAGGCCTCAGACTGACGAAGCCTCTTGGATGAGGGGCGAAACGTTTCTTTTTTAACAAAAAAAACGAAGTCCAGATGACATGATTCAACCTTTTTTGTTGTTATATACCTGGATGACTGAGAAAACAAACTTTGTGTTTTTTGAAACCATAAGGAGAAGAGCTGCACTGCAGGGCCACGCCTGTCTAATGTTGCCAAATATACGATAATTAATCGCATTTTAGTTTTGAGGTCGACAAACGAGTTTTGCGCTTGATTTGAAAAGTCCAAATGTACGATAGTGTTGGAATTCCTCCCCAGTTGAAAAATACACTATACCACTAAATGATAATGCCTGCATAGCGACAAAAAACACATACGGCTGTTTAAATAGAAATACGACAAACGCGACATTACGATAGTTCGTCATTTCTTGTATGGCAACTTCATCCTGTCTCGAAGAGCGTGGTGGGTGGAGGAGGAGGATTTTTTGTTTATTTTCATGGCCAGCTAGCCATTCAGAGCATTGCTGTTACCTAACACTGCATTAATCGTCTTTATCTACTCGGTAAGTGTCGAGAAAATGAAACAATCTTGACAGTTGCATATGTTATTTTAATATTTCACGAATAAAATGATTTGGAGCTGAAAGGAAAGAAGGTTCCGTGAAGAAGTTGACGAACGTCTGTTAGCCAGTTTGTGCTAACAAGCTAAATACACAAGCTAGTTCACGCCAGATAGGGATCGGCGTTTAGGCAAAAAAGAGCAATTTTTACAACATTTCTTATCATTAGCCCGACTATAATGCACAACGAGTTACTGTAAGTGCACTAGTATGTTTAAATTCCAGTTTACATGTTGGTTTACGTCTGATAAAAATGTAATTTTGTAGCCTAGCTATCAGCTAACTGGTAGCAGCTGAGCTAACCCTCTTGTTCTTCAGCGCTTTTTCCCCCCCACTAGTGTTGAACTTGTAGAGCAAATCAGAAACTCGTGTATTTCAATGAACGAAACCCCTCCCAAGCTTTATTGTATTTTACGTTAGAATTAGGGAATTATAACCTTAGCAAAGTTGACATTAAAATGTTCCAAATGTTGATATTTTTTTGTTTTTATCATTACTGCCCTGCATGAGTTCTCTATATTCAGCTACAAGTTTCCTACAAAAGGTTCACAGACTGTGAATATACCTACCTGAAATATCTTAAGAATCATGCAGCGCTATCACTTATTTCCAAACAAAAATACAAAATAAATAAATGCATAATATGACACTTAAGCTGGGCTTTTGAAGTTAGCTTTAGAGTTCAAAACCAAAGAAAACAAAGTTTGACTGTGTTGTACCTTTTTTTTAAATATTTTTTTTGTCAACTTACAAGTTGTACTATGTTGACTTTCTAAGGTTTCTATCTTTATATTTAAACTACACTATCTTTTTCAATACAGTATTACAACTTGGCAATAAGATTTGTTCCTCCAAAGTTTCTACATTTTCAGCTTTAGTTGTAATGACACACCATAACATACTTGTTTGATGCTTTTGAAATATTGGCACCTAAACACCATTTACCTTATCACTTGTGATAGGCACATTAAAAATTAAGTAGAATTATTCTGACAAGAAATACTTGGGGGGGGAAAAAGATGCTTTGTCAAATTAGGTAAAAAAAAAAAAAGTTAATATGTAGGATAAGGTTATATTTGCAAATGTCTACCAAATAAAGGGCTATAGTGAGTAGTAGAGAGCTCCCTGGTACTTAAAAAAACCTTGATCTGAACTTGGATTGTTTAAGTTAATTGTATGAATGCTTTTATGCAAACTGATATGGAATGACCCTGATTTTTTTTTTTGTAATTAGTCCTGTCTTTTTCATTTTAGGTTGCTGAGTGTGGGCTACTTTGAATAAACTAAATTTGCCTTGACACTCCTACTGAAAGCAAAGAGGATACATCTGGAAACTCTACCAAATACTGACATTTGTAAAGCAGGATGTCAATCACAAACACTCCCACGAGCAACGATGCTTGCCTGAGCATCGTGCACAGCCTCATGTGCCACCGACAGGGAGGGGAGAGTGAAAGCTTTGCTAAGCGGGCCATTGAGAGTCTCGTCAAAAAGCTGAAGGAGAAGAAAGATGAGCTGGATTCCCTCATTACAGCCATCACCACAAACGGAGCCCATCCTAGCAAGTGTGTAACCATTCAACGAACTTTGGATGGACGCCTGCAGGTACCAAGTTTGTTTCACTCCACACCTAATGTGAGAAATAATTTTAAGAGGTTTGCGTTTCATTAGTTTTTTTTTGTTTTTGTTTTAGGTTGCAGGGCGTAAAGGTTTCCCCCATGTTGTTTATGCCAGACTGTGGCGATGGCCAGATCTACACAAGAACGAGCTAAAACATGTGAAATACTGTCAATATGCCTTTGACCTGAAATGTGACAGTGTTTGTGTCAACCCATACCACTACGAAAGGGTTGTTTCTCCAGGAATTGGTAAGAATGAATCCCAGGCTTAGTAGACAAGATCTAAACCTGAACAGTTTTGCTCACTAATGAATAAAACAGAAATATTGAAGACACTTATAGATTTGATCTTTTTATTTTTTGTTTGCTTGCAGGCATTTTTTTAATAAGACAAAAAAAAAAACATACCAACGTAAACTTAATTAAGTGAAGCTCATTCATATTTTTTTGCAAATGTGTTTACAGACTTATCAACACTGACCCTTTCAAATTCAGGTACAAAGCTTTTTTTTTTCTTGACAAAAGTTTTGTGGACATTCATCAGTCTTAATTATGTCTGTCGTTTCCTGCTAGGTCCGCTTATTGTAAAAGACGAGTTCGACTTTGATAACCAGCAGTCTCACTCCAGCTCTGAAAACCACCTGCAGACCATCCAGCATCCTCCGTCGAGGCCGATTCCACAGGAGCAGTTCACTAGCCCCCCTCTACTCCCCCCGTCAGAGGGCAGCAGCTCAGCTTCATCTTCTGCTTTCTCAGCCATTAGTGCTGGACCTTCAAGTGAGATACAAACATAATGTCAAATTGTCATTAACAAATTAAAGAAGATGCGGTCAGTTAAGGATAAGGTGTGTTTTGAATGTGCGCTCACAGATCCAACCCCGAACTGGAGCAGAAACAGCAGCTTCCCCCCAGCGGTGCCTCAACACCAGAATGGACATCTACAGCATCATCCTCCAATGCCTCCCACAGGCCATTACTGTGAGTGGATGGAAATATGAATAATGCTCTGCAAAACCTTAAATTTCCATTTCAACTTTGTGTTTTTGTTGCACTTCACAAACACAAATGGGTTTCAATGTGTTTGTAACGTGTTTTAAATGGCAAACACAATGCTTTTAAAGAGTAAGAATTGGAAAAGAATAATCAAATAATTTAAATAATACCAACATTTATTAAATTAATGCACAAATAAAAGTTAAATATAGACATAAGGGTCAAAAGAAGAACGACAAGAGCAAAAAGCACATTAAAATAGTGCAAAAAAAGTTTGTGGATTCAGAACTTACCGTTTGAAAAGTTTTAATCCTTGGAAAACCTTTGACAAATACTTTTGTGAACATCTGTGTAATTCATCTGCCTGTGTCTTTCCTCAAGTTAAAAACCATTGAAGAAAACTGGATGAGTGTCTAGTTGGCCACAGAGTAACTTGAGTAACTTTTGGCTGTTAGACATTTGTAGTTAAGGAAGACTTAAAGTTGTGTGGCTGACTGCAACAAAGAAACTTCCACACAGGCTCACCCCTAAAATAAAAAGTTCAATAACTTTTAGATCTTACTTTAGCTGCCTAATGAATCTGTATTAATGCCTGGTAAAATAATCAGTTTAAAAATATAATGGGAAGATTCAGATTTGTTTCAAATGATTACTGAACTGCTCTTTTCAGGGCCCGTTACCAATGAAATTGCATTCCAGCCCCCCATATCCAATCACCCTGGTGAGTATTTAGCTTGATGCATGCCTCCATTTATAACAAATACAGCACAATGACATTTGTTTGTATGTCCCAGCTCCAGAGTACTGGTGCTCCATTGCATACTTTGAGATGGACGTCCAGGTCGGGGAGACATTTAAGGTGCCATCCACATGTCCGGTAGTCACAGTGGATGGTTATGTGGATCCTTCAGGGGGAGATCGTTTCTGCTTGGGCCAGCTGAGTAACGTCCACAGGACAGAGAACATAGAAAGAGCCAGGTATTCTGCCATGTTCTTGGAAATATGTTTTGCATATTTGATAGAAAATGTAGGTAAGATAAAGTAAGGGTGCGTCCAAGGGGTAGACATAAATACAATTTTTAGGTTGTCCAGTAGACAATTAACCTCTTGACAGAATCTGGTTGTCCATCAATGTTTTTAGTTGTCCACAATCTTTATAATAAAGAAAGAAATTTCAAGAAAATTGTAACTTAATAAGTACATTACAGTATATACTACATTTACTATATACAAATGTTCTCAGTCAGCCATCTTGTGGATTACTTGGAATGTCTGAGCTGCAGAATGGCAGACTCAAGAGCTGCTCGAGTGGAGCTTCTTCATTCTCATGCTCTTCCTTGTTATCAGACTTTGCAAGAGAGGCACTAACAGCAAATTTGGGGTGGGGGTTGTAGTACTGTACTGTGGTATGTTACAATAGTAATGCTAGGTCTGAGCTGCTATGATCTCTCCTCCCATCCGGAAGGAGTCGAGCTATCTGGTTGGTGGGGTGCCCTCCTTGGATAATGGTAGAAGAAAAAACTGCTGTACATGACCTTAGTAAAAGTACACAGTAAAGTGTTCTCTAATGAGTAAGAAGACTTTAACCTGCACCGTCAGGACCAATGGTTCCTGAAGGAAGAGAGGGGTTTTAACAAGGGTGGCAGGGGTGTCCTTCTTGGAAGATAGTCCAGGAGACCGATTGTTGCTCTCACCTGCCGTGTATCAGACAACACTACCTGCCCTGCTCTGATTGGGTCAAACTGTGGCTCGGGTTCTTTTTATTATCATTAGATTAGATGGCTTTAAAAGATCACAAAACACAAAACACATTTTCATTTTTACAGATGACAGAAATTTGTTGTGGTGATGGAGAACTTTAATCCATGTCTCTTTCACTTGGTTGTCCACCGGACAACCTTGAGGCGAGATCTGGTTGTCCAAAACGTAAATAGATCGTCTCGGACAACCAGAAACTGCTTATGTCAATCCCTGTAATATATTTAATGTTGCTTTTTTTTTTTTTACTTTGCTTATAGATCTTTCCTATTTTGCATGTTTTTAGGCTCCACATTGGCAAAGGCGTGCAGCTAGAATGCAAAGGTGAAGGAGACGTGTGGGTGCGTTGTCTGAGTGACCACGCAGTGTTTGTGCAGAGCTATTATCTGGACCGAGAGGCAGGGCGTGCACCAGGAGATGCAGTTCATAAGATCTACCCCAGTGCTTACATCAAGGTGAGATGACATCATGATGCTCTTACTTTAAAAAGCTAGTTTTACCAGATTCTTGTAAACATTGTTTTTTTTGCAGGTTTTGTTTAACATGAACATTATTTTAAGAGGCTAATGTAAATCTGGTGTGGCAACAGTAAGACAATATTCGTACATTAAAGAAGTTATTTTTAGAGTTGGATCGTCAGGTTTTGTTCTTTTTTTTTTTTTTTATTCTTGAGGAAAACAAACTTTGGCCACAAATGTTTCAACTCTGAACTGGCTATGTTCTTGCTCACGTTGACACAGAATCGTATGGTGTTCTTTGTCAGAGATTGAGCAGTTTTCTTGTTCCTCGACAGGTGTTTGACCTGCGTCAGTGCCACAGGCAGATGCAGCAGCAGGCTGCGACGGCTCAAGCAGCAGCTGCAGCGCAGGCAGCCGCCGTGGCTGGGAACATTCCAGGGCCCGGCTCCGTGGGAGGCATCGCCCCCGCCATCAGTGAGTGCTCTTACGGCAGCACTTGGCCCTGAGCAAGTGTATTACTATGATTGCTTCTCATTATCAAACTCTGCAGGGGGTTGAGTCTAGAATAATAAAGAATGTTTTTCATGGCACCGTATTGGAAAGCATTGTGACAAAGAGAATTTTCGAGCAGCATGAGCAGGTATGAAAAACTGGCAGCTTCAATCATGACAGAACAGCGAGGCAAACTCCTGGTGCTGGTCATAAAATTAGAATATCTTGAAAAAGTTGATTTATTTCAGTAATTCCATTCAAAAAGTGAAACTTGTATATTATATTAATTCATTACACACAGACTGATATATTTCAAATGTTTATTTCTTGTAATGTTGATGATTATAACTGACAACTAATGAAAACCCCAAATTCAGTATCTCAAAAAAAAATTATAACATTACTTAAGACCAATTTTAAAAAATGATTTTTAGAAATGTTGGCCAACTGAAAAGTATGAGCATGTGCAGAACTCAATACTTGGTTGTTGCTCCTTTTGTCTGGATTACTGCAGCAATGCGATCTGTCATGGAGTTGATCAGTCTGTGGCGCTGTTCAGGTGTTATGAGCCCAGGTTGATCTGAAAGTGGCCTTCAGCTCTTCTGAATTGTTGGGTCTGGTGTATCACATCTTCCTCTTCACAATACCCCTTTGATTTTCTATGGGGTTACGGTCAGGCGAGTTTCCTGGCCGATTAAGAACAGAGATACAGGGAAACCAGGTACTGGTAGCTTTGGCACTGTGTGCAGGTGCCAAGTCCTGTTGGAGAATGAAATCTGCATCTCCATAAAGTTGTTCAGCAGCAGGAAGCATGAAGTGCTCTAAAACGTTCTGGTAGATGGCTGTGTTGACCTTTGACCTCAGAAAACACAGTGGACCAACACCAGTGGATGACATGGCACTACAAACCATCACTGACTGTGGAAACTTGACCTCAAGCAACATGGATTCTGTGCCTCTCCTCTCTTCCTCCAGACTCTGGGACCTTGATTTCCATAGGAAATGCAAAATTTACTTTCATCAGTCAACATAACTTTGGACCACTCAGCAACAGTCCAGTTGTTTTAGTCTTTAGCCCAGGCGAGATGCTTCTGACACAGTCTCTTGTTCAAGAGTGGCTTGACACAGGGAATGCGACAGCTGAACCCCATGTCTTGCATACGTCTGTGCGTGGTGGTTCTTGAAGCACTGACTCCAGCTGCAGTCCACTCTTTGTTAATCTCCCCCACATTTTGGAATGGGTTTTGTTTCACAATCCTCTCCAGGGTGTGGTTACCCCTATTGCTTGTACACTTTTTTTCTACCACATCTTTTCCTTCCCTTCACCTCTATTAATGTGCTTGAACACAGAGCTCTGTGAACAGCCAGACTCTTCAGCATTGACCTTTTGTGTCTTGCCCTCCTTGTGCGAGGTGTCAATGGTCATATTTTGAAAAACTGTCAAGTCAGCAGGCTTCCCCATGATTGTGTAGCCTACAGAACTAGACTGAGAGACCATTTAAAGGTCTTTGCAGGTGTTTTGAGTTAATTAGCTGATTAGACCGTGGCACCAGGTGTCTTAATATTGAACCTTTTCACAATATTCTAATTTTCTGAGATATTGGAATTTGGGGTTTTCATTAGGGGCAGCACTGTGGCACAACTGGTAGAGCTGCTGCCTCTCAGCGAGCAGGTCCTTGGTTCAAACCCCGGTCCAGGGGCCTTTCTGGGTGGAGTTTGCATGTTCTCTCCGTGCATGCGTGGGTTTTCTCCGTGTACTCCCGTTTCCTCCCACAGTCCAAAAACATGCATGTTAGGCTGATTGGTAACTCTAAATTGTCCCTAGGTGTGAGTGAGAGAGTGAATGGTTGTTTGTCTCGTTTGTCTCTATGTGTCCCTGTGATGGACTTCCGACCCGTCCAGGGTGTACCCCGCCCCTCGCACAGTGATTGCTGGACATGGGCACCAGCGACCCCCATGACCCAAAATGGAATAAGCGGGTAAAGATAATGGATGGATGGATGGATGGGTTTTCATTAGTTGTTGGTTATAATCATCAACATAAAAAAGTTTGAAATATATCAGTCTGTGTGTAATGAATGACTATAATAAACAAGTTTCACTTTTTGAATGGAATTACTGAAATAAATCAACTTTGAGCCTTGTATTGAGAAGGGGTGGGCGAAGTTACGCTGAGAACAAAATGATGCAATTTTTTTCACACAACTACATTAACGAGAGCTGATTTAGCCACTTTGGATGGAGTATGCAGGGCCCTTCAGATTCATTGGTAACTTAAATTGTTACTGGTGCAAGTGTTGAGTTGTATTTTTTTCTGGTATTGTGTAATTTGTTTGATAACAGAAACTAATCAGACTAACATTTTACATTATGTTCAATGAGATTGAGTTGACCCACAGTAATATGTATTGGCTGAGCCTAATAAGAGCTACATTGTCAGTAGTTTTCATTCTGCCTACCTGTTCCAGCTGCACATGCAATGTAATTTGTTTTCCCAGCTTCTGCCGGGCCTGTGGCGTCTCATTGATTTAAAAGCTTCTGCCTGTAAATTCTCCTACAGGTTTGTCTGCTGCTGCAGGCATCGGCGTTGATGACCTGCGCAGGCTGTGCATTCTGCGCATGAGCTTCGTAAAGGGCTGGGGGCCAGACTACCCGCGACAGAGCATTAAAGAGACGCCCTGCTGGATCGAGATCCATTTGCACCGAGCCCTGCAACTACTGGATGAAGTTCTGCACACCATGCCCATAGCTGACCCTCAACCTCTTGACTGAGTTAAAATCCAATGAACTGTACCAAAAACAAAAAAAGGTAACTACTTTGAACAGACCCCTTCACCTGTAGGCCCGAAGTGCCAGAGGAGGACTGTAATTAAATGATGCTGTACAGGTTGTAGTTGTAAAGAGGACCTAAAGACTGGCAGTGTACTCCATTTGTTTTAACCACTTGTTGATTGAAGACTGAGCTAAACTCCAGATTTGTTTAAAAAAACAAAAAAAACAAGATGAGCAATCATGTCACACTGGGGGGAGTTGCAGTACTCTAGAAATGTTTGACCAAGATGATGAAAATGAAACAGGAAGTTTTTAACTTATTGAAATTAATAAAAACATGGAGTGGCTGGAACTGCAGTTTAAAAGGCAATAAAAGTTCAACCAGACTTGATGGTGTGAGATGTTTAAAAAGTCAAACCATTTAGCTTCTTGCCAGTATGAGCATTTTTTCTGTTCACAATTTCAAAATGTACAAAGTGTCCCAAAGTTACTTTTAAAAACTGATAAAAGTACATTTTGTAACTTAAGTGCCCCCGATTGTGTCCACATCCTAAATGTACTTTTAGCTGGAGTGCACTGCCAGTCTGCTCCTCCTTTTGTGGCTTTTTTACCCAAAAGACTTCCTGTAATAGAGGTTATTTCCCCCTCACAGATAAAGTATGTTACTCATGTTCTTGTCAGATGTAATCTTAAAAAGTTTTTAATGCCAAGTCTTTTTTTATTTTAATAGTTTTAACACAAAAACTCATGGAGCTCAATGTTTCTTTAACATGAGTCCCATTTTTTTATTTATATTTTTTAATCACCAGTAAAAGCCGTTACATGAAATGTTCAACTTCAGATTTTAGGTTTTGAAAAACACACATTTTCAGTTTTGGTTAGCTGTCCATTAGCACTTTATATTTTTGTTTGTGGTTACTTGGTTGTATCCATATAATCCTTTTAGTCTAAAGATTTTTAATTTTTTTGTTAGTGAACTTTTGAATCATGACATCGTGGCTCATTGAACCCAAACATTCCCGAGCCTTTGATACTCAAAATGTTTTGGGTGGTGCATCGATGTTAAATAAGTAATCACCGCTTGTTTTAATTTCTGGGGAAAATAAAAACAATTGGATGCTAAACTAATCAAATAAACGGCTGAGTAAATAAGGAGCGAACTGTGAGGAAGTGTAAGCCATATTGACAATTGCCAAAAAAATACTTCACGAAAATGTTAAAGATGTTTGGACTGCAGCTGTTTCAGTATTACTTTGCTTAATTTGTAGTTATCAGATCTGTTGATAAAAACATTTAGCAACAAGTCAATCAACAATTGTGTCATATTTTATGTTATTTACTGTTGCTACAGTTCTCATTTGAAAAGAAAAATGTACTGTCCAATTTTCAGCAAATACTTGTAAGCTTATCTTTATCTTTACAATTATGTATCACAAATTAATTTGAATGATATTGGTGTTTATATGTATGAATAAAACTGAGAAGTCATTTGTTTAGTGTGGAAGTCGAACTGACGAGAGCGGACACCGACTCTGAACAAGAAAACGTTTATTACTGCAAAGACGAGTCACAAATTTTAAGAAAACACTAAGAAGCTAGCCTGAGCTCAGATCTGAAATATTCAGAAAACAAAACTACATGTGTCTTTTTAATAGTTCCTCTAATCATCAGTACGACACACTAAATAATTTCTCTGTAAATATAAAAGCCCCCCAATCGTCCTTGTTTTTCCTGTAAAATGCACAATACAAATCACCCTACACACACGGGGTTTCTTGCCAATTTGAGAATATACATTGTAAACGTAAACACACAAAAAGAAAGTCACATGAAACTTGTGTGTATATATTATCAGATACTATACATTATCCAAAAAAGAGGAAAATAAAGGAATTCACAAAAGCACTTAAGCCAATAAATCAGATAAGTTCACTAAAAGAACAAATCATAAGTAGGACACAAATAAATATACCTTTTCAGTTCTGATATACACATTTTTCGTCAAAGATGAATTAAAAGAAAAAAAAAAAAAACCTCAAACGTCACCACCTAATGCGCTGGCATCAAGCAGAGTGCTACAGATGGCCACGACTCACTACACTGTCAAATGGCACTTAACAAATCCCAAACAGGTCCCAGCATTTAGAAAATATCAATCGACAAAAAGAAAGCACAACCATGAGAAAACGACTTGGAGAATTTTACAAACAGTAACTCTCCTGGTGCATTTACTTTTATACATTTTAAAGTTGCAGGTATTCACCCGTGATGTGGATGTTATCGTCCAGAAGCTAATCAATAGTTCAGTCCGAATACTTCCTCTTTTCATTGGCAGCATCTGTGCAACTAAACATCTGCTTTATAGACTGTGTAGCCCACCAGAGACCCAATAGTCACCCAGGCCGTCTGCTGCAGTCGGGGTGAAATTAAAGGCACCGGAGTTTGCTGTGGTTCAGTGAAGCTGCCATGTCATCCATGTAAAGAGGCGATTCTAGCTTATATCTGTGAGTTTTTATGGTTGGACATGGATTCTTTTGCAAACAGCAGTTATGGAAACATGTCAAATCTTAATTACCAAAAGACATAAATTAAATACAGTAGTGTTGGCAGCCATTACCATCAGTCCAGAGTTACCCAGGCAGACTTGGAGATACAGAAACTTTCTACGCTGTCTTGTGGGAAATGAACCGAACGGGGGCGGAAAAGCGCTAAATTGTTAAAAAATCAGTTTCTAGTGACACATGGCAGCTGTGCAAGACCAGAAAGCACTTACAATTAAAAGAAAAAGCACACAGTTGTGCACATTTTCAGCCATTTTCACTTCAGGCACAACATAATACAAGTTACCATCTATCTTGTAATGAAGATCAATGGAGGCTGACATGAAGTTAAATAAAATACAGTAAAGGGGGAAAAAAAAAAACAAGTGCCCAATAAAAACTTCAGATTATTTTTTTAAATTTTCATCTTATTTTGTACACTATATTGACCATCTAATTTTTTGCAGTTTATGATCTGGTTAAAGTATGACAATGTTCTTTTATTCACTGAAACATATAGAAATCATAACTTGACAGTTTATGCTAAGAACATGTTTCCAATCTCAAGTTTATAAAAGGGCACAAGGCAGAACACCTTCCACTTGCAGCAACGTACAGTGGAGTTTTATGTGAAAAGGTTATTCAAAATCATAACTGGAAAAGGCGAACGTGGGAGCAGTCGCTGCCTAGATCTGGTCAAACATTTCAAGTCAGCATGATGGGAGTAAAGGGTAAAGTATGAGAGTGTACCGCAGGTTAAACCAGTTAAATTCAACCAAAAAAAAAAACAACTAACATCAGAGCCTAAATGACAACGTATTTGCACTTTCCCACCTTATTTACCATTACAAGCTAGGCTCCGCACAAAAAGTGATCACAGCAAACGCAGTACCCCTCCTTTTTTAACCTTAACCAATGTAGATTAAAAAAACAAAAAACTTCTTTCTGTACAGTAGATCTTCCGTTTGAATCGGTTCATGATTTCTCCTCGGAGCCCATTAAAACGTACGCAACAGCACTTAAAACAAAAACACAATAAATATCAATAAATAAACATTTCCTTTGTGACGAAACAATACAGACCGTTTTAAATGAGCATTCAAAAAACAACAATTTTAGCAACTAAAAAAAAAAAAGTTCCTATTTTTAGAGGATTAATCTCAGTATTCCCCACAACATTGAAGGCTAGAACAGTTCAAGTATAAGTTGCAATCTAAGAAACCAGAAGTTAGTCCCAAACTCTTACACTTCACAGTCTATGAACTACTTACAGATGAAGGAAACATTCATGTCTTAATCAGATCACACACATAAAAAGCAACAAATGTGTTATGTGTCAGCATTTTATATACTATACATATATCTATATATCTATATATCTCTTTCAATATTAGAAAATATCTACTTTTGGTCCACTGTACAAAGATGATCTTCAAACAGGGAACAAAGGAGTGTTTTATGGATTTTCAAACTAAAAGTATCAGAGGTGAGAGAAAAGCAATGCTAATTTTTCTCCATTGTGTTGAAATTTGTGCAGTACAGTGGTGTGTGTGTTTGTGTGTATGTGTGTGCAATAAGGTTTGGTGACTGTGCTGCACGCGTCAAAGGGCTGGCACCACTGGTTTGAGGTAGGGTGGACTGATGGATGTGTCCCAACACACACACAAGCACGCAGATACAGGCACATAAACACATGGGAGCACAGAGCTAACGCATCCAAACATGCAGACTCGAGCACACGTCATCCTGTGACAATGCAAGAATAGGCCTCGAGAAAAGGAGTGAGGGCAGGAGCAAGGCTAAAGACTCGGACACGTTTTAATAAAAAAAGCTGATCCAGAGGAGAAACAGCAGGCGCGCCTGCACTGATGAGCCAGCCCAAATCCAGCCACAAGTCACCAGAAAGCCAAATCTGCGGCTGGGACGATGCAGAGGAGCTGCGGCGCTCCCTGCAGCACACAGGTCGGGACTACGCGGACAGCTGCATTTAAGGATAAGGCACTATGATAAAGCCGAGGTACAAGAGATCCCTGACATTCTTTCTGCTTTGCAACATGGCACTGCGGGACAGGAAACATTTTTTTTTTTTTAAGTTTTATTTTTTTGGTGGCTCAAATGGCTCACTCTTCGCTTCCGCTTAAGTTTATTTTTGGTCCACTGCAAACTTAAGAAACTTGATTGAAGACAAAAATAAAATAAAAAAACGCAAAACCAGGAACTCAAAGTTAACCTCACTAAACAGCATCTAAGCATTATGCACAGGGTGCATAGAAAGCTTTTATTTTATTTTTTAAATTTAATCTGTATAAACAAGCAGCAGTACAGACATTTTTTTTAAAGTTTTGTTTTAGATGTTAAGCAGTTATATGACTAACAAAACTATCAGAGAATTGCCTCATGATCCTTATATAAATATACATAAAACTAAAAGTTGTCCCTTTTGTTTTCTAGCTACAAACATAAAACTTCTTGTTCAATTAGAAGATCAGCTGCTGAAATGCATGTTCACAGAAATTATACTTCAAAATCAAGGTAGATAACTAAAATAAAACAGTCATAGCACCATGAAATTTGACTAATACCAACGGAAATGTTACCAAAAAAAAAAAAAAGTACAGTAGGTGAAGATTCGAGTCAGTCAATGCATTTGCTCTCCTGGGACTAGTGACGTGGATTTGAGCTCTGAGACATCAGTAGTTTAATGGAATAAAGCCCATCTGTGTTCACAGACAGAGAGGAGGAAACATTTACAGTCTCAAATTAGTCCTTTTCCTCCAGGTCCCTTCCACCAGCTGCCACACCGTGTTAGCGCACAGACTCACAAGATGACTACACATCCAGAATTCAAACAAGTCGGACAAAGGACAGAGTGTCACTCCAACTGACCGGAGCCGGATGTGGAGTGCAAACAGAGACGACGCATGAACACGAAGCAGACATTTACACTTTAAGAACGAGGGAAATGTGGAGTAAGACGGCTAAACGAGGTGAGCTGTGGCCATGGGAGCCTCAAACGGAGGCGTACGTGTTGCCTGTGGTGCTGCAGTGTCGGATGGTGGGAGTCCCAGCAGAGGGGGTTAGGATGTGCTCAGTGTGGTCCTGGGGAGGCTGTGGCAGTGAGTGGAGTACGCTTGGCTGGACAACACCCACCACAGGGTGGGTCCCGTCATCTAGAGCCCCGACCTGGATCACCTGGATTACCTCACGCTCTGATTTCTCCCTCTTGGGGAGTGGTTCCCCGGACTCCTCCGTGTCCTCTTCCAAGTCGCTGTCCATCCCACTCGTTTCATCTGAACAGAAGCACGTTGAAAATTCAACAGATGTACGCAGCACCGTTCCAACAACGGAACTTTTTCTGAGTTTACTCTCAAATGACGCTCAAACAAGGTTCTACATTTCAGTGACACGTAGCACGACCAGCTGAATAAACTATACGTTTGTTAAATGTTTGTATAATTTGGTGTTTCATTAGAAAAACTGGGAGAAGTAAATAAAGTTGTGTTCTGATTTGCATCAATCATCACCTTTCTAACCCCGCCCCCTGCTTATTACACTTAAATTAATTAGCTTTATTTACTCTATCTGGAAAATTCTAAAGCACCATTTAAATACTGCTTATTTTTCTGCCCAGATGTGTCAACAATTTAAATGCTAACACATCTCAGAATTCATCTTTTAGTTTGGCTTTAATATTATTCTATTTATCCATTTATTCGTTTACATAAGCATTTTTGTCTTTGTTCCAACCTGATGTGTTCTTTTAACTGATAATCTAGATTAAAATGTCATGTGCTCTCATTGTGTTCACTTCTCACATTTCTACTTTTATTTTGCCATTACTATTCTGTTTTCTAGCTTCCAGTGATGGAGAAAGGGGGAGGGGGGTGGGTCGCAGATGGAGGTTTTTGCGGTACAGTAGTCCCTCGCAACGTCGCAGTTCGTTTTTCGAGGACTAGCTCTATCGCTAGTCTATCTATATTTTTGTCTTTAACGTTTTTGAATTTAGCTCCATTGCGGTTTTTCAAAATAAGATTTGACATGACACACAATTGGCTG
>NC_056515.1:28777528-28791788 GCF_014905685.2 Nematolebias whitei | reverse complement strand
ATATATATATATATATATATATATATATATATATATATACATACATATACATATATATACAGTGGGGAGAACAAGTATTTGATACACTGTTGATTTTTCAGGTTTTCCCACTTGCAAAGCTTGTAGATGACTGTAATTTTTATCATAGGTACTCTTCAACTGTGAGTGATGGAATCTAAAACAAAAATCCAGAAAAATACAATGTATGATTTTTAAATAATTAATTTCCATTTTATTGTGTGAAATAAGTATTTGATACACCAGAAAAATGAAACTTAATATTTGGTACAGAAACCTTTGTTTGCAATTACAGAGATCAGACGTTTCCTGTAGTTCTTGACCAGGTTTGCACACACTGCAGCAGGGATTTTGGCCCACTCCTCCATACAGATCTCCTCCAGAGCCTTCAGGTTTCGGGGCTGTCACTGGGCCACACGGACTTTAAGCTCCCTCCAAAGATTTTCTATGGGATTCGGGTCTGGAGACTGGCTAGGCCACTCCAGGACCTTAAGATGTTTCTTACGGAGCCACTCTTTAGTTGCCCTGGCTGTGTGTTTTGGGTCGTTATCATGCTGGAAGACCCAGCCACGACCCATCTTCAGTGCTCTTACTGAGGGAAGGAGGTTGTTGGCCAAAATCTCACGATACATGGCCCCATCCATCCTTCCCACAATATGGTGCAGTCGTTCTGTCCCCTTTGCAGAAAAGCATCCCCAAAGAATGATGTTTCCACTGCCATGCTTCACGGTTGGGATGGTGTTCTTGGGGTTGTACTCATCATTCTTCTTCCTCCAAACATGACGAGTGGAGTTTAAACCAAAAAGTTCTATTTTTGTCTCATCAGACCACATGACTTTCTCCCATTCCTCCTCTGGATCATTCAGATGGTCATTTGCAAACTTCAGACGGGCTTTGACATGCGTTGGCTTGAGGAAGGGCACCTCGCGTGCACTGCAGGATTTTAATCCTTGACGGCGTAGAGTGTTACTGATTGTTTTCTTTGAGACTGTGGTCCCAGCTCTATTCAGGTCATTGACCAGGTCCTGCCGTGTAGTTCTGGGCTCATTCCTCACCTTCCTCAAGATCAATGATGCTCCACGAGGTGAGATCTTGCATGGCGCCCCAGACCGAGGGAGATTTTCCGTTATTTTGTATTTCTTCCATTTTCTAATAATTGCACCAACTGTTGTTGCCTTCTCACCAAGCTGCTTGCCTATTGTCCTGTAGCCCATCCCATCCTTGTGCAGATCTACAATTTTATCCCTGATGTCCTTACACAGCTCTCTGGTCTTGGGCATTGTGGAGATGCTGGAGTCTGATTGATTGAGTGTGTGGACAGGTGTCTTTTATACAGGTCACGAGTCCAAACAGGTGCAGTTAATACAGGTAATGAGTGGAGAACAGGAGGGCTTCTTAAAGAAGAACTAACATGTCTGTGAGAGCCAAAATTCTTACTGGTTGATAGATGATCAAATACTTATTTCACACAATAAAATGGAAATTAATTATTTAAAAATCATACATTGTATTTTTCTGGATTTTTGTTTTAGATTCCATCACTCACAGTTGAAGAGTACCTATGATAAAAATTACAGTCATCTACAAGCTTTGCAAGTTGGAAAACCTGAAAAATCAACAGTGTATCAAATACTTGTTCTCCCCACTGTATATATATATATATATATATATATATCTTACTACTTATACTACTATTCCTACTTCGCGGCTTTTCACTTATCGCAGGGCTTCCGATATGGATCCCCTGCGATAAACGAGGGACTACTGTATAGCTTTTACAGCTTTAGAGGGGAAAATAAATAAATATTATTATTAAATATATTTCTTTTTTCCACACAATAATATTGTGTTTGGCTTACCTTTATCAATGCTAGTAAGGGATAAGTTGTTGAGGTTGTCGAACTGAAAAGAAATACAAAAAAATTGAGAAGATATTAGATGTTTATGTTTTTATGTACCGACATACAGCGGATCTTCTGTTTACAATAACGCATGATGGTTAAACACTGAAACAAAATGCCAACAGAAAAGCACAATTAGTTTAGAATCCATCCAGAGATGGTAAAAAAAAGCACCAGAAGCTGCTGCACTTACTTCGCCCATGACGCCAATAGGAGTCTCTCCGGTAGCTTGAGCCACACGGTGTTCCACTAGATAAAACATGTACTCATCATAAAGCAGGCGAATGAGGTGGAAGGAGCCAAAGCTGGCAGCACTGCGCAGGGTCAGGTCCCTGATCACCATAGAACTGCAGAAACATAAAAAGAGTTAATAGTTTTGGGCCTACAGTCTCAAACGTGTCTGTACGGTGGATGTTTTTCCGACCTGTAGAAGGACCACTTCAGCAGGAACTGTCTAGCTGCCCTGGGGAAGCTGGGCCTGTGCTCGTAAGGCTTCAGCACCTGAGTGACCACATTATCCAGCCAGGCTGCCCATTGCTCCAGAGAGCTCTGCTGCTGCAACGTAGCCTTAAAGTCCTGCTCCAAGTGCTGAACCATTCCCTCCTCACACTGGCACACCCACGATGCCTGCTCCTACACAACAGAAGAGGACGAGCAGGACCTTTACGTAAAAGTGTTAATAAACTGAAATGTAGGGACCACATCCCTAAACACGAAGGACTGCTCTAACCTGTACATTGGCGAAGTCAACCCGGTTGAGATCACTCAGCATCTGGTTGATCTGTGATGTGTTCTGCAACACAGCGCGTGCCGCCTGAGCCAGGTGGTTCAGAGATGTATATCTGCGCAACGTTTGCGCAAAGGCACTAACAGCGGCGATCTGCGACAGGAGCACACCCAAGATCCAGGTTATTACTACTTTACATTACCTTCACAGCCAGATGTAAAATGTTAATACCATAAAGAAATGCTTTATTCTTTATTTCCTGATGCACCTTGGTCTGAATCATTCTCTGGGGAATGGCATTCATGGCATTACTAAGCCAACTTTCTAGGCTTTTGGCAAAGTTGCGAATGGCTTGAGTCAAGGCACCTGAAAAGGAAACGGTAGTGAGTTAAATATACTGCAAACCTGAATCAGGTATTTAATTAAACATGAAAGCTTTTGTGACGGAGGCTCACTGGGAATGGGTCTCAGGACATCAGGAATAAGAATCTCTACGAGGGCCTGGTACATTAAATGGTCACAGGTGCTCATCCACTTCAGAACCGCCTCGTTTCTGCACAGCACCAATAGCTGTGCTCGAGGAAGCCGGGCTTCGATCTCACTTATGCTGCTGCGGAGGGAGCAAACCATATTTACAAAAGACTCGCCTAAGTAGTCACATTACCATAAATTAAATGAAGTACAAATATATTGATGTGTATTAGTTTAATCGCACCTATTCTCTGTTACGGTGGCGCCCTCTACAGTGTCAGGAGGAGAATAACGCCAGAACGTCTGCCACAGCTTCTCGATCAGCCCAAACTGGAGGTTCACAACAACATCCAATATAGCCTGAAACACATCCAGAAATTAAACAAGATGAGTAATAAATTATGACTGAAATAACAAGAATGGATTCCTCTGGGAATCACCGAATATCAAATATATTTTCAAAACATCAACACATTAAAACTGTCCAGATGACCTGACTGAAAAATGTTGGATTTTATACCTGGATTATTGAGCATGGACTTGTTGTTATCAACACATTAGTTCTTAAAATATTTTTTTGCCTTCAATATGCAACTTTTTGACCTTGTTGTTCACTTAAATAAGAATAAACTGCTAAAACGGTGTCATAATAGCTACATGACAGAAAATAGGGACTTGACTTAGAGAGAAAGTGTCAGTATATATTATAGAAATGGCGGAGTGATATTAACAGCTCACACAGAGAATAAGAAAATGAACCGGTACAACGTCTTCAGCAGTCACATACTGATGCACTAATGCACTAACATTAGTGGGCATTGCTTAGCGGTCTTTAATAAATGTTTTCTAACAGTGCTTTAGTGACCTTGACCACAAAATGTAAAATAGTGTATTCTATCTAACCTCGCAGTGCTCTCTGTAAAGGGATTGGAGAGCTTTTACATCTTCTGGGCTGATGTTTTCTGGATTATTCTGTCCAAGGTCCAGTTCTACAAAGTCAGGGAGTGCCCGCGATGCATCTGTTGAGAAATAATATAATAATAAAAAAAATATGATAAACTCTTATCTAGCACAAATGTTTAAAACATATATAGGAAGATGCAAGAAAAAAAAGTGGTTTACCTAGGAACTGCTGGTGGTGCTGGCTCTGTGCAATAACAGTCTGCTCTGCTGCACCAGGATGGTGCTGGCCTCCACTTGTGTAATTGTCTCCAGAGCCACTGTCAAACTTCTGCACTGGCTTGAACCTGCAGTCGCAATGTAAACATTGGCTTCGCCAACTGTTTTGAACTGTGCCACAAGTAGGCCTGTCATGATAAACTTTGCTGGGCGATTAATTGTCTCAGACATTATTGCGATAAAAGATAATATTGTTTGAAATTTGACACTAATTAGTAATTATTGTCAAATTTAAGAAGAAATGTTGGTTAATTTTATGTGTAATATCTTTTTTGATCACTGGATGGCAGTATAAGACAGTTTGAACCTAAGGATGGATAGTGAGAGAGTGAGCAGCGTGTCCCTTTAAGAAAAATGGGAGGGAGGCCCCTTGATGTGACATGGGCTGTCTCTCCTTCCTGTTTTTTGGTTCTCAAAATGGCAGACGCTTGGTGTAGTTTGAGCTCTTTAGCATAGCATTTTTCACACAAAGCTTTTAATAAAAAAATAAGTAAACAAGTTCTCAGCTCCTTTTAGCAGAGAAAAACAACTTTTTAGAAGAAGGCACAGGTTTCAACTGTGAATTTTGAAGCTTTGATAAGACGGAGATTTTTTCCTGAGGTCGGTCTGTTAGCTTAGCTCGTAGCTTAGCTGCTTTTCACAATCCACAAACACGATTTTGGATGGTTAAAATGGATTTTAAAGAGAAAAGAGAAAGGAAGGGGTCAGTGAAGAGCACCAGAGTTGAGCCTTTTGTCATCCAGTGTCTTCAGTAGAAAGAGAGAGACAAGAAGAAATGATAAAGCCGATAAATGAAAATTAGGTCGAAATTTTTCATTTATCATGCGATTAACTGATTTATTGTTTATCGCGACAGGCCACAAGAAGTGCTGCATGCCAGGATGTTCTACCTCTGCTTCTGCTGAACTGGCTGCTGTCTGAGAGCCATATACTGCATGTCTTCTTGAAGTCTGTTGAGCGGGGAGTCTGGTTTCACACGTATACCGTAGTAATGATATTTAGAGTTCCCTCTGTAAGGCAAAACAAAAAGGTAAACGTTCTGATAAAAATCACACTATGAATGCACACAAACGTCAATAAATAACAGAAAATGATCACGCCAATCTGATGCTTTCTTACAGTAAAAAAAAAAGAAGAAACATCTAACCTTGTTCCAAGACGCCTCGTGCGGAGTCCCATGAAGATGGAGCGAATGAGTTTGCCAAAAGAGGCTGCATTTACAGGGTCCAGTTTCTGCTCCTGGCAGTGGCGTAGATAATGATTGTAGAGGGTGGATCGTGGTAGACTTACTCCCTCTGCTGTCTCGTAATTGTCCAGAAGCCACTGGAGCTAAAAGAGGGAACATGCTTTTTAAACTCACTTAACTACATTTACATCCTGGTCAACGAAATCCTCGGCTGACGATCAGTAAACGCATTGCTGCTGCATGACAGCTTTGTAAAAGCTTCTATTGCAGTCATTGATTTTAGAGTAACACTGACAAACAAAACAAGCCACAATAAAACAAAGCACCACACTAAAACTTCATATAGAAAAAAAAAGAGATAGGCAGAGCAGCAAGAGTGAGATTAGCAAAACTTAAGGTTAGCCGAGGGCGTGCATTTAGAAAAGCAACTTACATGGCTGTTGAGCAGCGAGCTTCTCTGACTGGATAAACCCTCAGATTTTTGGAGAGTCTCAATCGCCATTTCAATCTGATAAACCACGAAGCACAGGTCAACAAAATGTAGGGGGGAGGGGGGTGTCAAAACCAAAGCAAGAAAACTAAAGAGCTGGATGTGTACACATTACTGGACACAAGCAAAAAATAAAGAGTCTAGAGAAAGATCCCAAAGCAAGCCCCGCTAACCCCAAGCAGAGCAGGTCTGTCCTTTAAGGAAAAGCTTTGCTCACCAGAGAAATGGTCAAATATAACATACAAAACATCAACTGAACCGTGTTGTAAATAACATGCAACTATTCAAGATTTATGAAGCAGAAATACAACTGTAACATGGCAATGTTTCCTGCCCACTTCTTCTTTCATTGATGAAGATGAGCAACACTTACAATACTGTACAAGACTTTTAAACTATCCCTAATTTCTTCATAAATTGCATTCAAGGCAAAATTTCACATCATCTTTTAAAGTCGTCTAGTTCTTTAGGCTTTCTGAAAGTTTTCTAAAGTGTTTTGTGAAATCAGGTTACTTTTTCACTGCATGACTCAAAACTTTTGCACACATGTAAATCTAGTTTTGTGAAGGTGGCTGCACGATATAGTTAAATACAGTAGTCCCTTGTTTATCATGGGGGATACATACCGTGAAGACCCGTGATAAGTGAAAAACCGCAAAGTAGGAAAAGTAGTACAAGTAGCAAATAGTACTTTATTTATTTTTATATATATATATATATATATATATATATATATATATATATATACACACATTTAAAACCCTTCCCACACTCTTGCAATATTCTAAACAATGTCTGTAAACTCTAAAAGAGCACAGAATGTCATGATTTCAGCTCCCTACCTCCTCTGCTCTTTGCCACCTGCAAGCGCTCTTGGCCACGCCCACTTCTCTGTTCTGCACACTGAACATCTGATCAGCTGCAGCCGGAAGTTTATCCTGCAGCAGTGTGGGCAGCACAGAGTTGCAGGAGGAAGTTTTTTTCTGCAGCTCTGGGCTGCACAAATGTCCAGCTGGTGCTAAATAATTCAAAATAATTTATTTTAAATAAAAAATTCATGTCGATCGTGCGGCTCATCCATCAATCAGCCAATTGTGTGTCATGTCCGAACTTATTTTGAAAAACCGCGATAGAGTGAGTCCGTGATAAATGAACCGCAAAGTAGTGAGGGACTACTGTATTGCAAGCTGCTGCGTTTTTTTTACTTTTATTAAATGAGGTATATAAAATATTAATTCTGAAGATAGATTCTTTTTTTTTTTACATCTGATGCACAGTTATAAAACATATAATTGCTGCAACAATCTTGTCTATAAAGATTCAAAAGACACAAATGTCAAATATTAAGACCATCAGAGCGTAGCTGTTCAGCTTTGTCCAGTACAGAATATATAATAGAAATGTGCACATTTGTACAGCTTTGTTTCCCCGTTTATAATTTTTATTCCAGTTATAAAAACAGGAAAAGGTTCAAGCATGAGAAGCCACGTCCACGTGCTTTGTAACTTACAGTGGCTGGGGAGGCTCGTGCGGTCTGGGTGGCAGGGTGTGGTCCAGCGTTGTCCATCAGGTAAGCCCCGGAACTGCTGCCGATTACCTGACCCCCCGCCAAACCCATGTTCATCCCGCCGGTGCTCCCTCCTCCATTGTTGGTCATGCCATGAGACGTCACCACGGTGGACACCTGCGATGAGCTGCCCTGCGTGTCGAAGTAACTCCCCCCGCTGTTCTGGCTGTACAGCTGCGGCTCAGAGTACGAGTAGGTTCTTCTGTTCAGTTGAAAGGTGAGGGGTCAAAAAACTGCTAACGAGGATTATTTAAAATAACTTTTTTTTTTTTTAAATAATGCTGCACACTTCTTTGAACAAACTGTGAAAATAAAGCAGCACAGGATCCAAGCAGTGTTTGGCATTTGCACCAAACTGAACAGTAGATTAATTTAGTCTTCGTCCCTATATTCAATATTCTGACAATGTCACATCACTGTACTTTATTCGCATTCCAAGCACACTGCGGTAAAGTAAAATATCAAGGCTGCTGCATATAGAAGCAGCTGAAAATATCTCTCTCAACTCATACGAACAGTAGGCGTTATTTTCCAAACAACTGACAATCAGATTACTGAGAACTTTACCACACTACAATAACAGTGTAGAACATATTAAAGAAACAAATTGTTAAAATTGACAGGACAGCCTCCCCACTGTCATCGTTTAGAAGCGGAACCACACATACAACAACATTCTACAAACTGGAGGTTAAATGTAGCTTTCTGGAATAAAATTTTATTAGGATACAACACTGACATCTTCAGGCACCATAAGAGCACATGTTTTAAAGGAGCTATATCCATCCATCCATCCATCCATCCATCCATCCATCCATCCATCCATCCATCCATTTCCATCCATCCATCTTCTTCCACTTATCCGGGGTTGGGTCACGGGAGTAGCAGCCTAAGGGAGGCCCAGACTTTCCTCTCCCCAGCCACTTGGACCAACTCCTCTGGGGGAATCCCAATGCGTTCCCAGACCAGCCAAGAAACATAGTCCCTCCAGTGTGTCCTTGGTCTTCCTCTGTGTCTCCTCCTGGTGGGACATGTCCGGAACACCTCACCAGGGAGGTGTCCAGGAGGCATCCTAACCAGATGCCTGAGCCACCTCAACTGGCTCCTCTCGATGTGGAGAAGCAGCGGCTCTACTCTTGAGTCCCTCCCGGATGACTGAGCTTCTCACCCTATCTCTAAAGGAGAGCCCAGACACCCTGCGGAGAAAACTCATTTCGGCCGCTTGTATCAGTGATCTCGTTCTTTCGGTCACAACCCAAAGCTCATGACCCTAGATGAAGGTAGGAACGTAGATCAACCAGTAAATTGAGAGCTTTGCCTTTGGACTCTGCTCTTCACTATGACAGACCGGTACAGCACTCGCTTCACTGCAGACGCTGCACCTATTCACCTACTGATGTCTTGCTCCATTTTTCTCTCATTTGTGAACAAGACCCCTATACTTGGAACTCCTCCACTTGGGACAGGACCTCCTCCCCGACCCAGAAAGGGCACTCTACCCTTTTCTGGCTCAAGACCATGGCCTCAAATTTGGAGGAACAGATCCTCTATACAGGAGCTATATTATGTTTACATTAGCCCCACCATCAACCAGCTCTCTTTATATAAACCGACTGTAGAAGTCACGGTGTCATGTACACTCGTGTACGTGTTTTTCACAGTAGGACAAACGCAGCTTGAACCTGTTCATCAGTTGTGTCCAACTCCAATCCAGACACCCAGGGGACCCCTTTCACAGCATCAGCACTTAAAAATACATAAATTCTGTCCTACTTCTGGTCATGTTCAGGTGACGGAGTACAATAAGGCAGATGACCGCAAGCTCCTCAGAGAAAAATAAAAAATAAAAGCTAAAATCAAACACAAAAGACAACTGTGCTCCGGCAGCATCATGTGCTTGTGACATGAACATGACAAGAAGAGACTTGAGAGGAGAGAGAGACAACAGGCTGCAGGGATGGAGCGTTCATAGTTCTGGACTCACATGTTGCCGTTGGTGTAGACGCCACTGTTTTCCTCGACATACTGCACCTGTGCTGGGTAAACATGCTGGACCTGTTGAACAGTCTGGGCCTGGTAAAATAAATCACAACTTAAATTTTTTTATTCACTTTACTTAAATGGTATGTGTGCGTTCAGATCCAAAAGCCAGGAAGTACCTGCTGCTGGACAGGCACCTGCTGGGTGGAGCCGGTAGGCTGGACAGGCACGGCGGTCTGAAGCGGGACAGTGGAGGTGGAGTCAGCGCCTGCTTCAGGGGTCTGCATGGCGCCTGAAACCCCCAACCCCCCCAAAAAACACATAGGTTATCAGTAGATGAATTATGGTCACAGCAAGAAAGCCAGCACAAGTATTAACCTGCTGGTCTCACGGGTGAATCAACTTTATTATCTCATAACCACATCATAAACACAAAGCAGTATAAATCCAATATCCCTGCTAATTAAAGACATTAAACCAGAGAACAGTAAGTTTGTCTAGTTAGTTAACTAAAAGTGGGCAAAAACCTTTATCCCATTGTGTACTGTTTTGGAACATCTGGTTAACCAGACCCCCCAAAAGTGACATTATTCTCTAATTACTAAACTCAAAATCAAACCTGATGCTTCACATGTTTCATGTCCAGAAATTCAGTAACTTTCCACAGTTTTGTGTGCTCAGGGCAGAAAGCACAACTAAATGAGAACCTAATCTTGGAATAACAGGAAGCATGAGGTGTCATCATAAACCCAATGTATGTTTTGCCCAAATCAATGCCACTAAAGCAGCTCTAGGCCAATTGGACCTGAGCACCTGTTTCCACCCTGTGGTACTCGGTGTACTGAGAGCCTCATGCATCACTGACACATGGTCTTGTCTCCACATTTGCAGCCATAAAACAAGTTAATATTTAACAAACTCTAAATAGATGGTGTTTTTAATTTGTCTGCCTGTCCCCACTTTTACAGGCTGAAAGTTGATTCTGACTGACAGCCCTGGAGCAAGAATAAAAACTAAAGGTTGCCAACAGCAGGATACATATGTTTATGCATTTCTACCCTTTTTTTTTTTAAATGACAAAATAATACGGGAGCAACTTTGTGCGCAGTATGTGGTGTGCACACTAAGCCTAGCCTGAGCAAATTTAAAGAGAAGGATGAGACTGAGTGGAAAGGTTTGGCCTATGTTTTTGAGTTAATAACAGTGTGGCTATCATCACGTGCCGCATCCAGGGAAAGGCCAACTCCTCCCCATCACCGTTTCCATGAACAAGCCTCTCTTGGTTAATTAAGCTGGTACTCCTAAGAGCTTCAAATCACTCCAGGGACAGCTTGCCCCTTTCCATTACCTTCAAAACTTGCACTGTCCCTTTTCTAAGCTTTCACTTGGGGGTAACTAGACCAAAACTGGGTGCACTGCTGGCGACAGCATCAAAGAGCCAGCACAGAAAATACTGCAACGTTCAAGTCAATGAAACCTTTAGACGTTAGCTAAAAAAAATAGTGTTTAACACCTTTGGGAAGAGTGTCTGGAATCTTAACAGCAGACGTCTGTTTAAAATAAGAAAAAAATCACTGCTGTGCAGAACAAAAATGTGCAATCGTGCATTAAGAGAATCAGCCGGAGTACAAAACTTGGAAAAATGTCACGCCTCTTGTCAACCTGTAGAGCTCAGCTACACCCTGAGACAGAAAAAGGACTTGCAGAGAGTAAAGAATTTATATTTCACTTATATTCCACAAAGCTGTTTGAAAGCTAAAGCAAATGGCCCCAACTGAGCCCACCTAATTGAGGAAAAGAGCCCCTGCATCACAGCATACCCTCGTCGCCTCACCTCAGCCCCCTTCACAAAGACACACACATGCACACGTACACACACACACATCATTCAGGCACTCCCTTGTGGCCCACTTAAATGCTGTGCTCCACTGAGCAAGTGCAAACCCTACAAAGACACAGAGGAACAAAAGCCACCAAGGAGTGCAACATTTTTGCCCCGAGTTTTCTCTCCTCAGTTCCTCCTGCTAACATCCCAGGCCACGAAATGCGAGGCGCACAAGGTTCACGGTTAAAAACGCCAAGGGCTGTAATTTGCCTCTGTAACGATCATGCACGATAAAGTTGGGAGTGTAACGTGTGGAGTCAAGACATACATGCTAGTGAGCGGGACTGATTACATCCAGGAGAAAGTCTCTCTCTTTTTCCATCAGGTGGCAGGAAAACAGGTGGAGGGAGATGTAATTGGGAGCCTAAGTAGTAGAGGGTATGCAAAGAGCTGTGTTTGTTTACGAAGGAAGGAGAGGGGAAGTTAAAAGAAAAGTGAGAGGACATTCATTGTAAGGACTAGTAACGTTGATTGTAATGCCTAAAGCTATACTGGAAGAATGCTAATGATTTGAATCTGACAACAAGTTATTACTGCTATCCTGAATTCTACTCTATTGTTTAACAGCAAATTAATGCAGTAAGAGAGAAAAAAAATCACATTTAAATAGATGTATTTCATTAATATTAAAGAAGGAAGGCTGTGGTGAATTACAAAACGAACATAAGCCAGGAAAATGGCCGACAGAATAACTGAATTAATCAACTCCACTTTAAGTGATTGGAAATGCAACAAGATCTAAGCAGCAGGTGGCATGGTACTATTTCTGCCCTTCTGGACTACAGGTAAGTGGTAACATGATCGGACAGTTGGCAGTTCCTAACGTCCAGTTGTGTTGATGCGTGTGACCTAAATTAGGTTGTCGGTGCCAACAGATTTAAAACATTTTGGGCATTACCTGCGTGATACGTACAAATTGACGAGTTAGTGTGTTGATGCAGTTGAGATGAAGTGCTCCCGTGCTGCAGCTAAACCACTCTTATGTTTTTAAATATAAGCTAGAACATAATTCTTAACTGATGATTTGTTGTACTTTGTGTACTCCTGAATACTTTTTTTTATCATTTATGTTGAGGACAGATGAAGATGAATCAGGACGTCTGGAGTCCCACACCAGTGGAGGTGCACCTGCCCTCCCTTCCTCTCGCACACGCCTATTTTCTTTGCTAATAGGAATCAGTTGCTGCAGGTGAACAGGGGACCCAGTGAACCCAAGACCAAATGTGATGCAACACCAAGAAACCTGACTGACTTAAAAGATTTCTTACTCTGTTGGGAGCAAATTGGTTTTATTCACTTCCTTAAAATAAAATAATAATTAAATTTTTTTTTAACCCCAAAAAACAGTGCAAACTTATACATTATTAATCCAACACCAGAGGGGATATAGATTGACGTTTATCAGCCCGATTGTTAAAATTCAGCATGAATGATTCAGTCAAACATAAACATATTTAAATGTAAATCCAGTAAAGGTTATTTTCCCCTGCAGAACTTAGCCCAGCGTTATCTCACAGCTTATCAGCCATCTGATGCCACAAAGAGGGCAGATGGAGAGCTAGCGAAGCTGCCTAAGACAAAAGGGAAAGTAATGGCTTAGCTATTGTCAACCAGTTAGAGTGGAAGGCTAGCGCTCACCACTTTCCCTTTGCTAAACTCACATGATTCACGAGTTGAGCGTCTACAACTTGCAATATCATCGTAACATTACCATAAAAAAATAAAATAAATAAATAAATAAATAAAATGGGGGGTACCAACAGGCATTGTGAGGGAGGCATCGCTCGCGTTAGCAACAGACACCTGCTCCTGCTCCAGCTGACCAGTTAGCAACGACTAGCCTCGGGCTCAGCTACCACTCAGCGTGGAAAGTTACAACTAATTTATAAACGTAAAAAACACGAATTTAAAACACGTTTCAGCCTCACGGCCCTCCTCGAGGCAGGGGTAGCTTGTTTCTGCTGAAGAGCAGGACCTCCTACGACAGTTGAGTTTCCACGGAGGAGGAGGAGGAGGGGGGGGGACCTTTAGCAAGCAGGCTAACACGTTACAAAGAAACTAGTACCCCGGCTATCCGCGGAGCCTTCATCCAGCGGCGGACAAAACACACGAGCAAGAAGCGGCGCACGTAGCGCAATAAAACCCGATGCAGCCCGAAGAGGCGACGAAACGAGCTGCGTTCAGGCTAAAAACGGTAAAAGAGTTGAGCCAAACCTGAGCTGTGGACTGGTGGATGAAGATGAGGATGGTGGAGGAGGTGGTAATGATGGAGCCAGAGGTTGTTGTTGGTGGGTTACAGTCGCCAGGACTACGGTGGCTATGGCGTTGCCTCACTGGGCAACAGTTGCTACAAAACTCATCGGGCAGCGCCGCAGCCTCCTCAGCAGGCAGGTGGGAGGAGATTACACACGCACCTTCAGACAAATCACGTTCAAGCCTTCACTTAAATTATCTTTCTATTTTTGGTCTTCATAACATCCTCAAGCGCTCAAACCTGTGGCTTCACCTTTTTCCATTTGTTCAGACTTTAGCAGCAGAAAAATGTGTGACAAACGTATTTGAAAGGAGATGCACTTGGTTGCCTGCACTATTTATCTGCACATTTTAAAAATAACTTTATCCAAATGTCCTCCCTATAAATAATTTAGGATTTATATTAAGAGGCATTAATGGTACTTTCATTAATATCATCAGGCCTTTAATTCATTGTGATAGCCTTATTATACTTTATTGATTTTTTTTTTTTTTGAGGAGTTGGGAATTTATGAATTTATTTTATTTATATTTGAACAGAAAATAAATGAAATATGGCTGAACATGTAATGAAATAGTCCAATATAATGTATATATATATAT
>NC_056515.1:28745924-28777128 GCF_014905685.2 Nematolebias whitei | reverse complement strand
CATATAATACACACACAGTACTCAAGCTATCAGACCGTTCACCTCCTCCCTTTACAGTAAAAGTAGAGCCTTGTAAATCTGCGGTACCCCGGACACTTATGTATGTGTATGTATTTACATGCACATGTGCATATGTATGCTTAGATGTGTATGTATGTATACAAACGCCTGTCATGATAACAAATTTTGCTGGGCGATTAATTGTCTCAGAAATTATTGTGATAAATGATAACATTGTTTGAAATTTGACAATAATTAGTAATTATTGTCAAATTTATAATAATATTATAAATATCAATAAATATTATCTTCCAATTTAAGAAGAAATGTTGGTTAAAGAAATGTTGGTTAATTTATTTTGTGTGTAGTACAATTTTTTTACCACTGGATGGCAGTATTAGACTGAGTTGAAAGATGGATAGTGAGGGAGCGAGCAGCGTGTCTCTTAGAAAAATTGGAGGGAGGCCCCATGACGTGACATGGGCTGTTCATCTTTCCTTTTTTCGGTTCTCAAAATGGCAGACGTTGGGTGTGGTTTGAGCTCTTTGGCATAGCATTTTTCACACAAAGCTTTTAATTAAAAAAAAATCATTGAACAAGTTCTCAGCTTCTTTTTGCAGATATATATATATATATTTTACATGAAGGCACAGGTTTCAACCGTGAATTTTGAAGCTTTGACAAGACGCAGGTTTTTTTTCTCGAGATTGGCCTATTAGCTTAGCTCATAGCTTACCTTCTCAGCTTAGCTGCTTTTACTGATCCAAAAAACACGATTTTGGACGGTTAAAACAGATTAGTCATCCAGTGTCTTCAGTAGAAAGAGAGAGACATGAAAAAAACAATAGAGCCGATAAATGAAAACAAAGTCGATAATTTTCATTTATCATGCGATTAATTGATTTATTGTTTATTGTGACAGGCTTATGTATACACATAGGTAATCATGAATGTAACACGCTACTGGATGCCTCAAATTTAATAAAGTATCTATCTATCTATCTATCTATCTATCTATCTATCTATCTATCTATCTATCTATCTATCTATCTATCTATCTATCTATCTATCTATCTATCTATCTATCTATCTATCTGTCTGTCTGTCTGTCTGTCTGTCTGTCTGTCTGTCTGTCTGTCTGTCTGTCTGTCTGTCTGTCTGTCTGTCTGTCTGTCTGTCTGTCTGTCTCTCTCTCTCTTTCTCTCTCTCTCTCTCTCTCTCTCTCTCTCTCTCTCTATATATATATATATATATATATATATATATATATATATATATATATATATAGTAAATAAGTACATAGTAAATAGTAGACTTTACTGTAATTTATTTCAGGCAGCACTGCCTCAGATTTATGATAACTCATTTCAGGTGGTACAGTTTCTTCAGCATTTACTGTAATTCCTGCTAAGCATCAAATATTTCTGTTTATGTTAATTAATTTTAGGTGGTGCAGCTTTTCTAGCATTTAATCCCCACATCTGGCTTTCAGTTTCCCTCTGCCTAAAGAAGGGCCAGATTTTTTTTTAATTTATGTATTCTGGACCTTTGCGAGAGAGAGAGATAAAAAATCTTTAGACAGAACTTGGTGAATTTTAATTGAAGACCACTATTGTAGCTGGGGGTGAGGGGGTGAACACGCCGTCAGTACAAGCAGCACCTGTCCGTCTCATTCATTATACCTGATGGTTGGACGGGGCTTCGCTTGTCACAGTTCTATGAACCATTATGTTTCATTTCTGCCATAATTCTCACCTTTCAGAGAGCTTGATTTTCAGCTCGTCTTGGCTCATTTATTCAGAGCGCACAGCTATTTTTTTCATACAGTCTTCCCCTCTATGATTTAGTAAGAAAAATATTTCAACCTTGATATGACGCCACACAACATAGGCTTGTGTATGACATCCAATGCTGAAATTGTGAACCTTCTCAAAAATACACACGGTCAAAACGTTTTGCCACAAAGCGGTAAAAAAATAATTAATGCAAAACTTTCAAAGTGAGACCAGTGGTGGAACAAAGATTATTGTTAAAAAAAAGGCTTCACACTGAGTACAAAGCATTTCCAACCACCACTGCGTGGCACTTCATTTTTTTTTTATTTTTATTTGATTAGCAGTTACTAAACAGATGCTTTTTGGATAAGCTGTTGTTGTTGTCATTGCTAGGCAACTGGTGAATTCATTTTGAAGCTTAACACTTGCTAAAATAATTATTTTTAAGTAAGCCTATTTTGTTTTTTTTCAATTTTATAAAAGTGAACATGAATGTTAGTTCCACCTAGAGCCATATAATTCAATTTAAATGCGTATATAAAGTAACGACAGTGGTGGATAAATATTTCTGACACTGACTTACAGAGTTTTTACGTATTTCTGTATTTTTCAGACTATAAGGCGCACTTAAAATCCTTAAATTTGCTCAAAAATTGACAGTGAGCCTTAGAATCAGATGCGCCTTGTGTATAAATTCTGGTTACTGAACTCGAACTGCTTTTATGTGGTTATTGTAAATGAGTTGAATAAAGTTTGACTTATCTGATTGTTTTGTTTCGCTTAATGCGCCTTATGTATGAAAACAGACCCGTTCACTGATATTGTGCCTTATAATCTGAAAAATACAGTATGTTGAGGTAATGATGCTGCAGTGCTTCTTTGGTGCTACAACACTGAACCTCATAATTTAGATGATGAAAATTTACTGAGACAATTTCAACAATTACACAAGTTTGTTTTTAAATGAGGTTAATTGCTTGCAAAGTTACTGCTTTTTTAATTAGTACAATTAACTTTTAAAAAGCTAATTTAGTTTTTTTTCCAATTCCCTACTTTGTCATGTTCAGAGTTGTGAGGTGGTTGAGGTCCATCATTTTTCACATAAAGTCAGCAAATAACCTACAAGATGTACATTTTTGGACTTTACAAGGAAGGTAAAGTCTCCAGAGGAAAAACGGTGTCGACATTGGGCAGACATGCAAAATCCACCAAGAAAAGCCAGTTAACAACTGTGCTGGCATTTGTTCTAAAGAAATTACTGATGCACACGGGAATCCATAAAAACTTCACTGCGGCACAAATCCTAAGAAGAGTACACATGATTTACTTTGTTCCAAATCATTCCAGATATGCACATTTGTAGTTTTTCTACAAGCCCTTCCAAATCATGCACGTTGGATTTCTGCTAATCTTTACACACTATTTAATTTTACAGAACAACATTTGCTTCTTAGCTGTTTTATTTGATTCCATCTTGGTTAAAAAGTGGCGACAGGCAACTAGCATCTCAGTTGCTATAACATTGTCTATGTCAAGCAGGTTTTAGGTGTCCGTATGCGTTTTATGTTGAAATGAATGAATGAAAATGAAATGCAGCGAGGTGAAAAAAACATGAAAGCGTCATGGTTTCAGAGAACATCTATGATGTGATGTGTAAATAATAACAATAAAGCATTCAACGCTTCTGCCATGATCACAAACACTAATTTGCATCCTTATCTAAATACATGTGCCCTTATAGCATGATACTATATTGAAGCAACAGGTAATATGCACGAACGTTACGGTGAAATAATAAGGCTGTCTTGTTACTATAGTGACCAAGACATGATCTAAAAAAAACCAACAAACTGTAATAAAAGATCCCTTGCATACTTTGCTTTGATTGCAGTGTTGACATTGTGGAAAATGCCACCTGAAACTACCTGAAGAACCACACAAGCTGTAAAAACTGAGCAGGTAAACATTCAAATCCCCAAGGGACAGTCATTATGTTGATTGAGGAGAGCTGAAACCAAATTATAGGGTCAGATACAAAAAAAAAAAAAAAAACAACAACAAAGCCTCAATTCTTCTAGTTAAATAAAAATCTTCCTTGTGATTTCAGATTATTTCAGCTTCCCAGCACACGTGTTTTTAGTGTGATACAGTTCCTTCAAAATAAAGGGACACAAAGTAGTGCAAAGGTAAGACACCCACGGATTCATCCTTCTGTATAAATGTGGGACATTTTGCTCGAGTTGATGAAAAAATCTCCACTCAGTTCTGCAGATGTGTCGTCACTTTGGATGTGGACTCCAAATCCTGCAGATGAGCAGAAACAGTTAGAAAACTTGTACGCAGAGTGAGATCTGAAACGTTCAAATACAAATCCTTGACCACGTTTGTCTCTAGTGTGTACTTAGAGCATTTTAAAAGCTATTTGAGAGGTAGTCGCCCTATTGTGATTACTGGCTACAGCAGAAAAAGCTGCATTAACACGAACTTGAGAAATTTTATTTCGGTATAAAACAGAAAAACTCATTATTTTATGCTTAAAGGGTGCATTCTAGTAGAAAAGCTGTTTTGAACCACAGACCTTGTCAACATCTTTGTGGCTGTCAAGTCTAACAAGAATATATGTAATCTATTTTAAAGCGTGCAGAGCAAAACTAACTGATTAAGTCCAAACAAACAAACAAAAAAAACAAACAATCACTAGCCCTGTCTTACACACTATAAAGATGAACAGAAAAATATGTAAGCCGTGCATCCGAATAGCCCATTTGTGAATAAATATGTGCTTTGACAGTCTGAAGAAAGAGATATTGATGCGGTTGTGAAACTTTAAGTACCTGAGCTCTGATCTATCACACCACGAGTCTGGTCGAGCTGCTTTAGACCACGGTTGTTCTGTAGAGGAGGTCCACAGGGAGGATGCGGGTGGCAGGTGGAGGAACAAGGCCCACATGCGCCTCCAGGGATGGGCTGATGAGGAGAAGGATCAACACACCTGAAAGATTTCAAATCAAAGTAAATACCCAGCTCACGTAGATGAAATGGAGAACGTTTCAACGTTTTTTTTCCCAATCAGGCGCAAAAAACTTTGAACAGCAACATCTCAGTTAACGACACTTGTCCTTTGTGTTACATCTGAGTACAATTAAGATTCAGTACATCCTCTGCACCGTTCAAGCTTGAGACGGTGGGGTTTATAAAAAAAGAGTAAGAATTTTTCCTATGTTTTGATGAAAGCTGTAGAACTTCTGAAAGAATGCCAGTAACAGCAAATGCTAATAAAATCATAGGAACATCAACGTTCATGCTCAATAATCCAGGTAAAAATCCAACAGCGTTCAGTCAGATCGTCTGGACGGTTTCTTGTTTTTGCTGAGACGTTTCATCCTTCATCCAAAGGACTTCATCAGTCCGAGGAGCCACAAACAAAGCAAGTCCCACAAGCAGCACACTCCATATAGTGGAGAAGTTGCAAATAGCCACTTTTTAAATGATTTGGAAGGGGCAGTTTATTTGTGCAGAGGTTTCCACATTTAGCTCATTGCAAAGACGCTCTGAACTTAAGCATGCATCTAATCAGCCGGCCTGTACACGCTGGAGCCGAGCAAGAACCATTTTGACTTAACTAAATGGTCCAAACAGAGTGAAACACTGAGATGAACCATGGGTCCAGGATGCAACCTTTATCCATCGTACAACCCCGCTTCTAAAAAAGTTGAGACGTTGTGAAAAAAAGTAAATAACTGAATGAAAAACTTTGCAAATCTCATAAACCCATAGCAACTAAAGGTTTGCATTTTTCCTCCATTTGCGTTGCCAGAAAGTGTGTATAAATTGCTACAAGGATTTTATGATTGATTTAACTACTAAATAGTAACTTCAGCATTTTCTCCTCGCCTATTGGACCTTAAAATGCATTTTCTAGATTTTATGATTCACTCGTTGAATTCCTTAGTGGCTCTTGGCGGTGGCTATAGCATCCATTAATGGTAGCGGCAGAGACCAATGAGGCAAGGAAAGGTCCGCTCTCACTGGTCGATTGTCTACGCAGAGTCCTGCAGCGAATGCTTCGGCCTACCGCTGATCTGAGAACAATCAAAACCCAGTCAAGAGCCTTTTGCATCCGGCTGCTCAGAATGACAGAAATCCTTTATCACTTTCTTTGAAGTGCGTAGATGAAGAGATTGTCAAGGGAAGTAGGATTGTGGCTATCCCCAACCCCCTCAAAACAGCCCTTTTCTATTGAAAACACTAGACACTACAAATACACATACAAAATTAACAACAACCTCTTCTTTAAATCATAAAACAGTGAATATTTAAATCTAATTAGTTGATTTTTTTTATATTAATGCCATGACAACAAATGTTTGAGCTGATTCTTCCTGCTCATCAGAAAAACAAACTAAATAAAAGAAACAAAAGTCTTTAACTTTGTGTTGGTTACAGTTCCAAAGATGTGAATTGGCCTAATAAGTTGCACTAAATCATTTTTTTAAGACAAAAACAACAACAACTGAATTTTATTTGATTTCTTATTAAATTATATCTGCATTGTAGATGATCTACATGATCAAAAGCACACCACCAATACTAACCTGTATTTATCTTGTAAGGAACCCAACAAAGCCAGATGGGAACTGCTGTAAGGATCTCGTACTTGCGTTGCAGCTAAGGAACAGGGATGAGAATATTATGGATAAATCTATTAAGTACACATGGTTGCAGGGATATACGTTTATATATGTTGTTTTCTTCTTCACTTATCAAATGTATTTATGCAAACTGCCAGAGCTTGGATATGCTATACAGTTCGACTCATGAGACGCACCAAGAGCTGGGTTCACATTGTTGTCTAGCCTTGCCAGAGGGGAAAGGTTTGGATGCAGAGGGTGGATGGTTAAACAGTCTGCCAGTGCGTCTTGAGTTGCATCAGCAGAGGCTTTCATCTGTAGAAATCACACAGTGGAAATAAACATACATAGAGACAGACAGCATATACATTTGGATGTATTTTGTATGCTATCTCTAAGCCAATATTGTAGTATTAGTGTTAATAATACTATAATACCTCATTCATATTATTTCTGCCCTTTGTACAAAATTAAACAATGAAAAATACATAAACACCAGAGGCTGTTGCAGAAAGTAAAATAAAAAATTTGTTTGCATTTTTATTCAATATGTGGAACGTTTGCTTTGACGCAAAATATAAGTGCAGCCTTTTTAAATGTGTTAAAGAAAAATGGGTCACTTCTTGATATCATTAACTCTAAACCTAAACGTCAATCTAGCAAATAATGAACAAAAGGCAAAGGTAATAATTTTAATTCTGTTTTGCCCAATTCAACCTAACCTAAGAATATTTTGTCAGAAACTTTAGTGAGTGGTTCATGTGATGAAACCAACAAGCATTTCTGAGTTGAAGCTGCAATGTATAAATGAAAAGCCCACCAAGCTGATATTCAGGGTGTTCCTCAGGGCAGATATTTAGTTACCAGAATGTTTGGTAGCAGTTATTTGTTGCACAAAAGAGTACATTATAATCCAAACACTCAAGATTTCTTTAAGCAGCTCTCATTAGAACCTGAATTTATTTTAGGTGATCATGTAGAGCATCAATTTATCCAATAAATAAATAAAATAAATAAATCTAGCTGCCTGACATGAAGAGTTATAGTACAGCGTATTCAAGTTCAAGTAGGTTTAATTTCGTTCTCACCACGTGGTACATGAGGTGGGATGAAATTATGTACACAAGCTCCCAGTTACACTCCAAAATAGCAAAAATATATATTTAAAAAAAAACAGTATATAAGGATCCAAGATATACACTAATAATGCAAAACAATGTGGCATAACAACAGCAGTCTGAACATGAGTCTGCATGTATGTATGTCTGTAACAATTCATTAAAGTTTTAATTAAAGTTGTTAAAAATTTGAGACACTAAAATATTTTCCTCATTCTAAAAACGACCAAATGCAAAACATACAGTATGATCTGATGGCAATTTAGAGCGTATTTCTGCAAAGAAAAATATAAAATGTTTACAATATTTTAATTTGTTTGGTGATTAGAAATAAAGTTTGTACTTCCTCCAAATGTTTCCTCCAGCACAAACTTAAATAAAAACCTGAATTTACACATATGCACATGGATAGTCAGTGTTATATTAGCTGTGGATTATGCTTGTCTTTTGAATATTTAATCTGTTTCTACTTAAAGAAATTACATTTAAATCTGAAATCTCATCAGAAAAGTATAGGTCTCACCATAATCTAGAAGACTAGATGCATGCAAGATATTTTTTTACAGTATGCAAGTTAGGCATTTGTATTTGTAGTGAGAAATGTAACATGCAATCATTCCTTAAATCACAGGAAGCATTTATTGTAGATTTATAGATGAAAGAAGCTAAGATGCAGTAGACTTTATAAACCGTCTTTAAAAAAATTAACCCACTTTCTTTGTACAGTGCATCCGGAAAGTGTCTACAGCGCTTCACTTTTACCACATTTTGTTATGTTACAGCCTTATTCCAAATTGTATTAAATTAATCTCTTTCCTCAAAATTCTACATACAAAATCTCATTATGACAATGTAAAAAAAAAAGAGATGTTTGAAATATATTAAAAATAGAAAACTAAGACTTTATGTAAGTATTCACAGCCTTTGCTTTAAACTTTGTTGATCCACCTTTGGCATCAATTACAGCTTCATCTTTTTGAATATGATGCTTCAAGCTTAGCACATCTGTCTTTTGCCCATTCGTCTTTGGAGTACTTCTCAAGCTCCATCAGTTTGTATGGGAGACATCTGTGCACAGCCATTTTCACATATCTCCAGAGATGCTCAATTGGCTTCAAGTCTGGATTCTGGCTTGGCCAGTCCAGGACATTCACAGAGTGTTCTTGAAGCCACTCCTTTGCGATCTTGGCCATGTGCTTTGGGTCATTGTTGTGCTGAAAAATGAACCGCCACCCCAGTCTGTCCACAAAGGAACGCTGGAAATCTGACAAAGTGACCATCAGGTTCTTGGTCACCTCCACGACCAAGGCCCTTCTCCCCGATCAACTCGGGCAAAGTCATCATATCCGCTGTGGTAATGAGAGAAATCTGACGTCTCCCGGTAGGATGAAAATATCTTCCTTCTGATGAGAGAACACCAAGTGCCAACTAAGTTCGTTTAGACATTAGTTCATGGATCTGAGATAAGCTTACCTAAATTTTAATGTTAAGAGCTAAGAACCTTAGTCCAAATTGAATCTATACTCCTTCTCAGAGTCTTAATATTTACGCCATTCATTTTCTGAAATAATATAATTGGCTATTCATCCGTATTTCTCGCAGCACGGTGGCGCAACTGGTAGAGCTGCTGCCTCTCAGTGAGCAGGTCCTTGGTTCAAACCCCTGTCCGGGGACCTTTCTGGGTGGAGTTTGCATGTTCTCTCCGTGCATGCGTGGGTTTTCTCCGGATGCTCCGGTTTCCTCCCACAGTCCAAAAACATGCATGTTAGGCTGATTGGTAACTCTAAATTGTCCCTAGGTGTGAGTGAGAAAATGAATGGTTGTTTGTCTCATTTGTCTCTATGTGTCCCTGTGATGGACTTGCGACCCGTCCAGGGTGTACCCCGCCCCTCGCACAGTGATTGCTGGACATGGGCACCAGCGACCCCCGTGACCCAAAATGGAATAAGCGGGTAAAGATAATGGATGGATGGATGGATCCGTATTTCTCCCCAATCGCTCAGTATAGATGGCCGGCCAGCTCTAAGAATCTTGGTGGTTCCCAAACATCTTCCATTTATGAACGATGGAGGCCACTGGGACTTTCACAGCAGCAGAAATGTTTCTGTATCCTTCCCCAGATTTGTGCCTCAACACAATCCTGTGACAATCTACAGACAATTCCTTTGACTTCATATTTGGTTTTTCTGTTCTGACATGCCCTTTCAACTGTGGGACCTTATATAGACAGGTGTGTGCATTTCCAAATCAAGTCCAATCAACAGAATTTACCACAGGTGGACTCCATTTAAGATGTAGAAACATCTGGAGGATGATCAGCGGAAACAGTATCCGAGCTCAGTTTTGAACCTCATAGTAAAAGCTGTGAATACTTACAGTACGTAAATGTGATTTCTTAGTTTTCTAATTTTATTAAATTTGCAAAAATCTCAAAAAACATTTTTTTTTTTCACATTGTCATAATGGGGTATTACGTGTAGAATTTTGAGGAAAGATATTCGTTTAATACTATTTGGAATAAGGCTGTAACATAAAATGTGAACAAAGTGACGCGCCGTGAATACTTTCCAGATGCACCGTATCTATGGTTACACAAACCTGAAAGTGAAAGAGCATTTATCACACATGTACTAAAATCCTAATTTTAACACAAAAAAAAAAAAAAAAAAACTTTCCAATGAAGTGGCTCTCAACATGAAAACAAATCAAACAAATGCAGTTTTTAAAACTCTTTTTCTGTCCGTGTTAACCAAGGGACACGGAAACCAACAAACCATGTTGCTGCATATTTCCTTCTGACTGCATCCACAACTTTAATTAAATGTAATGATCATCTGTGCACAGTTAACTTGCAGAGCAAACTGAGTGGGATGGAAAGCCAGTCAGTGAGCTAATTAGAATGACTGAATTAAAACAAACTATGTGGCATGTGTTACAGAGGCTTATTTAATGTTAGAGGTTAAGGAAGTGGGACTTGCTTTTCAAGTTAAGTTTATGAAATGAAGTGGCTTAGTGTAGCCTTTTAAAAAATACAGTTCAGAGACTATCGATCAGCCTTTATGGTTCTTCAAAGCGAGTTAAAAAAAAATTACAAGTTGTGTCACTTGCCCTCTTTCGTAACTGCCGCTCTTTAGTAGAATGGGACTTCATGTGTTTCCTTAATGAACTGGGATCAGTGTAGCGTTTTACACAGCCTGGCACCTGGCACACATATGGTTTCTGCACAACCACAGCAACATAAGCACATGCATGAGTCCTGCACTTATCCAGAAGGATCAAAATAGCATTTATAATTATCTATATGTTTGTGCTGCTACTCACTGTGTCCAGGTGTGTGCGCTGGTGTTTAGCTCTGTCACTTGAGTTGCTAAAGGCCTTGTGGCATCCGGGGTGCTGACACAGATAAGGCTTCTCGCCTGTGTGGCTGCGCAGGTGAATCTTTAGATTTTCGAGCCGAGAGAAAGCCTTGTTGCAGCCTTCAAACTGTGAACGGCACACAAACACTTTAAATGGGGTTGAAGCTGGATGGGGTCAAAGTTGAGCAATTTTCCAAATATAAGCTTAATTAAAATACATCCTCTCTCTCCCCAGATCACTTCAAGGATATTTGAAGTATAAAATAGACAAGTACATATTTTGTGCAGTGTATATTTATGTGATGTTTGCTTAAACATGTTAAAAACAAAACCCTCCTAACCTGATATTGTGGGAAGGAGTGAAAGAGGAATTATAGAAACACTTCTGAGTAGCTAACCGTATCATTTAGCTGACATGAATGGCGTTGCTGTCATACTGATATATGATTACAGTGACGTATACTGGAATGGCTCAAAGAGAAAATTATAAGAATCAATGTTTAAAGCTTTTGAAAGGCTCTTGTTTTTACAATGCTGCTTAATTTTGCACCACACAAATTTTCTTTTTGGCTTGAATATGCTGTGACCAGCAGGGGTCAGTATTTAAACATGCATGCTGCTTTGGGTTTTCTATCTTTTGTCTTGCATCACCTTGACCGCAATCAGTTACTCAATGAAGTCACTTTCAGTAAACCATCTAGAACAGATTCATGATACTCAGTCAACAAAACAGCATGTTGCAGGATCTTGCGACCTGTGACTTCATCGCCGAAACATCTAAATCATTCAAGTTAATTTTTTTTCAAGAGTCTAGGACCACATTTCTCTCCCTAGGGGGTTGGAGAGTGTAGTGGAGGAGGGTGTTTGGTATGCCCTGACTAAGTCTCATGGACAATGTTTAATATTGTTATTTTTCTTCCAAGACTGAATTCCTCTCATTGTCTTAGTCATAACTGCAGAAACCAAATGAACTCTCACAACTCCTCCAATGTTAGAAATAGTAGCCGTTTTCTTTCATTACAAGTTACTCCCTGTCAAGATAGCTCAGACAAGCTCGTCTTGTTTGTGCAATTGGGACTTGGAAAAAAAAATCGTTACGTTTTATTTTCCAAGAAATGTTTTTTATATATATATATATATATATATATATATATATATATATATATATATTAAATGGAAGTGGAGTGGAGAAAATTCTTAAATTTTTGTGCAAAGCAAGCTGATAAAATTGGAAATGCGACATGTCAGAAGAAAAAGACAACAATTAGAAATGTTTCATGTATTTTCTTTTCAGTCGTGAGAGAATTGGTGCACTCTTTTAAATTCAGATAAGTTAAACGCTTCCTTATGCAGAGAGAGAACATAACAGAATTAAGAGTGTACGGAAAAGGGTTTAAATAAAGGTTGAACAAATAAAGCCACTTGATCGTTAAAAAATAAACAAATAAAAAACTGAACAAGATTAAAAAAAAAATAATAATCTCTAGCACCAAACTGGCCAGACAAATGAGAATAAACATGAAGCTAAAAGGCTGGCAGGACACCAGGCTGGTCCAGAGGTGGGTTCTCTCTGTCTCTGTGTCACTAAGCTCTCGTGAAAATGGCTTGTAGTGTGTCACAAAGATCGGTTGGCTGGCCTGAATGGGAAGCAGTGTGGCTCTTCGATCTTACAGCCAACGTCTGACAGGTCCTGGCAGGTCCTGGCAGGTCCTCATGCCCCAGCTGAACAATGACAGCAGCAAACTCAGCCCAGTGCCCAGTTCCCACTCTGAGGTCTGATCACTCTGAATCCCAATATATAACATACATAATAACTAGGTGTGTTTTCATTTGACCAAATAATTGCCAAATTTAACATTGCACCAAGTTTCAAGAAAAACAAATAAACTTGCAATAACGGTACTCTAATAATGAGAACAAGCGGAGCCATCTTCCCCATTAATATCCACTCATCCATTTTCTTTACGCACTTTTTCCTTTCCAGGTCAAGTGTAGCTGGTACCTCCAGCGGTCATTGTGTAAGAGGCAGGGTACTGCCAAGACGGGTTGCAAGTCCACCACAGACACACTAATATAGCCAGGATATTTGATTGTTTTAAATACATAAATAAAATTATTGCTTATATTATTAATAATGAAAGAAAAAAAACAGAATTTGTTTTCAGGTTTGACAAGTCCAGGCAAAAGTGCTTTTAAGTACATTAACTTACATTATCTTTCTCTCTTTATTGAGGGTCTTGCTTATTTCACCTAAAGTACATCAACCAACCGTATCACCCATTGCAAACATCTTTCCACCAATTTTCTACTTCTGCTTTGTTCTTACCTGACAAAAACCCATAAAATGAGGAAAACATGCAAACTCTATAGAGAAAGACCTGTACACCAGAGAATTAAACCTCAGACCCTCACTGTGAGGTGACAGTACTGACTACAACACCACCAATGTGGCAAATACAGTAATTATGGAAGATAACATTGACAACAAGAACCAAAATGGCCACAATAGACAAACTTTTCTTGTGGAAAAAGCTAATTTATACCTGCAATCCATACAAACAAAAGGTGATTCATATCCCAAAAATCTCAACTTGCATCACATTTGAAAAAATTTAAATACGGACAATTGGTGCTCTTAAAAGATTATATGTTTAAACAACAATTAGTGAAGAATTTCTTAAACTGGCTGTAAACAGACGAGTTTAGGCTTGCCCCATGTTTCCACTGTGTAACAAGAGCAACCTCATTGTTGCGCAGCTGTTGGAGAATTTCACGTCAAAATGATTATTTATGCGACATACATCTTTGGAGAAAAACTGGCTTTTACATTCCAGATGTTTTCATGCTCACATTTTAACATGAAAATTAGAGCAATCACGTTATACTTAATAAAACGTTTGATGTAAAGATGAGCAAAGTCTTAAACATTAGCATATGGCTAATCCTGACTTGAAATTGTGATCACAGTCAAATGACTTGAGGGAATTGTGTAACTTTTTCTTTCTACTCACAAGATTTTTACAGGGCTACGAACATATGTATAAGTTCTTGTTTTTGGTAATAAGATGTGATCATAAATCTTTTATAATTACTGAGAACATGGAAACATCCAAGAATGGCAGCACCATGACAACAAAGCTGACTTCAGCTAATAAGTAAGTATATTGGAGCAGAAGGTCAGCGGCAGGTATGCATGATATTAATAATTAACTTGTTAAAAGCACCAACATGAAGCATGTTTGGCCAATGGTTTGTTAATTACTCATCCAAGTCCTAAATGTTTTCACAGTGGGAAAGAGGAACAGACAAAGAAGTTAATAAGGTCTATGAATATTCTGAAGTGCTGATGGTTGCATGGGTCTGTGGAGGCAATGTATGTTTTTTTTTTTTTTGCCTTTTTTCTGATGTGTTTGAAGTAAACTAGTTTGAACCTAATCTGCTGTCAACTTTTCATCACATATTAAATATTATAGACTCAAATGAAAGCACTAAGATATATGGTAGGGATAATATTATGGCAACTGCAAAAGAAATCTTCTCTCATCCCCAAACCAAAGGAAGCATCCATCCATTTTCTATCGCTTATCTGTAATTGGGTCACAGAGGCAACAGTTTCAGGAGAAAAACCAGACATCCCTCTCTCCAGTGACACTTTTTAGCTTGTTCTTTGGGACCTCAAGGCGTTCCCAGACCAGAGAAGATGCACAATCCCTTCAGCAACATATGAGTCTTCCCTGGGGCCTCCTACCAAAAGGACGTGCCTGGAAAACCTCTAAATGGAGGCGTCCAACAGGCATCCAAATCAGATGCCCAACCCACCTCAACTGACTCCTTTCGATGTGGAGGAGCAGTGGCTCTACTCCGAGCTTTCCCTAGATGATGGAGCTCCTCACCCCATCTCTATGGCTAAGCCCAGCTACCCTGCGAAAAATACCCATTTTGGCCTCTTGTATCTGGGATCTCATACTTTCGGTCATAGCCAAAATCTCGTGACCATAGGTGAGGGTTGGAACGTAGATAGACCAGTAAATCGAGAACTTTGCCTTTCAACTCAGCCCTCTCTTCACCAGAACTGACCCCAATCCATCAATCCATCTCCCGTTCCACCCTACCATAACTCGTGAACAAGAAGCCCAAAAACCTGAACTCCACCTGAGACAGAAGGTAATGGCCCTTCTGACCCAGAAGGACCAATCCACCCACTTTCATTCGAGAAATATGGTGCTGACTCTCATCCCAGCTGTTTCACACTAGGCTGCAAACTGCCCCAGTGTATGCTGAAGATCTTGGTCTAAAGATGCCAACAGAACCACATCATCCACATAAAGCAGAGATGAGACCCAGAGGTTCCCAAACCAGACACCCACCTCTCCACGACTGCAACTTGAGATCATGTCCATGACACCACAAACAAGATTGGAGACAAGAAACAGCCCTGATGGAGACCAATCCGCATTGGAAACACGCTCGACTTTGTGCCAGTAATGCAGACACAGCTCCTGCTTTGGTCATACAGGGACTGGATAGCTCTTAAAAGCTACCCAGGGACCCCATATTCTCACAGCAACCCCCCACACAATAATTTGAGGGACACAGTCATTAGCAATCTCCAGGTCCACAAAACACAAGTAGACAGGAGAGGCAAACTCCCATGACCCCCTCAGCATCTCTGCAAGGGTGAAGATCTCGTTCAATATTCCAAGACCAGGTCGAAAGCCACAATGCTCCTTCTGAATCTAAGGTCCAACAATTGGTCAGAGTCTCCCTTCCAACACCCTGGAGTAAAATTTCCCAGGGAGGGTGAGAAGTGTGATTCCATAATAATTGGAACATACTCTTCAGTCACCCTTTTTAAAAATGGGAACTACCACCTGGGTTTGTCACTCTATAGGCGTTGTCCCAGTCCTCCATGCAACATTGCTAACATTCATCTAAGCTCTATAGTCAAGGTGACTGGCATTATTTAGCCAGACATGCTTTAACATGCATGCTATGTCAAGGTGAACAAAGATATTGCCTCTGCTTAGTAACCTGCACCTTAACGGTTAACAGTATATTCAGTATAAAAATACGTGTTTTCATTTAACAAGACTTTTTCCCTGAATTGTAGGAACCACGCTACAGTATAATTTCAAACTTAAATCATTGTTCTCTCTCTCTCTGTTTGACCAAAGAAGCAAATGTGTACAGAACTGAAATATGGGTCATCACCTTTACAAAACAACAGCCAAGTTTTGCCAGACAGAGGCCTGTTGAAGCTATGGCTAGCTAAAGCACCAATAGTTTCTAAAGGCTCATTATGCCATGCCAAATCTAAAGTGCTAAATTTCCTTTGTGCTTGTTTAATAATATAATGGAGTTATGTCAGCCACAGAACTTTGATAATTGATCCATGGTTTAAGTTAAAGAGAGAATAAGACCATCCATCCATTCATCCATCCATCCATTACCTTTACCTGCTTATTCCATTTTGGGTCACGGGGGTCGCCGGTGTCCATGTCCAGCAATCACTGTGCGAGGGCCGGGGTACACCCTGGATGGGTCGCAAGTCCATCACAGGGCCACATAGAGACAAACAAGACAAACAACCATTCACTCTCTCACTCACACCTAGGGACAATTTAGAGTTACCAATCAGCCTAACATGCATGTTTTTGGGCTGTGGGAGGAAATCGGAGCACCCGGAGAAAACCCACGCATGCACGGAGAGAACATGCAAACTCCACCCAGAAAGGCCCCTGGACCGGGGTTTGAACCAAGGATCTGCTCGCTGAGAGGCAGCAGCTCTACCAGTTGCGCCACCGTGCTGCCCCAGAATAAGACCATACTTGAGCTAAACTTTGGCATTTACCCTGGTAGAGACTTTTGGTCCAAAGGTATAAACCATTTACCTGTACGGTTGCTTTGAATGACACAGTCTCAAACTGAGCTCCGTCATTTATGATGCTTCTGCTTAGAAAGCATTTAGTCATTCATTTCACATGATTGGAAAGAATATTAATCTGAGAGGAAACTGTGCTAAGCATTCAACAAGCAAACATGCTACTAAGATTTTTCTTAAATAAATGAAAGAAGCGAGTATTGAAATCAGAAAGATAAGTTGTAATAATGTATACAAGGTATACCACGCATTTGTTGGGTTTCTCTCCTGAATGGATCCTCATGTGGATAAGAAGTTTGTATCGGGCGTTAAACGGCTTTAGGTTGCGTGGACATCCTACCCAGAAGCATGTGAACTCCTCAGCCTTCTGCTGGTCTACATGTATCTTCTCTATGTGCCTTACCAGCTCTTCCTTTTGGTCATAAACTGCATTGCAGTGCATCCACCCGCAACAATGGGTGCCATAGTCCTCCACCTCACCTTCCTCTTCTTCCAGCATTGGAATTTGGGGTAAAAATCCAACTGAATGTCTGTGAGGAAGCATGGGCACCTGCATGGAAGGGTCTTGAGAAGGTGCCTTTATTTTCCAGTGATGTCTGGAGAGTTTTATGTGTTGGTGCGAGTGATAAGGTGGTGGAGGTCTTTGTGGAATAGCATCTTCTTGGACAGCTGTCAACAGAGCTGCTGGCTCTGACTGTAGAGGTGGCAGAATATTGCTGATGGCTTGGCTGCAGCTGTTTGAAGTTGTCTCTAGTATCCCCACTTCTTCTGGAAGGCACTGCTGCGCAACCATCATGTTAGCCATCTGGCCTTCCAGATCCCCTCCCTCTTCAAGCATCTGCATACGGGCACACTCTGACTGTGGTGCCAGAGCTTGTGAAGAGCTCCACATGCTGTAGGAATGGCTGTGGGGTATGCAACGTCCTCTCACCCCCAGGAAATGACCATATCCCTCAGATTGAACAGGTGAGAGTGTGAAGTGGGAGGATGGAGAGCTGCGGGAACCATTGATGTAAGCCACAAGTGATGTTGGCGAGGTGCGTATAATAGTATTAAAATCAATACCCATGACATCTGATAAAGGCGACATGGAGAGAGCTCTCTTCTTTGCACGAGATTGTCGAGGGCTTCCAGCCTCTCCTGCAAAGAGGTATGAGGGCAATGAGGCAGAGGTGCTTGTAGCACCTGATATGGTCGTGCCCGACATGGCTGTGCCAGGGGACAGGCTGAACTGTTCGCTGCCCTCACTAGCCTGTGTAGAGTTGTGAGGTAATCCCAAGGGAGGAAGCACACAGTAACCATATGGCCAGTCATGTTTGCCACTAAAAACTGACTGTGTTTCAAACAGGCTGAGGGTAGTGGATGCCAGAGATTCTCTGGACAGCAAGGACCTGAAAAATACTGGCTTTAGTAACAATGTTTGTGAGCTTATCATCAAATAGACTTACTGATAGTACTCACCTGACATCCGTTGGCATACTATGACATGATGGGGGTTGAGGCAATGCAGGATAAGGTTGGCCTGAGGGAACACTAATGGAGCTACTGGTCAGTGTTAGGTTAACACCCGTTGCCTGACCACATACATCCAACGGTGACCCAGAAACTGCACAATCTAATTAACACAAGACAAAATTTATTTATTAAGAAGTTACACAGGAAAGAAAATATTAAAACTCACAAGTTCAGTAAGTTATTGTGTTTTGAACCTGAATGCAAAGTGATGAGGACAGTGACTCCACATTATATTCAACATTAGCACGTTTAAAGTTGCTGCAGCATTTTTTTCTAACTGAAAATGATGGTTTACCAGTGTCAAACTAAACTGTAATACTTAATTTTCCTAAAGGTTTACACACAAGATTGTGGACTTTTCCTTGCAAACATAAACAGAGCAAGCCAATCTAGTGTTTACCTCTACCACTTTCCAGTAGAAAAGTTATGTTTTAGGTCTGCGCCTGGTAAATTATTAATAAATAAGATAAATGTCGAGCATGAAGACAGCTAGGTGAGGAGAACATTAGAAATAAGGAATGTCGTGGTAAATCATTTTTATTACTATGTGCATATGATGTGTTTAATCCAGGCTCATTTGTAGTCTATACTGGGATTTTATCCCCCTAACAAACATCACATTATGTTTACCTTTGAAGCTGTGATTACATGGGCTGAGTCTCGACGGTTTGGTAGTTGTCATTGTTGTGTTTTGAAAATGGTTAGCAGGTTGTTGCTGTGGGGGTGCGTTTGGCCCAGTCTGATGTTTTGCATTGGTCAACACCTGTCTGCGGAGGCTCAAGGTAGGCAGGACGACATGGCTTCCAGTCGGTTTTCCAGAAGTTAAAGACTGAACAGTTCCTTGTTTCACTTTCTCAGTTCTCTCGCTGTGCTGAGGGGAGGACGCAGGCATCATGAAGGGTTGGGGCTGGTGTCCTCGGATCATACTCATTGAGGGGGAAACATTGCAGGGAGACACGAGGAGCTGACAGCCTTTTCCACTCATGATTGAAGCAAACTCTCCCCAGAGAATACGTGCTTATTGAGAAAGTAGATGAAAGTCGCTGCGCTTTTAGGAAAATGGATTCAGATTGTAGGAATGTAAGGCTCACATCTAAAAAAAACACAAATAAAAGATAAAACAGTTAAGATTTTAGGAACAACTTGCACTCCCTTCCAGATTACAATTTTAAGGGAAGGCCTTGCATATTTCAGCAAGACAATGCTGCACCATTACAACAGCATTGCTCAGTTGGTTACTTATAAATTCTGAATAACTGTTGTATTTTTTATAGTTAAGTGATGCATTTGTTGTTGCTGCCTAAAAAGTTTTTTATACTTAATGAGACTTTTACCTGGATTAAAAAAAATTGTGGATTTTAAATTAAATATTGAACAATCAGCAAAATTCAAACACACAAGTTCACCATTAAGATTTGCACAGCAGACTACTGCCACATTAATAAAACAAATTCAATAAAACAAGTAGTAAGCCAAGTGAAAGGTGTACTGACGTTTATTAAATTCATAGTTATTCACACAAAGCGCTTCTAAGCTGCTTGCTCATAAAAGTGTTTTGAATAGTGAACAGTTATCAACACATTTGCAGTTCAGATTTTTCTTGTAGGAAAAACTTGTGTAACTCACCTGTTGTTATACTGTTCCTCATATTAATATGTCAGGATAAATAAAGCTCCTTCCCGCCGCATGCTGTGTCTGTAATCACCGAGATAAACTGCAGCCTTTCTCTTAAAGTTTAGGAAAAGTGAAAACACTGGGAGGAATGTCTCCTCCCTGCTGCTCATTCCTCCATTTCTAACAACTTCTTCTTTTTCCCGGTTACACCTTTGCCCTTGGCACGGCAGTGTGTGAACGACGTCATTTTCAAACTAAGAGGACCTTACAAGTCAATTATTAAGGATGTTTTTTTTTCTTTCTTCTTGTAAGTCAATACCAGTCACACGCTGATGCCCACTGTGTTACTGCGCGTGCACGACAGAGCCAGCGTCAAGGCTTGAGCCATCACCATCACAATTTTTTAGCCCAAATATGCAAAAAGACCTTTATGCACAAAATATTTCAAGTTATTTGCACGAGTTATAAGTGTTGCACGAGTTGTAAGCTGCAAAAGAGTCAGGTGCTTTCAATCAGTGGAATGACAATAGGTGTGAATCCTGATCCTGAATCTGGTTTTAATTTGCAGGATCTAAGGGTGCCTGCAGGAGACATTATGTGGATGTGCAGTGGTAGCTAATTTAATTTGTTGAGATTAATATACAAAAGGCCAAATATGGCAGAAATGTTTTAACTTAGACCTGGGCTTTACTGTTTTACAAAGCTTGTTTTGTTTTACTTTGGCTTCTTTTTCTTAAAAAATAAAGCCAAGTACTGGGATGAAGTTTATTTGACTTATGGGTATATTTGTTGCTGATGTGTAAAGTGTCCACCCTGTTCTTTTACCTGATGTTTCTTCTTTGTTTTCATGGGTCCAGCTTGAAGTTTTTGTGTTTACTTGGAGTCATTTACTGTAAAACCCGTTACCTGTTTGCTTATTCATGTGTTCAGACAATTTTGTTTCCATTTCATTAATATATGAAAATTAGCTTTTTGTCTTCACACATCTGTTGCTTTCTTTTTGTCGTGTGCTTGTATTTGCAAGTGAGACACAACCCAAGATTGAAAAATAAATGTGTTGATAGATTGGACAGAATTAGAGCTTTTCTTAATGGAGAAAAAAAAATCATTTTGTGCTTGAAATACTAATAAGAATAATCAAATACATTTCATTAAGTAAACACAAAGGCATGTCATTGTATACAAATTTAACAAAATGTTTTTTTTTAGTTACGGTAATTATATTCAGCATCACAGTGTGAGTCGTGCAGATGGTCAAATCAAAAATAACAGAATCAGAATAAAATGGTCAGGCCCTGACCATGATGAACTGAATGGTTTCTACATAAAGCCAACAAGACGCCACAGCTGAAGGTGCTTTGTATGTTCTAAACGTGTTCTCAGGAGATCAACATGTGAGATGGCATGGCTGACACAGAATGTCAGGACTGTTCTGAAAATGATGAAAACACAATCAAAAAATTGATGCCAGCGCAATTATTGCTGCTCGTAACGCGTTAAACCCAAACTGTGATGATTCTTTGATTACTCTTCAAGCTGATTTGATTTGTTTTTGATTTACAAGTTCTAAAAGTATTTGCACGTCTCCTTTTCTTTTTCCTTCACTTCCCAACACTGCACACACCCCATTGTTTGGATCACTTTTTTTTTTCTGCTTGTTGCTGGAGTGTTTGTCTGTTGGTTTTGTTCCAGGATGGCATGGAAACCACAATGTTTACAGACAGAGGGAAGGCATTGCCGAAGAGGCTCTGTCGCACAATCTGTGATTAAAATAAACAGACAAACTGAAACTTCAGAAAAACTGAGGTGCACAGCTAATTCAAAATATAACTGCAGAACATATTCTTCAAAAGCATCGCATTCCTTTAAGGATTGCTTATCTCCTTTCATGGCAAAGTCTTAACCTAAAATCAACCAACTTTTGTTGTAGTTTGACCCACGGTCTTGGAATAATCTGCAGCTTAAGGTGAAGTTTTAGTCACATCTTGCACCTGTAATATTTAAATATCTTAAATTGTGATTTTTTTTTAAAACTTGCATTGTATTTTACATTTTATTAACAGATGATTTCTTGTAAATATTTTAATACTGTTGCTGTTTTGCATGATATCATGTGCTGTTGTTATATTATATCAAAGTTGAGCTCAATATCTGTTAAACAACAGCGTTATAGCAATTTTTGTTAACTAATATCAATTAACTGTAGGGGCAAGATAGATAGATAGATAGATAGATAGATAGATAGATAGATAGATAGATAGATAGATAGATAGATAGATAGATAGATAGATAGATAGATAGATGTACTTTACTGTGTTCCCACTCCTGCCAGCAGGGGGCACTATTAATACACTAATGGTATGGAAGTGCTTGGAAGTGCTATATTATTTTTGGAAATGTGGCACGCACAAATATTAAATAAATAACAAAAAGAATAAGAACAAAGGCATCCCACTAACACTTAAAGCCAAATGCTTGTGCTGATCATAAGAATACTACTTGTTCACATGATTGCAGGGAATGTTTTACATCTTTGAGGAGTCTTGCTTTATTTGAGACATAATTTGTCTTTTTCTTCCTTGAACCAGGTGAGTATTTCCAAATGTAGTATTTTAAGATGGTAACACGTTGATGCTTAAAGCAAAAACACATTTTGAAATGGTGGAAGGACTAAACAGACAAAATGAACGGAATCAGAAACAAACAGGAGGGGAAAAAGACCCAAAAAGGACAAGTTAGATTTAAGCTCAAACCATTAGTGAATAGCTCCATTTGTAGCAAAATTAATGCTGTAATAGACTCTCTCCCCCCCACTTATAGGATCCATTTTCTCCCTCTTGATGACAGCATCAGCACTCCTGGAAGCAGCAAAGCATTCATTGTGGTGTCAGGATGAGAAATCACGGGTGATTTCTCTTTAAGTTATATTACAATGGTCACTTAAGTTAATGCATGCCAGCAGTGGACCTGTGATTAATTAATCTGCTTTTGATTTGCTAATGACGGCTCAAGTTAAACACAAGGTTAGTGGAGGCTGAGTCAATCCTTTTAACTGCAGATGTACAGAGTACTTGTTGGAGTAAGTGTTGGAAATATCAATTTATTGGTATCATCCCTCATTGTAACGACTCTTCATTGGCCTGCTACACCTCTCATACTCTCATACAGGGATGGAGAGTCACACAAAGGGGCACGATGGAATTAAAAGTCTTATAAACACCAGAATCGCTTGTGTTGTTTTGTACTTTGTAGTGTAAAATATATGATTTGTAAGATGTTCGAACAGAAGCACTATAAATAGTGTGGCCACTGGTTTACAGCTCATCATTTGGATGTGAAATACAGCAGGAAGAAGTGACCTATCCATCCATCTCCCCTTTTACTGTCACTACCAACAGCCGGATGAAGATGAGTGTGAGAGAGATCAGCTCGCGAGCTCCTTCCGTCTCCATCCATCAAGTCTAAGTCTCTTTATAATCTTTTGCAGAGAATGATGAAATAAAAGAAGGGACAGCAGGGTACACAGACGTTTACATCCTCCCCTGCAGGTTTTGTCTCCTGCCCCTCTTCCTGCTGTATTTTTCAGCAGGATGACACTAATAAAAGAATGCTGACACAACCGAGCAGAATTTGGAGCTGCTGGGAGGCCACGGGCTTGTTATGATCAGGGTGAAGCCCAAGGCGCTGCATGCGCCGTGAGCGTCTTTCTTCCACGCTCAGATGTTATTAACGCTGCGCCACTGGAAGAACATCAAGGACAATGAGGCCTGAGGGCAGGAACGCAAGCACCAGACCCGCTCCGACACCGCCCAGTCAACAGAATCACTTCTAGAAACAGAGAGCGAAAAGAAACCTGGGTGCCCTAAAACATGGAGATAAACGCATCAGATTTGTGTTACAAATAAAATGTTGCTCTGTGACAACGAGTGTTAGTAGTGAAGTTTCATTCAACTTAGTTCCCACTGAGCCTCGAGGACTCATTTACAAGAAAGACCTGTTACAGGCCAACAAAAGTAGATAAGGAAAAGAGAAACACGAGGGGAGGTAGGAAAAAAAAATCATATATCGCATTATATTCTGGCCGGGGCACAGTGTGAAAGTTGCAAAAAAACAACTTCACACATAAACAGCAACATAATGATGACATCATAATACATTTATGCATGAGGAGGCCAACAAAGGCGGTGAGTTGTCCGTGGACACTGCCAGAAAGTTCCATAGTCCTGATAAGAGATGGCACAGTATCTGTCAGCTGGCTCAGCTCTGATGTGGGTCCAAGGATGTCCTCGGGAGGGGGACAGGTGGGGGAGTGGGTGTGGGGGGGCAGAGCAGAGCTTCTTTTTCACATAACCTCCAGGAGAAATTTGCGATAGTTGGCCTATTCAAGGCCAAACGGGGAAGCCAGATTCAGATAACAATTGTTAGGGCCAGTCCGACTCTGCTGGATGTTTTTGTCTGCCTTCATAGTTCTGCTGGTACATCTCAGTGGAGACTCCAAACAGCCAAACAGAAAGTGCAATAGCCTCTTGCTACTTCGCGGTTCGTTTATCGCGGGTTGGCTTTATTGCAGATTTTCTGGACATGACACAATTGGCTGATTGATGGATGATCCATGTTTTTTTTTTTTAAACAAATTATTTTAAATGATTTTGCACCTTGTGTGAAGTCCACAGGTGGAAGGGAAAGCTCCCTCCTGCAGCCTGATCAGCTGATTTCTTTCTGTGCCACACACACATTTCTCCTGTGTCTTTGTGAAGGGTTAACCCTTTGCTGTCCAGATGCACCGATCGACTTTTGTCTTCCAACTGAAAATTCGAAGTAGGTCACATCGTAAAAATCATCACAATCACAAAATATAGAAGTGTCAAAAGTCATTTTTAATTATTTTAGAACGTCTATGCTCAGTTACTGAAATGTAATTGATCAAGAAGTCCATTTCTGCTCCGTGCTGCAGAGCTGTGTGACATCCCTTTGATGTCCTGCTGCACTTCTCTTCTCTACAATTTAAATTTAAATACTGTAACATTTTAAATAAATAATCCATGCTGCATGGATTATTTATTTAAAATGTTACAGTATTTAAATTTAAATTGTTTATTTAAGTGGGGAGATTGGGAGTAACAGAAGTGTGATTGCAGCCTGGCACATGTCACGACAAAGTTTACTGAACTTGAACTGAACTTGAACTTTGTGTACCTGCTTTGCGGTTTTTCACTGAACGCGGGTGGGCGTGGTCCCAATCACCCGCGATAAATGAGGGACTGCTGTAAACTCAACGTAATCACTGAATGCACATCCTCAACTGATTAAGATTTAGGGTCGCCCCAAATAAAGATGGCTACAACAACTAATCAACATTAATCAGCAAAAACCTAAATATAACTCTGTCAGTTTTACAGATACTGAGTAAAAGTTTTGTGCGGTAGTAGCCGAGAGTTTTTCACAACAAATATTAAGAAGTTTACACAGAGTGAGTGGTGGTGCAGAGGTTAACCCCCCGAACTGACAACATCAAAATGTGGGTAGGTAAGGTGAAGCACCTACACCTGCCTCCACCCTCATTTGCCCCACTCTTGGCCTTTGAGCACCAACCCCAGCAACTCCACCATCTGCTCCCCCAGGTGCCCAAGATGGCAGCTCTCTGCTCCACACACAGCGCTGTGGTAGCTCGGTGGTCCGTGGTTGCGTCAGGAAGGACATCCGACGTAAAAACAATTGCCAAGTCTTCATGCGAGTTAGTTCACTGTGACCACTGAGGAAGGGAGCAGCCGAAAGACGAAAAAGATTAAGAGGTCTGCACATTACACTTTTTATTTTCATCAGATATGGAAATTATCTGTTTGAGTCAACCCTGTCTGTTAGCAACATATCTAACAAACCACTGGACTGATTTTGGGGGAAACCGAGACCGTAATTATTTGCTGTACATCTAAAACTCATTAATATTTGGAGTCAGCTCATTTCAAGATGGCCACCACAGCTAATTGAAATTGGTCAACACATAAATGGCTATAACTCAGGCAGCTTTATGGATACTGAGCTTTAAATAAATCTGGTGCGGTAGATGTAATTTTCTGAGCACCAACACAGCTGACAAGATATCACAATACTGCATTTTATTGTTCATGATGTTATTGAAAAGGTTTGATGGTAATGTCTATATGCTGTCCTTTTATAGCACAAGATGATCTTAATCTAAATGAAAGGCGGTTGACGATACGCACTCCACCAAGGAATGGTGCATTTAAATCTGTTAAAGATTTATATACAATACCTTCATCGTGCTCAGGAATCTTGATTGATATTATTGTCAGAAGTGTGTCGACAAGAGCTGTCAGATCATGTAGGACATGCTAGAAGGTCCAGACAGAGAAGAATGTGTCATCAGACCCCTGCCCATAGCCCCCTAGTCAGACCTTCCTAACATCCGTCTTCATTAAAAGGTTGCTCCCTGAACAGATGGTCATTAACAGCAACCCCCCTTCCTTGGTCTCTGCACCCACCCAGCAGCAGGACATTACCTAGAGGACACCCAGCATCCCTTTGGGAATCCCAGAAAACTGCACTGACAAGGAGAAAGTAGTGCAACTTGTTTATGACCGCCCTGGGATGTAAATAAATCTTTTGAAATGTTGCAAAAAACATTAATAAAGTATGAAGACTGGCCTATTTAGCAGGGTAATCAATATGTCTGACACAAAGTAAGATGACAGTGATGCATCGACCATGAACCAGAAAGCCGGTCGAGTCAGAGTGGGAGAAGTTTTATGAGACGTGGACTAATGAAGCTAATGAAAGTATATTTGACACTTGTCTGTCTTGAGTTTTAGTAAAACAGATTGTAATCTGCTAAATAAATTTGAATGAAACTCTCCGAAGATAATCATTAAGTAAAACATTTGGTGACAATACAGTTCAAGATGGCTGCTACAGACAATTGATCTTAGGAAACAGAAAATTGTCAATAACTCAGCCAATTTAATAAATATTGAGTTAAATTTTGGTGTAGAAGTAGCTGAGAGTCATCCCCGACCCACAGTCCAAGTGCTAACTGATTGCGTAGGATATACTTTTAAGACTTTACCATTAACTACTGAAGTCTGTCTGTTAGAAAAATACTGTAAATCATCACCCCCTGGATGGATTTTAACCCAACTATCAGAGAAGAAGCAGAAGCTGCATCTTTAACCTATTTCTTTTTAAGTCACCCAATTTCAAGATGGCTGCCACACCCAGCTGATTCTAGAAAACTCTAAAATGACCAAAACTCCGCCCGTTTTACAGATATTAAGTTCAAATCTGGTGCGGTAGTAATTGAGTATCATCTTCAACACCTGGTCTGAATGCTACATGTTGAAGTATTTTGCTTAAAACTTTGTCAGTAACTGGTGGCAACAACCTTGTTGATATGCATCTACAACTTGTTAGAGCCGATCCATTACAAGATGGCTGCCACATCTAATCAACATGAGTGAATATAAAAATGGCTTTCAGTCAGTTTTACTGATACTGAGCTATAAATTTGAGGTGGTAGTAGCTGAGAGCCATATTTAACCAACTCTGAGTGCTAACACAACTCATGAGATCATAATTCAATGTGCATCTTCTTCTTCTTTTGATTTTTCCCTCTTCAGGGGTCTCCACAGTGAGTCCTCCTCCTCCATCTCACTCTCTCCTCTGCATCCTCTGTCCTCACTCCAACCACCTCCATGTCTTCTCTAACTACATCCATTTATCTCCTCCTTGTCTTTTTCCTTGCAGCTGCATTTCTAACATCCTTCTACCAGTATACCCACTGTCCCTCCTCTGGACATGTCCAAACCATCTCAGTGTGTCCTCTCTAACGTTATCTCCCAGTTGCTGTACCTCTGATGATCTCATTCCTAATCTTCTCCAGCCTTGTCACTCCCAAGGAGAACCTCAACATCTTTATTTCTACCACTTCCAGTTCTTTCTCCTGTCTTTTTGTCAGTACCACTGCATAATGTCATTTATAATGTTTGACCAAAACAATTCAACTTCTGTTTCTTCTTACCACAAGATTATATTAGTTTAAAACTTGGCAAAGAAAGTCAGCGGGGGGACTGCATTCCTTCATCGCGTGTATTAAAGTTGGTGTCAACATCTTGACTTACAGTACTTGAAAGAGTGTCTAAAAAAGTCTTATTACGACAGAAATGTTGAGAAACAAAGTTACAGATTTATGTGTAGAAGTCACGGTAGTTACATGCTCTTTCTTGTTTCCGTCTGACTGAAGTAAATCTTATTGACAGCCTCATCATACTGTAAGTATCTCCAGCGGCAGTCTCCATAGTTGCCAATTACCGCAGTAATCACTCTCTAGCTGAGAGCGTGGATTCAGACAGTGTAAAGTATTATCCATCTTCATCATATTCATTATCAGGCAGCAGATGCAGGTGTCCTAGCCTCCCACCGCTCCACACCATTAGTGACTGATAGATGGAGAGACTTTACTGACATTTCCTCCACAGTGCACGCCCGCATGGCGCCATTTTTTAAAGAAGGAGAAAAAAAGATGTTCAGGTAAAGAAACACTGAAATCCACTTTTCATCTATCGCTGTCACAATTGGGTATAGGCGGCCGTGTCCAGAGTACGCGCACGGTCAAATGTCACCCAGCAGGGGGTTTTGAAGCACATCATTTGTTGTCTCCTGATTATCCTCTGCTGTCTCTCTAACAAGGAGGGTCAGTGAGACGGACATATATTATCTTTGTTTCTCACAACCGGAGAACAGAAGAGGTGAAAGCGGTGGCGTGTTTGTCACCCATCGATCCGGCTTCTGCTCGTGTGCATGGGCGAAAAGGGCGGCCTGCTCCCTGCTGAATGAACAAGTCCACCGGTGAAGAGCAGCCCGAGTCAGGAAGTTGCTCAAACAAATCACCTCATTAGCTCGTTCTCTAATGGGTTATTATAACACGCTCCCGGTGAGGCTCATGAGATTTCCAAACTCTGAAAACGTTTTGGGTGGGATCGTTTTCCAATCGTCTTGCACCTGGTTGAGGTCATTCTATCAGGTGGATTGATTTACATATAAATTGAACATGCGGTGTTCACACACCTCCTTAAACTCATTTGTTTCCTTCCTGTATCCCATTATCTGTTTGCCATACTTGAACAAGCATTTAATCTTGTCTTTCATATTGTCTTGTGTTTCATTATTTTTAAGTGCTGTTTATTAAAACTCCTTTAGCTAATAACGTCCGCGCACATACACTCCCCCTTTTTTTTCTTTCTCCTAGCAATGCCCCTTTTTTAAGTGTTCGTAGCATCCGTGTGTCCCGAGGTGAAATGGGAAACGTTGAAAATTCACTGGAATATGAAAAAGCAATCATATTTTCTGTATCTGTAAGCAGGTCTGTGGTAGCTGGAGGTCATTCGTGCTTCCTGCCGTTGCTTGGGGAGGCATTTTGTAAGATCCCTCAAGGCTCACCTAGTTAATTAAGTTTTTGTAACGTGTGGTTTTTTTTTTACTGCTCCACAAAGACAATTCACTTTAACTGCTGAAGGTTCAATGATGTTGCATCTCATCGATGTTTAAACGGAACGCGCAGCCAGAGAAACAAGGTTCTTACACGTTGCTTAAAGTAAAATACAAGCACTTTGTAAAGTTTCGAGCTTTTTCAGCGCCGTGCCGTTGTGATAACATGGCCTTCAACAACTACAAAAAATTATTTGCAACATAAAATTGCAAGGGTTTTTTTTTGCTTTAAAGAACCAAAGTCTGCTTTTGCAGAACTGTAAGAACTGAAACAACAGTTTACTTCTAAAATTTGTCATTTTACTCATGAACTGTTATTAATAAACAACCCGTGAACAAATAAGTTAAAATTCATAGATAATTGTTTATTTAGCATAAGACTAAGGCAACTTATTGGCCATAAGCAATGAAAAGAAAACATTAATTTACTCTCATGTGTGATTGTTCTTTTGTCTTTTGTCTGTTAACAAAATAGCTCATAAACTACAGAACAGTTAATAAAACCCCCAAAATGCAATAATTTATCATGCTGTTTATTCATACTGTTCAGAGTCAACTTGATTCAAGATGGCCACCACAGCTAATCAACCAAACACACACAAAACGATAACTCTGTTACTTTTACAGATGTTAGGGTAAGTTTAGTGTAGCTGAATATCACCCTACACATTTTAAATACGGACAGATAACAATTGCTGACGTTAACTCACGTTAAGGTACAGTATGTTAGTAAAAAATCTCATGAACCACTGGACAAATTTCAATGAAACTCTCAGACAGTAACCACTGGATACACATCTACAGCTGATTACCTTGGAAATAGTCCCGCTCTAAGATGACAGCCAGAGCTAATCAAATTTAGCAAACATACAAATACCATGTCAGTCACTTTTACAGGTATACAGCTACAATCCAGTTTGGTGGTAGCTGATCCCTAACACAAATCTTGAGCACTAATGGATAGAGCTGTCATTTCTAACCCGGGCCCGAAGCTCAGTCTGGCCCGGCCCAATAGTAATGTGCTGAATGGGCGAGCCGGGTCGGTGTCGGGCTTTTGATTACGTCAGAGGATCAGCCGCAATACAATTATATGACAACATGGCTTGTCATACTATCACCAGCCGCACCCGACCATTTCACTGCGAGCTAACCGGCCTTGAATGAAGTAAAATAACGTTCGGTTAAGCTTCAGATGGGACTACAGGTACTGCCAGGAAGCGTTCCATCGCCCAAATGGACTTTCAGCCGCTGCACTCAGCAGACACACGTGCGGCCGGGGACCCAAACAGGTGAGATCCCAAAGCAGACATGTCAGAGCAGGGTTCGTGTCCGAATAATGCCGAATGCAGGCAGAAGCAGGGATTTAATGCTCTTTAACGGCCATGAAAGAACAAACACCCCCTCAGCTCCGATCTTCTACCCCCTTTACTCAGTCCGCCGACCGTTACTATCTATATAAGCAGTTAATTAAAAACGTCAGGTTTTTCTTCGGGTTCGGACCTGTAATTACTGTTAATTTGTCGGGTCGGTTGGGGTTCGGAAATGATGGCTACGGGCTGGGGCCAGGTCGGAACGGATTTTTTGGGCCCGAATGCAACTCCACTAACGGATCACATGACATCTTTGAAATTTTGTCATGCTGTGGACTTGTGAATTTCTTTAAGAACAGCTGGAGCTTTAACTAATAAAATGCATTCAGTACAATACAGCTACAAATTAATTTAGAGGGGCTGAAACTCGTTGAGTAGTGTTTGTTAGCTGCTAAAAAAATGAAAATAAATGTACAGTATTGATTGTATTAACAAAGATTATA
>NC_056515.1:28722592-28745524 GCF_014905685.2 Nematolebias whitei | reverse complement strand
ATATATATATATATATATATATATATATATATATAAACAATTCAAATATAGTTTTAAGTACTTCATAAAAAGATAGAAACACTTCTTAATCTTTGAAAATGTCACAATAACATTTAAGGATTTCCATATTCCTTACAGTGAAACATATATTTCTATAATTAGTATTAAAAAACTAAAACAAACAGATCGGCTCTAACACTTTTATCAGGCACACACACACGTTTACATGTGCACACACACACACAAGCCAGAAAAACTTTCCGCAGTGGAGTTGTCTTGGTGATTTGGAGTTTGTGTGCTGCGAGGAGATGGAAGTGAAGCTCCAGATATAGAAAAGGTGTGGGTGTGTGTATGTGACTTTATCCACTGCCAAGAAATAAATTAAGCAATAACACTGGCAAGGTGAGGTGCTTATGAAGGCTGAAAAGACACATTGATTTAAAGCCGGTAAGGTGGAAAAAAATCTACTTGAATGGTTTTATTTTGCAGCAGTGTTATTACTGCACTATATTCTAAACTTACTGGAGAAAATATTAGATATATGAATCTATTTTTACTTTGCTTCATATTTAGTTAGTGGATGTTGATACCTGTAACACCTTGCAAATTATGAATTTTGGAGCACTGATTAAGACGCAGTGATTTTTGTTAGTTATCGAGAAAAATGATCCAGAGTTATTTTAAGCAATAGATGATCGACATTGAGCATTTTAAAATAATGTATGCATGTATTGAATGAAACATGCTCGTAAATGAGTTTTATTATTGCTACATGCAAAATAATCACAGGTCATCTGTAGCTTTTAATTCACTTCAGTGTTTTCTCTCCTTCATGGTTGGACAGCTTAAAAAAATGCCAGTGTTCTTTTATTTGTACCATTATATAAATATTGCATGAGTCTCTGAGTGGATTTTAATGAAACCCTAAAAGTAACCACTGGGTGGACGTCTACAACTGATGAACTTTTGAAGGTAACCTAATTCAAGATGGCCACCATGACACAACTCAGCCTAAGCCTACAGAAGAATAGTTATACAACAGTGCATTTTACAGATATTGAGCATAAATTATAGGATCATTCACATCACGTGCACCAAGTGCTAAAAAATGCTAAATCCTATAATATTGCCTGAGATTATGTGAAGGGGTGAGCGCAGAGGTTCGAGAAGGTGGGCTTGTGATCGGAAGATCGCTGGTTCAACTCCCGGTACCGACAACATCAAAATGTGGGTGGGAACGGTGAAGCACCCACACCTGCCTCCACCCTCATTTGCCCCACTCTGGGCCCTTGAGCAAGGTCCTTAACCCCACATCTGCTCCCCTGGGCACCCTAGATAGCAGCTCTCTGCTCCACACAGAGGGCTGTGGTAGCTCGGTGGTCTGTGGTTGTGTCTGGAAGAGCATCCGGCATAAAAATAATTGCCAAATCTTTGTGAGACTTAGTTTGCTGTGGCGACCCCTAAAGAAGGGAGAAACTGAAAGAAGAAGAAAAAAATTGCCTGAGATGCTGTTATTTTCAAGATTTGACCCAAATAGCAATAACTTTGTCATTCCTCAATATAAGATAATCTAAGGCTACGTTCACACAGCAGGCAACCCATACCAGATGTTTTCATATGTGACTGATATATGTTGTTTTTTTAAAGTAGCCTCAGTCCGAACAGTTATCTTGCATTTCATGTTTTACGAAGCACCTTCAATCGTAGACTGAGACCACCGAGATGCTCCACAGAACACCACAGGAAGTCCTTCCTCTCTGTGGCTATCAAACTTTTCAACTCCTCCCCCTTTCTGCACATAGGATAATAAAATTAATCCCGCACCACAATAAACACTTTAATGTTTTCACATTAAAACATTCCCTCCATCTACACTGGACCTGTTTAGAACTTAATTGCTGGTATTTTTATATCTTGTGTGATTCCTTGTGCATGTTCCTTTGTTCCTTTGTACTGAAACTCTGGCACAGTAATTTCCTGTGGGATCAATAAAGTTCTGTCTAATCTAATCTAATCTCATCTCATCTCATCTTTTCTCATCTCATCTCATCTCATCTCATCTTATCTCATCTTTTATTAAGTCTACTTATGCTGTTGACTTGAAATAGGGGTATGAAGAGCAGTCCAAATATTGGAACTATTGGAAGTCTGCAGGTCGTCAGCTACAGATCAGAGGGCCAGTTGATTCATCTTTTTAAAACTTTTTAGATTAGCCACATCCTGAATGAAAATATACATGAACATACCATATGATACAAAGCCTTACCAGCGTGATAGGATTAAAGTCTGAGTTAGTTTTTTGGCTTTTTTCAGTACATTGTTCCAGTTCCCCAAGTGCAATTCTGCACTTGAGTAGGTATGAAGTGGCAAGATCAAATGTGGACAAAGCACAGGACAAAACAGGCATAGCAGATTATTATTTCAGCAGCTTCAAATGTCATCAGCCCATTAAATGGCTGTTATTAGTTATTATCATCCCCGTAGTTTGCATTCAGACTGTCGCACCTGTACCTGCTAGTAGGTTTAAAGGTATGTTATCACTGATAATATGCAGCTTTGCATGTGTCTAAAACCGGAAGCTTTTTGGTTTTTAGCTTTATGTAACCATTTTCCTAAACTTAACCTTAAACCTGAGCCAGTGCACTGACCCTTAACCTAACCACCTGACCCTATTATCAGCGATAAGAACGTACCTTTAAACCTTCTAGGAGGTACAGGAGAGACAGTCTGAACACAACCTATGGGGATGATAACAATTGATTACGGCCATTTAATGGATGATAACATTTGTTTTAGTCATCTTTGATTGAACCCCACCGTTAGAATTGACACTCACAGGCCAACATGTGTAGCATCCATATTTACCGTATTTTCTAGCGTATAAGTCACCATCAGTCAAAAAAAGCATCACGAAGAGGAAAAAAAACATATATAAGTCGCTTCGGCCCATAGGTCGTATTTATTGTGTCACCACTGCCCATTCGCGTTTATTTAATAGTTAAAACAGCTTGATTTTGCCTGGGCGGCGCGGCACCATCCATCTATCGCGGCCGGAGCTGCTAGCTCTCCAGTGTTCCTCCGCCTGCACCAGCTGAGTGAAGTGAGTCCACACGGGTGGACTCGCCGTTGCAGTTCTTGGAAATTTTACAAGATTAACACTTATTTGTTTGCTTGACATTATAGCAAAGGTGTGTGTCAATTTAACATTTTCTAAATAAATGCACTTTAATGGTCAAAGCAGCTTCATTTTGCCTGGGCGGCGTGGCGCCATCCATCTATCGCGGCCGGAGCCGCTAGCTCTCCAGCGGTCCCCCACCTGCACCTGCTGATTGAAGCGAGCATGCATGGGAGAACTCGCTGTTGTAGTTTTTTGAAATTTAAAGCATCAGTCAAAAATTGCGTTACGAATATGAAAAAAAAAACATATATAAGTCGCAGGACTGACAAATCTATGCAAAAAAACGGTGACTTATACACCGTAAAATACGGTACTTCTATAAACAGCATGCTGTGTGTGACGTCATGTCTTCTGTGCATGCTACTGTTCACACTTTGGTCACATTTAAATTTTAATTGGGAATAATCACATCAAAAATTGATGGATCTGAGCAAAATATAAGTCTAAAACTCAGGCATGAAAGGAAGGGGGTGATATACATTATTTAAAAAAAAAAAAGCTAGACTTTTAATTTGTTGCAGAAATGAGGAAGTTTCATGCAAGACCAGTCAGAGCGGCGTCTCCTGACCTTCACAGATTACACACCACAGTGCTGCAACACAATTACTGGTTTGGACTTAAACATCTTTACGTATAAGTCGTGTGTTCTCTATGATTTGTTTCATAACAAAATAATTACAAAGTAAAATGTGTTTAGCTGATGAATGTTGGGGATTAGTCTGTAGAAAATGCAAGTTATTAGTCAAGTAGTGGTTTAAGTTTGTGAGTCGTCTGAAAACTGTGTTTCTGACAGAAAGACATTTTTAACTTGAAGAATTTTTTTGTAATTTTAGCACAGTCCCAGTTTGATTGGTCCTTTTTTGAATCACTTTACGGCTCTTATTCAAGTCCTTGTCTTTTTGCATTTGTCCATCTCCTAATGCAATCTTTGAGGAAAGATTGCAATAAGTTGACCAGTGATGTATCTTAATGTTTAGTTGTGCACAAACTGCCTAAATAACCCATGTCCTACAACGTTTTTGTTAAAAATCAGAGTATGATGATCATGCAATTATTAAAAAGATATATAAAGATATTTGCGCTTAAATAACAGAAGAAAACAGTGATCTTTTTCCTCATAAGAATATATATGAGGGATCATTTCACACAACGTTTTATAAAGTGAGATCATCCCCAAGAGACAAACCCTTAGACTTTATAGTAAACTGTGAAATAGGATATAATAAAAATGTACTCTTCGAGCTCGGTGGGTTCAATGCATAACAGACCGTGTGACCTTTGAACAGTAATGCAGTCAGTGTTGTGTCAAGTGTTGTGCCACTCTTCCTCAGGAGGACATCCATCATCATGTCCCCTTCAGAGAGCAAAGATCCACTAAGCTCTGCAGGCAGAATAATGAGGAGACACTACCGGTGGAAGTTTCCTCCATCGGCAGTAAAGCAGATTGAAACACCTCCGCAGCCTCCCTCTTATATTCAGCTCAAATGGAAAATGCAAACCGAGGCTGACAACAGTTGGAAAGTAAATATGAAGACTAACAGACTATTATTGTGTTTTTTCTGCTAAGGCCAACAATGCTCAGTTGGATTGGGTCTCTGCTACACTTCACAAAGAGAAAGTAATCAATTCTATACAGCTTAGATTTATTTTCATTTCAGAAGGAAACAACTGAAACTTACCTTGATTTCCTTGAGGGGGGAAAATATATTGCATTTGATTCAACTATACCCAATTAAAGGAATAGTTCAGGTAGTTTTAGATTCTGTGAAACAGTAATAATTAATATCTTACCTGCTATAGATAGCTCTTTGAACAACCTTAGATTAGAGAAATAGGATTAAACTCTTGACTGAATTGACAAGCTAACAATTAGTTTGAGCTAAACCATGACCAGATTACTGTTATTTTAAAACACCAGTCTAAAAAAAAAACCATAGTGGTTCACTTGAATACTTTTTTAAAAAAGTTTTTCTTTAAGTTGCAGTCAATTTTACATGAAATAAATATTTACATCCAAATCCAATGGGTATATACAAATTGCATCAGCTGCAGCTAGATATAGCTGTAGCTGCAACTGGATACACATGAAGGTTTTTACTGGAATAACTATGTCATTTATTTGTATATTTATTTAAAAGTAACAGTGTACATTATTCAATGAATGGGTCAAATGTTAAAGTTAGCCAAAAAATAATTTTCATTCAGGGTCCCTTACCTAAAAGAGGCATTTTGAGTTAAAACAAACAATATAAACAAATAATGGTTACAAAAAATACATACAGTGCTAATCAAAGTGCAAATGTAAAAAAAAAAAAAAAAAAAGACTGCATTTGATTGAATTACATTTTTTTCAGATTTACCGTATTTTCTGGTGTATAAGTCATTCCGGGGTATAAGTCGCATCAGTTGCATCAGTCAAAAAAAATAAAAAAAACATCATGAAGAGGAAAAAAACATACGTTGCTTCGGTGTATAAGTCGTGTTTATTATGTGTCACCGTTGACCCCCGGTAAAAGTGGGCCGGTGTCCTGCCAAAAATCGATTGGCGGATTTGCAGTTCATCGAAATTTACCAAGATTAACACTTAAAAATAAGTATTTGTTTACTCGACATTATAGCAAAGGTGTGTCCCAGTTTAACTTTTTCCTTAATAAATGCACTTTAATGGTCAATGTTTGGCAGGGGGCGGTGGGGGTGGAGGTACAGGAACAACATATATGCCTACAGGTAGTTGTCAAAAGCCTAGAGGGGCCTCTTGCGCCTCTCTCTGCTGCAAATGATAATGTGTACTCTGGTTCATGTCAGTATGAATGAATATTTAAAGCATCAGTCAAAAGTTGCGTCATGAATATGGAGAAAAAAAAACATATACAGTATAAGTCGCAGGACTGGCAAATCTATACAAAAAAACCTGCGACTTATATGCCAGAAACTATGGTAAGTTGTTTTACGATATCAAGTTCAGTCAGAGCTAAACTATTTTCCAAACTGAGGTCTCTCAAAGAAACATGTGCAACAGGTAAGACGTTTATCATTCACACACTTTTCACAGAGCCTAACTTTAACTATCTCTTTAAGGAGTTCAGATTTGCTCACAAACATATATAGATACAAGTATATTCACATTTATAGTGTTGGAGAAGTGGCAGGTAGCGCTGTTGATCAGCACCATGCACGGGAGTAATAGATCCGTTTAACGTTAATCAATGTCGCTCACAGGCTCATTGAGCAGTGCACTCAGCATCCTGCTTTTGTGTCAGAGAGCCTTTTAATCTAATTGGACATTAAACTCCTGTCATTATTCCTCATGCTCGGAGACTTATTTATAGCTCTCCTGCTTGCTTGTCTTTACCTTTTCATTACAGCATGCCAGTCCACATCAACAAACTCATTAAAGGAAATGAATCAAAGGAGAAAGCTGATGTGTGCCTGGAAAGTGTAATTTAATAAATGTATGTTCCGGCTGCAGCGTTCGCCACATCATTCATGTTGTTTACGGGCCGTGGCGTGTTAGCAGGTGAGGGCACTTTAATAATAAAGGCTTTTCACAACGTCAAACATCAGTGCTGCATTTTAATATGAGGACCGGCAGGGAGTAAAGCAGAATGCAGCAAACAGAAAGAAAAGGATTTGACAGCTCCTAAGATTCTCAAAATCTTTACCAGATCGTTATGACTAAGACGTGGATGGGAAGGATGGTTGTTGTTGTTTATACCTATTTATCTTAAATTATATTTAACCTAAAACAAATTTACAAAGAAAAAAACTTAAACTCATAAGCAATGAAGCACAATGTAGCTGCTTTTCCCCCTACATAAGCTTGGATCCACTTACTGTATTTTCCAGACTACTTTGTATAAGGCACACTTAAAATCCTTAAATTTTTTCAAAAATCAACAGTGGACCTTATGTATTAATTCTGGTTGTGCTTACTGACCTCGAACCAATTTTATGTGCTTATTGTGAATGAGTTAAATACAATTTGACTTATCGTAACTGTTTTGTTTCACTTAATGCGCCTTATGTATGAAAACAGACCCGTTCATTGATATTTCATTATAATCCGATGCGCCTTACAGTCTGAAAAATACAGTACTAAACATGTCAGTAATTCAAGAAATGAAATAGCTTAATCAGGAAAAACCCTTTTCAACAGATCAATTTAGGCAGAGCAGGGACATGACACAAAAATAAGAAAATACAGCACAAATTCTAAAAGATGAGGCTAAAGGTTGTTGAAGAATGAAGCTGTTAAGACAAGAAGAACAGAAGCTAAAATAGCTAAACTGCGGCTAAAAATGAAGGTAAGCAAAAAAGTAACTGAAAGCTGAATTTATTACGATCATAGCTAAAAGCATAAATTGACAAAATAAAATGTAGCTTACATTAAAACTATCAAAATAATTACTAAAAGCAAACAATTGCTGAACCATAGCTACAAGGTTACTGTAAAAGAAATAGCATAAAAAGTTACCATTTGCAAAACACAAGTTAACTACCGGTAATAGGAAAACTGTTATCATAAACGAACAAAACAGCGGAAGAGCTAAAAGCTAAAAGGAGCAGAAGAAGACAACGTTAGAGCAAGCATGCTGAAGTAGACGTTCAAAAACAAGTTTCTGATTGAATTGAAAACATCTAAAGATTTCTACTTTTGTAAATAAAGGTAAATAAATCTAAAAATCATCCAAGTTCCAAAGTCATAACGCACCTTTCCTGATTGAGCTGAATGTTTTGATGTTAACACACTTGTTACAAAAAATGCAAAGAATGAAAAAGTATAAACTAGATGGAGCGGTGGTGCAGAGGTCAGAGAAGGCGAGTCTAAATCAGGAGGTCGCAGGTTTGAATCCTCAGGCCGTTGCAAGAAAGATGTGGGTGGTAGATCTGAAGCACTCACACCGGCCTCCACCCTCATGCTGCTCCACTCTGGGCCCTTGAGCAAGGCCCTTAACCCCCACAATGCTCCCGGGGTGCCTTAGACAGCAGCACTCGCATCCAGCATAAAAACGATTGCCAAATTTTTGTTTGAGTTTGCTCGCTGTGTCGACTCTTAAAGAAGGGAGCAGCCAAAAGAATAAAAAAATAAAACAACATATGGAAGAAACAACAAGCAGGAAAACAATAGTTTGATGTCTAAAACACAAACAATGGTCTGATGGGAAGAATTTATGAAGCACTCATATCGCATCGGCTACTGTTCATTAGGTACAAAAGTTACCACTCAATAACTCTTGATGACTGGTAATGTATCCTGATGTGGGAGATGATTTATTGTGAAGAAAAAACTATGGAAGTTTAAAGAAGGCTGGACAATATCAGACAGTGTTTATTCGAGACTGAAATAAAGCATGAGAAAACTATTGATCAGATCAAGAACTAACGCAGTCTGTGTACAAGGTGACCATCGTCACACCAAACACTCATTTGACAACCATACATCATGCACACATTTATTTTAATTACTGATAGTTCTTTTTTTTTTTTTTTTGAAAAGATCTATTGAATTAATAGACTTAGAAAATGACTAAAGGGAACTCCTGTACATCAGGAATCTCCAGAGGCATTTTGGGGGGATAAAAAGAGTAATGGTTATGCAGTGTATGTTGCGTGCAACTCGCTGATCTTACCTGTATTATCAAAAGTGATTGAAAAAACAGTAGTAATGCTCCTCACCCTCCTTCCTGAGGGGAGTGGGGCAAAAAGTGTGTCTGCTGGGTGAGTGGGGTCCTTCATGATACAGGTGGCTCTCTTCCTGCATCTGGAAGTGTGGATGTCTGTGATGGTGGGGACTAGGCTGACTATTGACTATTGACGGACTATTTAACAACTGCAAAAGATAAATTTTATCGAATGTTAATTATGATAAAATTTTTCTTATGATGATATATTATGTTATTATATTAGCTCTCAGGACATTATTACCTGCAGTGTTCCCTCAGTGCGGACTGAACTAGGCAAAAGGGCCTTCTCCTACTCTGCTCCTGTTTCCTGGAATATCTTACAAAAAGACCTGAAGCTCTCGACCTTGACCTCTAAGTGGCTTTAAAAATTGGTTGGACTGGCAAGTACTAAAGCAGACATGTTCCTGCTTTTAGTTTTCTATATTCACCTTATAATCTAGCTGTTTTTGTTACTTTTTGTGCCATCCTATTTGTTAAAAAAAAAAAAAATCTGTTTGCCTTTTTATTTTTGTCTATTGTTGTTGCTGTTGTCCATTGATCTCATCATTCTTTGTTGAAATCAGGTCTCTCTTGTAAATGAGTCCTCGAGGCTCAATGGGATTTACCTGTCTAATTAAAGGTTGAATGAAGGTTACAATGCACATGTCATTTGCATTTTTCTTGTATGTTGTAAAGTTTTTGTGAATTAAAATAAGTTTGATCATTAACTTTCTTAAATTGTTATTTTTTTTTCCTAAATACTATTCATTTATGTAGGGCAGAATGGTGGCGCAACTGGTAGAGCTGCTGCCTCTCAGCGAGCAGGTCCCATGATCAAATCCCAGTCCGGGGGTCTTTCTGGGTGGAGTTTACATGTTCTCTCTGTGCATGCGTGGGTTTTCTCTGGGTACTCCGGTTTCCTCCCACAGACCAAAAAACATACTACCCTGATTGGTAACTCTAAATTGTCCCTAGGTGTGAGTGAGAGAGTGAATGGTTGTTTGTCTCGTTTGTCTCTATGTGTCCCTGTGATGGACTTGCGACCCATCTTGGGTGTACCCTGCCCCTCACACAGTGACTGCTGGACATGGGCACCAGCGACTCCCATGACCCAAAATGGAAGAAGCGGGTAAAAGATAATGGATGGATGGATATTCATTTATGGTACATGTCATTTGTTCTTTAGGACAGAAATTCCAAATTTCAAGTCAGAAAACTCAACTGGATTGCTGCCTAAAGTTGATTTTCTGACTCAGAGAGACAAAGATCGGAGACCAGCCCCAACGTCAGTATTCAACATGGCTGCCACATGCATAAAATTTGTGATAACTGCAGTAATAAACTTTATATTTCACCTTTGTTAGTTTGAATCTACAGTGTTTAAATGCATAAAGTTCTAGGAGTACATTGTTATCCATTTGTATTACGAACAGTAGCCTGGTCGCTACAACAACAAGAAACTGGAACACAGTCAGTTGGGACTCAACTTCCTTCTCACATCTGTGTTCTGACTTCCAAGACAAATTAAACACCACCTGATAAAAAAAAAAATGTCAGAGCTTCCTCCTCTCGTGTGATTTTATTTTCACATAATTTATGGTTTTATTGTTATTCATAATATTTTTAAACTGATGACTCACTGACACTAAGAAGGAGGGGTTGATTTTCTTATCCAATAAAAAGTCTTTATTGAGCTCATTGAAGCAGGAAAACAACTAAACTGTATACAAAGTAGTTTAAATGTTTTTCATAAATACCTTGATCACAATGCTATTACCAATATTTTCATCATAAACTCATAAAGCTAACAATACGGTTCACATCCTGTCCCCTTTTCGGAATAGTAGCCTGCATCCTGTGCATGATCAATCACATTCACATTGCATGGGAAATTAATTCCATTATTAAACATGCCGCACTTCAGAAATTTCAATTACCAACTGCAGCATGTGGAGGAGGACGAAAGTAATGCACGCCTCCTTTAATGCATGCATATTGTATCAGGCCAAGAGAGTAATCACGGCTGATAGCTACAGAAGTCGAGTGTCTTCAGGTCCATTTATATACATGACTTCTGGCCAGATGGCCACCTTAAACAACAGGTTCATTTATGCAGCCATTAAGAACTGAAAATTGTTAAATTGGTCAAGAGTGTGACAAGCAGGGGCTCCAAAACAAAATGTCCACTCTACGTAATGGGTTTAAGAGGTGTAATTGGAAATGTTACAAACGTAGGCAGCTCTTTTGCGAATGAATTAACACTGCTGACCTGTTTGCTTGTTAAAGCAAGATTCATAATATGGAGCAACATGTTTCCACAGTCAAACTACAGATATAAATAGGAAAATTATGTTTTTATCCAAGTGTATAGTGTTGAAATTAATGTTTTGGTTTTTTTTGTGTAAAAAAATGGAAAGAACATGAACTTGAGGGAACAAAGAGGTGTGTTTTGACCCCGTTGAGGACAAACACATACCTCTGTTAATTTCTTCACTTGCCATTTCCTGGTGTTTTGCAGACTTGAGCACTCTTTCCAGTTGGGTGAAACGTCCCTTGTTGCCATCGAGCCATGAGTCTGAAAGGAAAAAAAAAAAAAGGTCAAAGCAATTTATATGTGACACGTAGAGTTTGATCGCTTTGTCATCGCCTCAGGGGCCAAACCTGCTGCTCTCGTAACTTACACACACACATAGATACAGGCTGGGTATATGTGTGGATGTTGTGGATGGATGCACACAATGAAACACTTACACAGGTGCATACACAGCAACACACAGAAACCTACTGTCGTCTGCATGAAACGGTCACAAAATAATTGAGGTTCAGTTTTGCTTCTAGATAAAACGACATGACAGCATCACAGAGCAAAAGTCAAAAAATATATATATTTGGGATTTACTTTGTTTACACATCTACACATTGTTGTTTACATAGTTTTACACATTGCTGCTAAAAATAAACAAAAAAACCCTTTGAGAGCAAATGACAAATATTTTAGCTAGCAGTTTATATTATAAGAATGTACCTATTAGCCAAGATGGCCGTGCTCAGCCGAGCGGCAGCTTCACAGGCTCCCGATCTTTTTATGTTCCTGTTGTTTTTGTTTGAACTTTTTTGCACCTACACTGCACATCCACGGTACAGGTATGACCGCTTGTGGAGTTTTCGGTGTCGCTGCCTTGACATCGTGCCATCGTGGTTCAGTCCTTCCAGCCTCAGGCTCAGGCCTGTCATGGTGGCTGTCTCTATGATCCTCCATCTGCCTGCATGGACTGAACTCTACGGGCCCATTTGGTTCTGCGGGGAAACCTTGGATGTTCTTTGTCTGCCGGACTCGATTCTGGAGGGCAGTGTGGGTGGGCGGCTGCTGCGGTCCTTATTATCATCAAGCTGCTGAAAGGACCTGCTAACTAGACCTGCTAATGAATGACAACCTCAGCTGGAGCAACAACACCACCAGCCTGATCAAGAAAGCTCATCAGAGACTCTACTTCCTCAGACGGCTGAGGCGAGCTGGTCTGGGAAGCTCAGTCCTCACCTCCTTCTGCAGGTGTGCAGTGGAGAGCATCCTGTGCTCCAGCATCAACGTGTGGCATGGAGGCTGCACAGCTGCAGAAAGAAAAGCTTTGCAGAGAGTGGTGAAGGCTGCACAGAAATCTGTTGGAATCAGTCTCCCCACCATCACAGACATCTACACCTCCAGATGCAGGAAGAGGGCCAACTGCATCATGAAGGACCCCACCCACCCAGCACACACACTTTTTGCCCCACTCCCCTCAGGAAGGAGGTTAAGGAGCATTAAGTGTAGAACCACTAGACTGAGGAACAGCTTCTACCCTGAGGCTGTTAGACTCATGAATCTCTAACTAGAATAATCACTGTGAAAAACCATATCATGTTGCTGCTGATCTGTTTCATGTTGCTGCTGATCTGTTTCAATGTTGATGTGTTCATGCGTGCACATCTGCTCACAGACTCATGTTCATGTTTGTGCTGATGTTCAATGTTTTATGTTATGAGTGCTTAGTGTATATTTAGTTGATGTTTTTCTTAGTTCATATCTTAGATGTCATTACTGTTTTTCTTAGACATTTTATTGTTGGATGTAACTGGGACCCCATGTACATAATTTCGCTCCACCACATGTACCACATGAGGTGCGAATGACAATAAAGAAACTCTGACTCTGACTCTGACTCTCTGACTAATGCTGCTAAGACCACGCTGCTAACAGTACCATGCTGCTAACTGGACCATGTTGCTAAGATAACCGCACTGTCATCAGAACCACTCTGCCAATAAGACTATGCTGCTGTAGATTTATTTCTTTTTCACTTTTGGCGCCTTGTTTTGTTGCATGCTTTGGTATAGCCTAACCGAACTTATGAGAATCGTGCTGCTGTTGTTCGGTGTATTGTTTTGCACCATTAATGACTAGCGCATATCTTATATCTTTTAGCGTACCGTTGGGCGTTGGTTTAGTGTATAGCCTATCTTAGTTTATATCTTAGATCCTTATTTACTGTTTCTTTGTACACTTTATATTTTTGATATTGTTGAATGGGACCCTGTGTACACAATTTCAACCACCTCAAGTACCACATGCGATGCGAATGACTGTAAAGAACCTTGACTTGACTTGACTACCATAGTTGCATAGTATTGCAAATATAACTGGAACAAACACATAAAAGACCCAAAGGGTGGTTTGGATGAGCCTTTGCAAGTAGGACATGTCATGACATTTATATCAGTACATTCATGTCATGGCATGTCCTACTTGCAAAGAAATACAACAATCCAACAAACATCTGAGGTTAATTGGTTAATTAATATTCCACAAGATTGCAAAAATTTTTATTTCTGAGGTTTGACTGAAATGCCTGTAATTCTATCATTCAACATAAGATGACCTTGGTCTAAAACTATGTCTTGAAATGTTGCAGATGATTTCAAGAACTGCAAAGACTTTAATTTAATAAATCATTTTAGCTTGTTAGATTAGCCTCCAAAAATCATGACATTTAAATATATACATTTAACCTGGTTCCATTTACTGTGCCTGCTGGATGACTGGTAACTGTATGCAGCCAAAAAGCAAGAAGAAAAAATGTAAAACGGTACTAAATATGACATGCCATTTGCATGTAATGGCTATCAAATGACGTACAAAATGTATCTGGACATCTTTAATTCTCACAAATGGATCTCTCACTTTTTTGCCATACATTTATGAATTACATAATTTTTTAATAATAGGTCCATAAATAACACGTCAGTGAGCAAAACCTTTTAAAATTTTGATTAATTCTAATTATATATACCGATCAATGTCTTGCTAACATGTTTGTGTGTCTCATTTTTTAAAGCTAATAAAAAATTGTATTAACAAAAAAGTTTTCCTGATTGTTTTATTTTTTTAACAATGTTTAGGTTTAAAAGCATCATAATAGCTATAGCTCCAGATGTTAAAAACACAAAAGTACTAAATGACAAGTGCATTTAGGGAAGAGTCATGGTACTGTTGGTCAGCCCCCAGTGTCTACTGTAACAGATGAAATTGTCCAGATGTGTCATTATTTATCGCACTCGTCTCCTCGGGCTGCTGGCGACAGGGAGGAGATGAGGGGACTGGAAAAGACTGGAGGCAGTGGCTGCTTCCATGAATACCCATCATACCAATTCTGCTGTGATTTATGGAAAGTCTCACCAAAGCAGGGGACAAATGACCTTCATACACAGTTATCAGAGGAAGATATCAACAGACAGGGATTTCCGTATCACATCCGTCTTCGCCCTGGGGTCCAGACTGGACTCTGTGTGTCTGTCGTGTGTGCGCGTGTGTGTGTGTGTGTGTTGCTGAGTGACACTGAGCCAACCTTCAGGCCACAGCACTACAGGATAATCATCCAAAAATTTTTTAATTTTTTTGGATTCTGTCATATAATCTTATCAGAAGTAGTAGTTTTTCTCCTTTACATTTAATTGAGCTAACCTTCTGTGGGCTGCCACCCCCAAAAAACTGGTCTGTGTCACACTGTGGTCCCACTGGTTCTGAATGCACGGGGGCATGCTGTTTCCCGCATGACCCCAGATGTTGCGTGTCATCCTGTCTACTGCCTGCCAGATTGTGGGCCCTCTTGTTTTTTCAGAAAGATTTTATCAAACAAGCTTAATCAGAATTTCTTGCTTTATTAATTTTTTGAACTATTCAGGAAATAGTTCAGCTCATTTGCGAATATGTTCAATGTCTTTAAAGATACAAATATCATGATTTCATTGTGTATTTATAATAAAAAAGTGTTTTTTAGACACTTTTTTTTCCTCTTGCTTCAAATCGTTTGCCGCTCATCTGGTCAGAGTTAACCTTATTTCTACAAACGGTAATTCAAACGACTTACTACTCATATTAGATTAACTATTTGTGATGTTTTCACAGAGCCCCAATGCAGAACATTTGAACTAAAGCCTGATTTTGATGGCTATGTTCTCAAATGAGCATGAAAGGATCCATTTCCTTCAGCATGCTCTCAAATAAATGATTATCATAGAAGTCGCCTAAACTGATGGGAAAAAGCAACATTGGCCAAAATGACATGTTTGCATTGCTGACAAAAGAATAAATAAACCAAGATTTAAACTGAAAATATGTCTTGCTGCAGAAATCTGGTCATAGAGAATAACTCAAATGGTCTCGTACAATGTGTTTATGTGTTATTGTATGTAATAAACACCACAATTACTCTCAAAGCTTTTTTTAATAGCCAATATGATGATTGCAATTATTTTTTTTTTAATGTTTAGACTAACTGTGGATGCCCTGTAAACTTTTTTCTGAGCGTTCCTGTCAATATGCCCGACACACATTCAGTATTTTTCTGCAGACATCTCCAATATGTTTTTCCAGTCTTTATAATAGCAGTAAGTGATCCTAGACATCGGTGGGGCTCTCTTTTTTTATTTTACTGGAGGCACCTGAAACTCCAGTCTACAGATAATGAACCCAATTAAAGCAAGCAATTTGTGTTAAATTTATTACAGCGGGACTGCTCTACCATTGACTCGGAGCTCATAAGGAATCACCCTCATCACGCTCAGTAGTACAGTGTGGTCCATGAGAGGTCTCTGGACATTTTTGTTATTGTTCGTTTGATTTATTTCCCTGATAGTGCAACGACTGATCTGAGACTACACCCCCCCCATCACCACCACCACTGAGAGAAAAAAATAAACTACTGCTTCATAATGAGCTTTCTCATTCTCTGAAGATAAGAGAGGAACATGAGAAATATGGTCAACGTAAATAAGATTTTTTTAGCCTCAAGTTTTTTTAATGAATTGTGTTCATATCTCATCTATTAAGTAATACTGCCACTAAACTTCTAAAGGTGTACCTTACTCCTTTAAAGGTAATCTTTATGCATTTATTGTATCACTAACTCTAAGATATGACTAGTGTTTTGGTCAAAAATAAAAACGATAGGAATTTTCACATTTACCAAAAGGGCTGTCCACATGTGGCATGGTGGCTCAGTTGGGAGAGATGTTGCCTCTCAGTGAGACGATTGCCGGATCGAATCCCAGCCAGGGGCCTTTTTTTGTGTGGACTTTGCATGTTACATGCATGTTAGGCTGATTGGTAACTCTAAATTGTCTCTAGGTGTGAGTGAAAGAGTGAATGGTTGTTTGTCTCGTTTGTCTCTATGCATCCCTGTGATGGACTGGAGACCTGTCCAGGGTGTCCTCTGCCTCTTGCACAGAGACTGTTGGATATAGGCACCAGTGACCCCCTGCAATCCAAAAAGGAATACTACAGGTAAAGGATTTAAACTTTATACCAGGCCAACTTAAGGAGGTACTCTTCTTGTTCCGGCTTCAACTTCTGGGTTCCCGTATGAGGTCTAATGATATATAATATATATAATGTGTGGCTGATCTAACGTATGACTAATGTGTATCTTCTGGTTGGGTGTACATTTTGTGCCCAGGGTACAAGTTTTATTCACGTGCTCTACACCTTGTTTACAGTTGGTGCATTTTTATAACAGGATTACATCCCCACACAGACCTGGCATAGTTATCAATGTTTTTGTTTTGTGTCGTTTTTACTGTTGATGATTGGTTGAATACATTTCTGGAAATGATGCTGTATTGATATGACTATTTTAAAATAACAATAAATTAAACAAGTGTAGGAAAAACTGTATTTCTGAGTGGACAAGTCTCAAGTGCCAAAGTCTCCCAATTGCAAATATTTCTGCATTTCGGCTGTTTCTGTATTTTTGTTAGCAGCTTTTGTTCAAATTGCTTTCAATCGAAGAAACACATCTGTTTACGTACACAACTCAAAGTCAAAGTCACTTTATTGTCAAAACTGCAATATGTACAGGACATACACATGATTGAAATTACATTACTCTCAAGACCCCTGGTGCAACAATAACCATTTAACATTAAAACATTTAATAAACACAAGCATAAAATTAAATAATAAAAGTATGGTACTGTCTTAAATTGTAGTATGGGGGTATTAAATTTTTTTTAAAAAAGAGTATACCTAAAAAATAAAATGAAATGAAGTGAAGGTCCTGACATTGACATTTGTAGTAAGTGGCAAAGCAGCATATGAAGTGAATGTACACAGTATATGCATGAAGTTCTTGATATTGGTATAGGTAAAGTGACATATGCAATAAGGCTAGTAAAAATATATACATATCAACAGTAGTGTAATATCAACAGTAGTGTGAATATAAACAGTAGTATTAATATAAACAGTACTGTGAATATAAACAGTAGTATTAATATAAATAGCAGTGTGAATATAAACAGTAGTATGAATATAAACATTAGTATGAATATGAACAGTAGTGCAAATGTAAACAGTAGTGTGAATATAAACAGTAGTGTGAATTTTTTTTCAGGTCTCTCTTGTAAATGAGTCCTCGAGTCTCAATGGGATTTACCTGTCTAAATAAATGTTGAATGAATGAAAAAATATAAACAGTAATGTGAATATAAACAGTAATGTGAATACAAACAGTAGTGTGAATATAAACAGTAGTATTAATATAACTGAAGTGGAGTCAGCTGTTAGAAATGTATTCATTATGTATGACTGCTATTAAATAAACCCTTCATTATACACATTGTATCATTGTTGTCAACAAGCCTTTTGGGAATCTGCTTACTTTTAAAATAACATGTTGATAAGAATTTTATGCTGTTAATTCTTGCTTTTTATCAAACACTGCATCAAATCCAAAATATGAAGTCCCTGGTCTCAATCTGTCGCATGACAAAAAACATTACACACAATACCTTGCCTTAATTTTTCCCCAGACAACATTAACCCAATGGGATGGTCCATCAGCGTGTCTGTTTAGCTGTCACTCCACTGGTCCCTTTATCTTCAAGACAAACTGTGTGTCATTTATCCATTAAACGGGGAAGCCTGGAGGAAGCCATTCATGGTGTGATTTAGTGGTTTGATATAAAGAACTTTACAAGCTATTAATCTATCCACAAACAGCACAAAAAATGGCTCACTCCAACGGTCTCCTCCTGGATGACAATGCCTCAGTCAAAATAAAACAAGGATGAACTGAAGGGTTTGGTGCAGTGGCGATTTTAGCCTCTTTTAAGGGGTGCTCAAGCACCCTTAAACTTTAACTCAGCACCCCTGAAAAATAAAGAAACAATCATTAGTGTTTTGTAAGGAAGCTTAGTTCTCAAATCTTAGATTCACCAAAATATTTAATAAATTTGGAATAAATGTTCATGTTTAAACGGGCCATTAAAATTTTATATTTTTGCACGATTTGGATCCTCAACGCCACCTGTCAATCATTTCAGTATGCTCGTCAGTAACTGACCAATCGGTGACCTCAATTTGTCCCAAAGGGAAACGCCCCTCACCAGCAGGAGCTGCACCCTCTTTTTCTCTGACAACATTGTTGGGAGTTTGCATTACAAACACTTTTCATTCATAGGGATTTCATGAAAAATCATCAGAAAAAAAAAAAATTAAACGTTGTCAGTGGGAACATACAGTTCAGACAGCGTTGTGCATTTAGAGGGCAGAATACAGATTATTCAATTTCCAAAACCTAAACGGAGTCTGGAAAAATGTAAAAGATGGATAAAGGGGGCCGACCTCATGAGCAGCTGAATACAACAGTGATAAACAGGAAGTAGCGCATGTTTGTCTGTACGACAGTAACTACAAGTAAATCCTCCATTTTCTGTCATAATTGCATTATATGCTTAACAGTTAAATTAAAGGTTAATGCTTAAAGCTACTTTGTAGTTGTGCTTTGTTTTGTGTGCTTTGTATCTAGATATATGTCGCAATCTCTGGTCGCACAAGTTTAGGTCATTTTCACACCTGGTAGTTCGGTAGACTCGGTTCGATTGAGGACTAAAATTTGAAACATTTGTTTACATTTTCAGCTGGTGCGGTTCACATTCACACTGCACTGAGTCAATCGAGCTAACCTGTTCCCCTCTTCGCCTGTGGTGGCCTTGCACCAAGAACTACTGAAGGAAACGACACGAAGACCTCTGAAGAAGACACTTCTTTTTCTTCTTCTGGAAATATAAACAAAAATGGAGTGGCGTCAAATTTTAGCGGTTTTAGGATTTCTGTTTTGTCTGTGGCACATGTGCCAAACAAATATTTTCAACAATGGACTCAGCATGAGCGGAAGATGAGGCAGAAGACCATGGTAAGCGTTGTTTCACACAAGGCGTCTGATGGCTGCGTATGAGGTATGAACTGTGTGTTTGTTTTGGTTGTATTTACACAGAATGCCCTGCGCTGTAGTCCACTTCCTGCTTTTGGAGCGGTCTCTGGTCCGCTTGCATTCACAATGCATTCGAACCGCGCTAGAGTTCACTTCAACCAAACAGAGACCTAAGTTTTTTAGGCAGACCAGAGTTCGCTTTTTTGGTTCGCATCAGAGTTTGATCACACCTCCCCAAACAAACCAGACTTTCTAGGCAAACGGACTAGAGTTCGATTAAAGCGGACTAAACAGGGCTGGTGTGAATGCATCCTTAGTCTTTGCTATGATCCTTTAAAAGTCAGATTTGTGACTGAGCTCCTTATTTACCACCCATACCACCCTGATCATATCTGACCTCAGAAGCTAAGCAGGGTCAGGCCTGGTTAGTACTTGGATGGAAGACCATCTGGGAATACCAGGTGCTATAAGCTTTTACACTTCTCACAAACCACACCATGGCTGCGCTGTTCAAGCCAAGAGCCATTATCAGTACTGGGGGCTAAGCACCCCTAAAGTTCAGATGCTACTTTGTAGAATCGCCCCTGGTTTGATGAGTAAGAAAATCACATAAATTACACTCCACAGCCCTCACAGTCACCTTCACAACCCAATTAAACACCCATGAGAGATTTTAGACAACAATCTCCCAAACGCCGTTCTCTCCGTCACAATCATCAAACACCAAATGAGGTGATATTGTTTTGGAAGAAAGCCATTTCAGCCCTACGTAAGATTTATATCACAAAATATCTTGCTGTAATTCAAGAGACAACAGTGAAACACTGCAGAGTTTAATTTACCCTCGTTCCAAGATGAGGAGAAGGTAAATGCAGAATCACATAGCGTAAAATAGGTCCGTGAGAGTCACTTTTGTTTTAGCTCAATGCGTGCAGTGTTGTTTTATTGCTCTATGACTGATCTGAATCCGCCGGTTTAAATGTCTGTCCTGAATAAAACTAGTTGTTTGTTATTTAATGGTATAGCAAAAGTTAAGTATGCAGAAAGTGTGCAGTGCAAGAAGCTAATAAAAGTTCAAAACCACTACAAAGTCTGCATCATAGCCTTCTTAATCGATACTTATGTGTCAAAAGTATCAATTCACTGTGGTTCCAGGGGAAAGTTGCATATTTTATTGCAATTTTGTGTCTCCAACAGTCTCAGCCCATTAAGATACATCATTTTCTTTATATTGTTGTGTAGTAATTTATTTATTAATTAAATAAATTACACCCTTATGCAAGGGTAAGCTGAAATTCAACTTTTCTTCCACAGAAATGTGTTCACTAAGCAATTCCCACCAATCTCAGGAGTCACAGGGGAAGCATGTATTCTATCCAGAGCTGTCAAAGAAATGATCACACATGAGCACACACGTTTACGTTTTTTTATTGGCCAAATAAATAGAAGATGTTAAATTATTTTGCATAGGCAAACACACACGCGTGTACGTCCGTTCACACTAACGCATCTGCGCACCCGCACAGAAACGGAGGCGTTGCATTAAAGGCGAGTCCCATCTGGTCGTTTGTGCAAGTGTAGCACTCAGCGGACCCTGATTTCATTATCTCAGCATGTTCTCTGTGACCCGGAGAAAAGTGACATCTGATTTACCTCAAGATCAATTTGTATGTAAATCAGTGAGAAACTGGAGGGCAATGGAGGGGTGGCGTAACAAAAGCTGTTTCGGAGTCTTTGAGGCCGTTTGAGAGTTTGGTGGAGGCAGCCGTCTCCATAGCGAGGCACTAAAAGCTCTCATTGAAGTAACAGGACGCCTGTTCAAACCATACTGTCACATTTCCTCCAACACCAGTGTGATTGAGTAAAATATGTCATTTGCCTTTTAATGCCCCCATAATATGTGCTTCATACAGTAGCCTGATTTCAACCTGCAAAAACTCTTCAAGTCGGCACATTATTACAGCCACTGTGAAGCCCATTAAAGAATATTGCCACTGTCTTTTAAAAATGGATGGATTCATAGAGAGGTTAAGTGTCAGTCACTCCGGTGTTGTTTCAGCTGTGTTCCCATTAACCGGACTCAGCCTACGCTGAAGCCCCTCTTCATGATTGTAAAATATTACGGCCATATGAAGACGACACATTTGATCTTCTGATGATGAATGCCCCCCACTCCCCGTTGCCTTACAGACATTTGGGTCAATTTCCTCCTCTTTGATTTTTTTTTATTTTTTATTTGAGGCCCGAGCAGGCTCCCCTGAACTTTAATGAATCGCATAAGAAGTGTCAGTTGTAGCCTGGAGGGTTCAGTTCTGCTCTACCACCTGCAGAACCACCAGCATTCGCCTCTCATTACCGCTTAATAGTGATATACAGCTTGCTGGCAGGATTATTCTTTGACGTGCAACATTCTGCTCCTGACAGAGTGCTGCTTGTTTGTATATCAGCAGAAAAAATATATATATATTTTTTCAATTTTTATAAATCTTTAACCCCAAGAGATATTGCAAATAGACAATAGTTTGACTTATGTGATTCTACCTTGTTTTATGATAAAAAAAAATACACGAAGAAAGTGTGATCTCTGTTACGTGATAGAATGAGACCATTGGAAGAAAACTAGAACTAAATCAAAACAATTTTGACTAAAATGTATGACATTTAGAAATGTCAAATGAGTTTCAACCTGCTGAGTGCGAATCCGTTTCTTAAAGAGATCAGAAGAATTTTGGAAAACTGCGCAAATTACAGGCGGCTTCAAACTTAATGCCTGTATTTTTTACACCTTTGCATGTAGACACATCCTTGTACAACTGTAAATATGAGCCTCAGGTTGTCAGACCAAATTGCATCAATAAATTACATCACATTGTAGGTATTTTCATTTCATCTGCAAAGCATAATGCCCTCACAAGCCAATCAGATGCAGCCACTGACAGCCATATAAAAGCTCTTTCTATTATTGAATTAATAAATCATTTCAGGTTGCTAAGTGACAGTTAACAGCAGCAGCTTTACTCATATAGCACCTTTAATTTTTAAATATAGAAGATATGGTGTATAGTAACAAGAGATTTTTGGGATATTCTTATCATGACACATGCATGTCAGTAATTTGAATTTAGTTGAATTAATATTTAGTGTTCATTTAAGGATGCTACCTTTGAATAAATAAACTCAAGCACTTTAGTTTTGACTTGATAAAAAGGCATTTAGAGACAACAGAAGTTGAAGAGTGTAATACAGTTTAAACGGGAATTATCTTATGAAAAAAGTATTTTAAACTTTTCATGACAATAATATTAAAGCTTGAAAGAGTTATTTTCTATCTGTGTATTCATTACAT
>NC_056515.1:28691399-28717592 GCF_014905685.2 Nematolebias whitei | reverse complement strand
CCACTAGACTGAGGAACAGCTTCTACCCTGAGGCTGTTAGACTCTGAATCTCTAACCAGAATAATCACTGTGAAAAATCACATCATGATGCTGCTGATCTGTTTCATGTTGATGTGTTCATTTGTACTCATCTGCTCACACAGACTCATGTTCGTGCTGCTGTTCGGCATATTGTTTTTATACTATTAGTGCTTAGTGTATTTTTAGTTTAACATTTTTCTTATTTCATATCTTAGATCTTATTACTGTTTTTATTTTATATTTTATACTTTTGGTGGATGTAACTGGGACCCCGTGTACACAATTTCATTCTGCCACATGTACCACATGTGGTGTGCATGACAAATAAAGAACCTTGAATCCTTGAAGCTGCCTTGCCTTTGTTAAAACAAAATAAAAACATTACTCAAATAATGTTTTTCAGGTAATGATACTTGTTTATGCATGTTGTTCCATGCTCTTTGTCCAAATCTTTATCTAGCACGTTTAGTTTTAATTAGCTATTTAACACCCTGATTGTCTATGAGGACTTAAAGCCTGGTGAGCAGAGTCTGGTTCCAAAAATACAACATGGTGGTTTTAGTTGCATAACTCCTGCTTGCATCAACAAGATAATATAGGGACTTTTGACTCACTGATAAATTTTACAAATGTGATAAATAAAAAGATTCTTTGTGTATCTTGTCTTTGCTGTTTTTCTTATTCTATACATGGTCATACAATAAAAAAGGCACCATCTTTAAAATAAAATTTTATTCTTGACACGCCTACTTTAAGCAGCAACAAAATAACTACCTGGTCTCCCTTTGGGGATACGTTATACACATGTTGCATTTAAAAAATGTTCTCCACAGAGGCCTAGAGATCCTGCTGATGGACATGTGGAACAAAAAATTGCACATGAGGTGGAACAATTTTCTTGGTCCAGCCATTTCCCCTTAATAATGATGAACAATGCTTTCTTAAATAAATGTTAATTTAAAAACTATTGTTCCAGCAATAATGGCAAATCATCCAGTCCTGAATGCACCAGCTCAGACCACAGTACCACCTAACAGGTGCCTGCTATGTTGGAATGCAACGTTTTTCTCATGCACATATAATTTACACCAGTGAGTTCCATTTTCTGTATTTTACCAGGTTATTCATATTGACAGAATAGGTTTTTATTTATTTATTTTGAAAATAAGTGGCTTTTTTTCTTGCAGCTCCACCATGTTCACTGTCATGTTCAATGTACCCCTGACGGTGAACTCATACATATTATATAAGCCTCAGGATGTGATGTGAGAGAGGCCTTTAGTTGGTCACCTTTGGTTCCTTTGGGACCTCTCAGACTTGTAAATACTTTCTTCTTGGAGTAATCTCTGGTAATTCTACTGAGCCAATAGTGGTTTTAAGGTTTAAGAATTTGTCTGTGTAATGTTGAAGTATTTTTTGTAACCAATTCCAGCCAAATAAATGTAAAAAGTAATTTCACTGAGTTCTCAAAACCTCTTTCTTTCACTCCAGCTGTGATAAAATTATAGTAATACTAAACGGATACTGAGTGCAATCAATCAACTTTATTTTTACCTTTAGGTAGATTTGGTTACAGTGAGGTAAATCAGCTTTCTTGCCAGACAAGAAACTTGACTCAAAAACGCATGCATTTATTTTAAGTAACCAACTCTTATTTCACTCTAAAATAAACACCTAAAATTCACATTTGCTTCTTTTTATGTATAATTGGATATTTTTTTAGATAAAATATGACATATCATCTGGTTATTTTATCCCAAATGGTTTCCTAAGCACTCAAACACTTGCGTATTTTCACAACTTGTAGTAAAATGCTTCAACTTCTCTTGCTTGACACCTGAATGGGTTTGTGTTTAGCATCAGTTAAATTGTTGAACAAGAATTACTGTGAGAACATCTTGCCGCATTTTTCAGACCCGGCTCTGTAAATATCAGCAGTCAGCATCATATCTACTCGATTTCAGCAAACCCTCACCCTGACATTTATCTATATCTGCTGCCAGAGAATAACCTTTGTGAGTTATGAAGAGCTGTCCGGACCTGTCTGTTTAAATGTCGTAACACATGAGTTCATCAGCGGCGCTCCGGGGACTAGGCTTAAAGGACCGATCTGTGATCCAAATGTAAATAAAAGGCTGAGCGCCTACCAGCATTCAAATGACGAGACTGTAATCTAATCTGAGTGATCTGACAAGCAGATTTATTGTTATTGTTAAAGGTATGTTTCTCCAATAAAATGCATTTCAAAAAGAAAATCTCGAAAAATTCACACATCATGTTTATTTGATCACTACAGGAATGTGTTTTTTTTCCTGTAAGATTGGTATTCAGTGAAATATCACAACGTTCAATGTAATTATAATAATTATACAAGAGTGCTAAACTATTATCTGCACAGTTTTCAGGCTGATTTTATGTTTATATATAACTTAACAAAAAAAAAAAAAGCAACATCAGCTAACCACAGGTGGCACTCCAGTTGGAAAAAATACACTTTTTATGTTTTTGAAAACCTATCCTATGCCTGTCTGTGTCATGTAGTGTAAAAAAGTCAGGATCTTACAATTATGGAATGTAATAATTATTGTCATATTTTTAACTCCTGTCGGTGTTTCTGTCCTTGTAGATTATTACGCAACACTGAAACAAATTAAAACATGACTAGAATGTAATCATTGGATGTAGAGCTTTTGGAGTCAACCCATTTCAAGATGGCCACCCCAGTTAATCACCTTTAGCCTACACAAAAATGGCTTTGCATCACTCAATTTTTACAAATATCAAGCTAAAATCTGACATGGTATTAGCTGACAGTCATTCACAACTTACGCATAATTCAAGTTCAAACAGATCAAGCAATATTGGATGAGATTGTTCATAATGGTAATGGTACTTGTGTGTTTATTTATTTGACAAAAATTGCAGTAACTCTATCATCCCTCAATGGTAGATGATCTTTGTTTAAATCCATTTCCTTCATGGAATGAAGGACTGACTCCTTAATTGAACTGACTGACTCCAAGAGTTTTGGAGTCAGTCTCCCCACCATCACAGACATCTACACCTCCAGATGCAGGAAGAGAGCCACCTGCATCGTGAAGGACCCCGCTCACCGAGCACACACACTTTTTGCCCCGCTCCACTCAGGCAGGAGGTTGAGGAGCATTAAGTGTAGAACCACTAGACTGAGGAACAGCTTCTACCATGAGGCTGTTAGACTCATAAATCTTTAACCAGGATAATTTCTGTGAAAAATCGCATCATGTTGCTGCTGATCTGTTCATGCTGCTGTTCGGCGTATTGTTTTTATACTACCAGTGCTTAGTGTATTTTTAGTTTAACATTTTCCTTAATTCATATCTTAGATCTTATTACTGTTTTTCTTTTACATTTTATACTTTGTACTTTTGTTGGGTGTAACTGAGACCCTGTGTACACAATTTCGTTCCACCACATGTACCACATGCGGTGCATAAGACAAAGAAATAACCTTGAATCCTTGAATGCTAGTTCATTTATTTTAGTTTAGTTGAATCTTTTGTTTTGTTGTTCAAACAAGTTTTAACACAGCTTATACAATTTAATAATTCATACATCACGAATTGCAGTATAAGATTAAAAACGAGTGCTATAGATAAAGAAATGCAACATTGAACCTACTTTATTGCGCAAATTTATCTTTTTCTTTCTTTTTTTTTTACTTTGTTGAACCACGTGTCCTCTGGGCTTTTCTGGTTTTCCAAATTACACGACCTTGGTCTTGATTAATGATGCACATCAAGGTGCAGAATGTTCCGTATGCACGTTGTCTCATTAATTGACATTCAACTTAAACATCATTAACTGTGACAAGATTAGTGGAGAAAACGTTTTTTAGGAAAATATGTGACAACATCCATCAGCTGCTGTTTTGCTGGTTTTTCTCTGTATTAGAGAAGATTATAAAATATTCTTAGGCTGTAGCTGCATGCACATTAAAAATGCTGTATCTGATTTTTATGCTGATTAAATATGAAAGAGAAGCAAATATTCAATTATATTAACTGAGCACTTTAATTGGACTTCTATAGGAGTCTCATGCATATCAGTAGATATAAGCACTTGCAGCTGTGCTCATGGCAGATGGGCAATAAAAACCTCTATAAAACACTAAGCATACTATTAAATGTTTCACAATTTTGTTGCTTAACCCCTCAACGTGTAGTTAATAACTCAATGGTCTTATTTACATTCCAACTTTCAAACTGGATCATTATCTGTCTGACCCAAGACTGCAGAAAACCAATTTCTTAATGTTTGCTCTAGCTTTATTAAACATTTGAATACTGAATGCTTCATTATTTAAAGGGCTAGCGTTCCTTGAAGGAATGCTTATCATCTACTGCCTGCCAGGCCAAAGAGTTAAGATCATCTTCTGTTGAGAAATGACTGAGTTTTAATAATATAGTTGTTTTGGTCAAACTTTGACAAAAACAGCTACAACTAAAATGTGCAATCTTGTGATTCACAAGATTTTACATTCAGAGTGTGGGTTGTCAACTCTTTGCTACTGCCAGCTCAAATTTCAACTCGATATCTGCTAAATTGACTGACTTTTAGCCATTTTTGTGTTGGCTGTGAATAAAATGTGGCTGTCGTATTAATTTTGATTGACTTCAAACACTAAACAGTAATATATGTCAATCCAACGATTACTTTTTGAATGTTTAAATTTAACTGTGTGGGTCACGAGATATTTTTCAAACAGATAAAGAGGGTTGACCAAGAGTCAGTGCTAATGTGTTGGACAAAAACCTTACAGAATGAGTGGTATTGGGCGTGATCTATTATTAGTTAAATGCTATTTTTTTAAGCAAAAAATGCAAGTGGTGTAGTTTTTGAATAATAGAAAGAGCAGGGTGACCAAGCGAGAGCCATGTTGCGTTCTTCTCCTGCCTGTGCCACGTCTGTCCTGGTTGGACGGCCAAGGAGCGAGCAGGAAACAATTGAGGCAAAGGAGTAGCAGCCTGGATCTGCACACTCCAATGCCTCTGCATGCTGTGGACAGCTGACACACGCTGGTGTTAAGACAGACACATTAAGGGTCCAAACTTATAGCGAAAGAGAAGCAGTTCCAAAAACCTGCCTGTTCCCTCTGCATGTCTCACCTGTCTCCGATAGATGCAGCCAAGTCTCCTGGCAATGTGCTCCAAAAGCAAAATGACACACAGCTTCAAACATAACAGCAAACAGCAGAGAAGAAGGGAGTGAATACCAACTGAGTCACCGAGTCTGTTATCCCCGGTCCAGTGCAACTGTTGTCTTAGCCACATGTTCTGACTGCATGTATTGGCCATTTCTGTTGACCTGAAGTGCTGCTTGCGGTGGGGGGAGTTCACAAACTGCGCTGCCGCACTGGAATGGATTAGGAGACAGCAGGCCTAACAGCTTGGTTTGGAGCTTTCCTGCGTGGCTGCCATCCCGCCTTGAGCTCTGCAGATGCCACATCACTGGTGGGTGGTGTGAAATGTGCTGCAAAAGTTGATATTTTACTGTGATCCCACCCCCAGCTTTAGAGTCACTTTTAACACCTGACAAGAGTCTTCTATACTGATTAGAATCATATTGTTCTGATTACCAGTGTTCAAATCTATGACCTAGCATTCCTTGATGGAATGCATACCATCCGTTGCCTTTCAAGACCAGTTTTACCTTATTTTGTTGAGTTATAGTCTTTTTGGCCAAACTTTGAAAATCACATCATGCTTAATCTGAAGAGATATGGTAGCATTTGGATTTTCTGTTGTGAATAACAACGCTACGACCACTCTAAATTTCACACAGTTTTTATATTATTGACAAACCTATAACCTTTTTTGTGTAGACTTGTGCATTAGCTGTGGCACCTTTCTTTCACCGGTTTGACTCCAGATGTTTCTGTTGTAGATGTACTGCCAAAAAGGACTTTCAAATAGATTCTTTAAAATTCATCCAGTGGGCGTCTTCAGCTGTTCATGCCAGCGTTTGAAGGCAAGATGTTCTATGAGATGTGCATGAAGTATGAGTTGAAAACAATGTTCAGCTTCTACCACACCAAATGTTTTCCTCAATGTCTATAAAACTGACCAAGGTATAGACAATTTTGTGTTTTATCATGTTTGTATAAACACGATACCCAGAGTTCAGACTGAGACACGAGACAAAAACAGTATAAAAAGGTGTTTATTTACAAAAAGTGGACAGGCGGTAGCTGCAGGACAGGATATATGGCGAGTACGGTACTGTTGGGTCTATGGTTACTCTGAGGGAAGATTGTTGACTTACTTGTCTATTTCTTGGTTTGCAGGTAGGAGAGAGAGGACCAGGGGATTCCAGAATGGCGGAGCAGACCAAGGTCAGGTAAGTGGTGAGGGAGGAAGAGAGTGGCAGGACGGACCTCAGGGCTGTATGGCCAGATGTTTAGTGGCACTGCATTGCAATTGGTGGTAGATGGCAGTTCCAGAAGGTCACCTTGGAAGATTCAATGAGTTTGGCAAGGAGTACTCACAAAGAGGATCCAGGGAACTAGGAACTCTTGAGCAGGAGCTGCAAGGAGAGCAGAGATTAGTTAAATATTGGGAGTAAAACAACATCACACTAGGGCCAGAAAAAGAACAAATACTGGACAATGTTCCAGCAGAGTCTATGGTCCAGAAAGCCTTAAGGATCACCATTAGCAGACTGGAAACAGCTGAGTGAAATTGGCACCCCTGTCACTCGGGAGCTGCAAGAGTTGTTGGTGGATGCAGAAAAAAACTAGAATCCCACCTTTCTAAGGTCAGGTGTATGTGACAGCCTTCTTGAATTGGTTTGAGTCCAAAAGTGAATCAGTGGTGGATGTAAATTCAATTATTGCTTCCTGCAGGTTTCATTATTTGCTAACAAAGTCGATTCCATTAATAAATGGCAAAACCCTTAAATGCTGTGTGATGAGTTTGCGCGCAGATTATTATGAACGACTCTCTGCTACTACCACACCATCTCTGAGTTCAGTGTCTGTAAAACCAATTAAGATAGTAATTTTTGTATTTGCTTAGATTGCTTTGTTGTGGCAGCCATTTTTAATCAAAACAACTCCAAAAGTTAATTAGTCAGAGATGTTTGTTCAATGAATCCTTTCTGAACGTTTCAGTCAAAATTGTTCAGTTGTTCATGAGGTAATACACACACACACACCCCTCCACACACACATGCGTACGTTCTTGTAAACATACTTTTTGGGGACTTTGAATTGCCTTCCTTTCATTTTCTATAGCCTAATCCTGACCCTTACCCTAAACCTAACCATTACTAGTACATACCTAACCCTACCCCATCCACAATTCATACCTTTGTCCTAAACCTAACCCCTAACCCCCAACGAGACTTCTCTTTATGGGGACCTGGTTTTGGTCCCCATAAAGATTTGGTTCCCACAATGCATGTTTTTTTGTAAAATTGGTCCCTACAAGGTAACCTGAAACAAAAACTTGCATAAACACACTCACACCTGTACAAACATAAGCAAAGACATTATTGCTCCACCTTAGCGGGTGATAATAAGGTTGGGTATACTCACTGTACACGTTTAGATTTTTTTTTTTTTGCATTTTCACAGTGTATCATGTTTAATTGGTTTAATAGCTGTAACCCAAACATTACACCCCACCAGGGAAAGTCTTATTGTGGAATCCACACCTCAAGGTCTTTCAGGTTTACAGGATGCACAACAACGAGCAAACAAGTCTGACACGCAAACCAATGCTGCTCTTTTTACTCCCCCTCATTCACCCTCACGGGAGTCTGTGTGTTAGCACACATGACTGCTGAAGAGGCCTTAGCAGGGAGAGTCACCTTGCCTGTGTGTTACTTTTTTATTTATTTATTTTACCTGCACTCCACTCATGAGCCTGAAATCCATCACCTGGCACCATCGTGGTAATTGACTCATTTTTTCCCTTGGTTGTCGGGGAGATTCACAAGGGACACAGGTGTAGTTCTCGCGCAGTGAATAATTGACCTCGCGCCAAAGTTGGGGGCGAGGGGAGGATGTGGAGGTCACTGATGCCAATGACAAAGAGGACACCAAAATGTCTTTGAGAATGGGAGGTGGACACAAAAGGGCAGCCGGTAGCGAGACTGAAGCTGACAGGGAGATCGTTAAAGTTAGGGAGGGGGAAAGGAGGGAGAGCCAAGACACCAGGGGAGAGGAGGAAAACAGGAAATAGGAGGACGGATTTCATTGAACTGGCCAAGTAGTTCAGTTGGCCGAATAGAAAGTGTGTAAGATTTGTGTTCATTATACGCAATTAAATTTGTGTTTACAGATACAGATGCCAGAATTGCTTGGGGAAACAGCATTTTTACCATCAGAGGAAAAACAATCCACCCGTCACTTATTTTTAGTCAGCTCAGAAGAGAAAATGCTATTTTTCCAGGACATAGCCTCGAAAGTAGCCTTAAGTGATGTGTTTTGTGTTGCTCAGTACAAGCTGTGTGAATCGACATTCATCCTACAGAGGGGAAAAGCACACGTTTACAGCCTTCTTTAAAATGACAAATCAACAGCCTTATATTATAAGAAGCAGAGATTACGACAGTACACTGTGGATATTAGTGTGCTATCTGTACTTGCAGAGTATTTACCCACAGGGTGCATGGTCTTTGCTTTTACTCATGTGATATTTGAGCTGTAGGAAAAATCAAATCTGCATGTGTGGCTGAAGAAGCTGGCACACCAACTGAAACTAATGTTAGAGCTCCTTCTGTTCATGTTCCATACAGACATGCAAGATTTATTTAATAAAACGTCTCATTCATTTCTGTAAGGTCATCAGGGTTTACGTTAAAACTTTAAATGATAGATTGACTCTTTTAACAGCCTTTTCTAGTCTTAAGGGGAAAATGCATTAAAATATATTTATCTTTTAAATTGTTTGATCTTGTTTGATAGCAAATTGTACATTTAATGCTGTGTTTTATATGCAATGTACAGCCTTTTCTTTGTCATTTGCCAAGTAGAAACACACACGAGCTTTGGTGCTCCTAATGCAACGTTTCATGTCTGTGATGAGCGATAAGGACGACGCCAAAATGTGAGTCATTTTGCAGATCTTTGTAACGTAGCCAGACTCCCCTGGTTCGGTTTGGAACAGCTTTAGTTTTCTGCTTTTAGAAGTAGCAGTGTCTTCATGCAGTGATGCAAGATGATATATTCAAATCTTTGATGTTGCTTGACTTAGCCGAAAAATACCGAAAGTGGGTTTTGGGCAGAAAAATTTTGAAACTGAACTCCTTTAGTTTGTTGGAGTAAATACATAGCTAAACACATAAAAATACTAGCTTAAAGCTAAAATAAAAGTAAAGTGCTAGCTGAAAGACTATCTATAGGCTGCGTGGCAACAGTCCATCCATCTTTTACCCACTTCTTCCTTTTTGGGTCGCGGGGCTCACTGGTGCCCATATCCAGCAGTCATTGTGCAAGAGGAGGGGGACACCCTAGACAGGTCTCTAGTCCATCACAGAGACACATAGAGACAAACAAGACAAACATTTACTCTCTCACTCACACCTAGGGACAATTTAGAGTTATCAATCAGCCTAACATGCATGCTTTTGGTCTGTGGGAGGGAACTGAAGTATCCACGCATACACAAAGAGAACAAGCAAACTCCACCCAGAATGTCTGGGATTCAATCTGGCGACCTTCTTGCTGAGAGGCAGCAGCTCTACCAACTGCGCCACCTGCATGCTAACATATCAAACTAAAATCTTCCACTATCTGTTAGCACTCGGAGTAAGTGTTAGGGATGAATTTCAAGTACCACACTAAAACTTATCTCATACATGCAAAACTGTAGTTATGCCCCTCTTTATTTCAATTTCACAGGTCCATTAGCTGAGGTGGCCATCTTGAATCAAGCTGACTACAGAAGGTAATTGTACATTCATCCATGGTGGACCATCAGGGTCAAAGCCTTCTCTGCTGGCTTTAACATGATCAGAATCACCAAATTACATTATAGTGTAATTTTTCTATCTGTCTGAGATGCAGCACCATATTATACTGCGTTTCTGTGTACTATTGATGGTTTCTGTAGCCGTGGCGTTTTAATAACGGTAATAAGAGGTGAATAAATTCAGGCAGAACACTATTGAAGGCCTAGATGTAAAATGTATGGCTCGCCACTGACATTCAGTGTTACTTTCTGAAAGTTTCATTCAGCTCTGTTCAGTGGTTCATGACATGTGTTGCTTACAGACATGCACACATACCAACGAAGACACCGGCAGTTACATAATCATCCAACTTTCATGGCAGCAAGTGATAATATATTTCTATGTACTTTAACCGTTGAAAGTCAAAGGTTATATTTGCAGATATGCGTCTTATCTAAGTGGGAGCAGACACCTTCTGCCATTTCTGTGAACCCCTCACATGCTTCAGTGTGCACTCCAGCTATACTGAGCAGATAACTGCTCTCTACAAAAGGACTTTAGGGGGAAATGGGACCTCTTCAAAAATAATGGTGGCAATATTCTGAAAATTACTCGAGCCTAGAATTACCCCTTTTGATTTAGAGCCCACAATAAGACCTGTGATAAATTGCACTCCAAACCTGTCGAGAATTTTAGTTCTGCAACTATTAATCAGCCTAAGAGCCAAATAAAGTACCTCTCTCTTGTTAACCTTGTGTTGCTGCTGCTGCACGAAACATAATAAGACTAATTTCTTGTAATCTGGATATAAACTTTCTACTTAAGTACGTTCCTATTTTATTTCTGGGTTCTCAGAAAATGTTTCCCTCGGACTAAAACGCTAATTTGACTTTTAGTGTTATACATGTTGCACTAGGCAGCTGAAAAAGTCCAGATATACTAATGCTTTATCAACAAGACACTCGTCTTTGCTGGAAATTTTATATTAAAAGAATTCAGGTGTTAGACGTGATAATTAAGTGTTGTTAGAGGAAGACCGCTAAGTCTCACACGGTGACAGAGTTACTAATCTTTGTGTCAGGGGAAAGCTGCCTCCTGCACCTTAGCTGGTTTAATCAAAGTGGAGCTTAGATGGAATCCTTTAGGTCTAAGGTGACGTTTAAACAAAAGGACAAGGTCTCTGGGCTCATTCTGGCAGAACTAGCAAGCTAGCAGCTTGTTTGAGCAGGAACAAAACCAAGGTGGATTTGCCGCCGTCTTAAAACCGCCTCAATTCCCAAAGCTTTAAAGTGATTCATGTGAATAGTACTTATATATTTTCGTTAATTTCTTATTATTGTGGCAAAAAGTTATGATTCTCCTGCCAGAAGCAGAACAGCAATGGATGCACTAAAACTAGCTGTTGCTATTGCTAGTTGACACTACTGCTAATCATACACATAAAATTAGACTTTTTATTTTTTAAATAAATGACCACGTAATTTGAAATTGATAGGGGTGGAAAGGTTTTGTAAAAACAAAAATTAAAATTAAATTTAAAAAAGCACAAGTCCATCTATCCATTGTCTTTTCCAGCTTCTTCCTTTTCTGGTCGCAGGGGTCACTGGTGCCCACATGCAGCGAGAGGCAGGATGCAAGTCCATCACAGGGACACTCATGCCCCTTTTCCACCGCTCCTACTCAGCCCTACTCTGCTCTGCCCTGCTCAGATCAGATTTTTACACGTAGCATTTACACCACACTCCAGGACCGGTTCTGGAGGCGTGTCCAGAATACAAAATCCTGAACTTTTAATGAACTTTAGTTCACCATTAAGAGTGAGATTTTTGGAATGAGTTAAACTCAAAGCAGTCTGCTCCTCAGATAATGTTAAATTATTATTTTTAAATATGAGTGTTTCTGTTAACTTATTTTATATATGTATTTTTCTGTTCAGTGCCCTGAGGTGGCTTCTGTTGTGACTTGGTGCTATACAGTATATGAACTGAACTGAATTAAATCTGATGAAACATTTTCTACAAAAACATCTTTATTTAAAATTCTATATTTTTCTTCATCATTTAATGTATTTGCACTCATTGTGTCTACTTTTATTGTTCAATTTAGATGTGTGGTTTTGTTTCTTGTATACAGATTTTATTTTAGCTTTGAATTAAAGTGTAATTCTTGTTTTGTGATTTGTACATCTGTGGGTTAGAATAAAGTTGAACCAAAGGCTCTTCTTTAAACCTGTTTGAGCAAAATATTCCTGAGAGATCCTATAATTTTGTCTTTTTATGATTTTTCAGCTGATTTCACTTTAATTTACAGATTATTTAATAAAGTCAAAGTGAAAACAGGATTTCATGATAAAGCCAGTTTATTTATTTTTATTCTTCACTGATAAAAAAAAACACATTATTTTTTATACATAAATGGTTTTTTTTAAAGTTTCCATCCACCGTCCCGGTCCTCCCATCTGCCAGGGCTCGGACTCCGGCCTTTGTGAGCAGGTGAGCCCGGGGCTCGGGGTCCGGCCTCGAGTGCTTCAACGAGTCGGCAGCTCGTATGATCCTCCGCGGTGACTCTGCTCGCTCTGAATTTAGTCGTCGGTCACCAAACACAAAAAAACGCCTGCACTTCAGCATTAGAACATGGTGTTGTCATTATTGTTTTAAAATCTTAAAAATAGATCCAGCCGCTGCTCCGCATTCCGAGAAATTACAAATGGTGAATCGGTGAAAAGTTTCTGAGAGAGATCGAGTGACTCCTCCCCCTGACTAATCAGTGGCCGACAGTGTTCTGACGTCACATTTAGGTGCCGACTCAGCTCGAACGATCCCACCAGAGAAGCAGGGACAAAGAATGGGGCCGAATCAGCCTCGAATCAGCTAAAAAGTACTAGAGGAATAGCACTCAAACTGCAGCGAGCTGAGCAGAGTAGGAGTGGTGGAAAAGGGGCAATAGAGACAAATGAGACAAACAACAATTCACACTTTCACTCACACCTAAGGATAATTTAAAGTTACCTATCAGCCTAACATGCATGTTTTTGGTCTGTGGGAGGAAACAGAGTAAGCTACCTGGAGAAAACCCACGCATGCACGGAGAGAACATGCAAACTCCACCCAGAAAAGATCCGGACGGGATTTGATCTGGCGACCTTCTCGCTGAGAGGCGGCAGCTCTACCAAATGAGCCTCTGTGTTACTGTAAAACCTTTGAGCCGGACATGCAAAACAACTCAAGTCTATTTTGTTCTTGTCTCTGCTTGAACTAGCCAATAGCTCATTATCTGGTTAAACTTCAACACTATTTCTCCAAACTGGTATCAAAAACAAGAAAACTTGTTTTTTCACTGGAACCCCACTTCAAAAGTTCAAGATGTTTTAGGTGGATTAGTTAAATTTAAACATGCACATTTCTTCATCTAACTTTGGAAAATTTGAGTCAGACCTGCTCATGAAGTTTGTTACAAGGGAAATGAGACCTATTACCTTTACAAAATCTTATCCTGAGTGCTGTGAAGCAGGTAAACAATATTAATGCAATTTATTACCAACAATAACGGTCTCTGAAGGCCTCATTAGGGTCAATACATGCAAATATTTATCACAACGGGTTTTATGGATGACATTAATCTCTTGTTTCTTGCATCTGTTCCTTGGTCACCTTCTCCTGCAGGTCCAAGAAATGTTGCAACGACACTGAAGTTTTGAAAAATGGGTCTATAGTTTTTTCATGAACATTTTTACAACTAATTTTAGAGTAAAGTAAACTTTAGAGAAAGCCAACTGTTTTAATATCAGGATTATAAACTATTAACATACATTAAAAATAGAATTCAGTTGGGTTTTGTTATTTACATGTCTGGTAATCCTCCTGTGATTTTCATACACACTTTTTTTTTTTACAACATTGTGTACCTGAATGACACACATTGGAGCCATTCTTATTTAGTTAGGGGTGGATCAATTATTTTATTGAATGAATTTATATTTATTCACTAGTAAGGTCATTGTGTTTCAACAACTTACATCTATTGATGTTTTATTATAATTAGCAATTGACGAAATCAAGGCAGGGAAGTTTACAATATACTGTAAACTTCATAGTTTCCAAGCTTTTCAAAACAGTTATAGGTTGGCTTGGTGTATCAGCTCCCAGTGAATTTTGGCTTTCAAGTACAATCGACTACACAATTTTCAAGAAGACTAAACTGGAAAGTATCGTTCAGTGTTTTAACTGAACCTGCTCCCATTGACTTCATCCAAAATTTGAAAAAGTTGAACATAGAATTGCATTTTAGCAAAGTTTTTTTTTTTTTTAATGACCCAACTTTGTCAGGTTGTGCATCTAATGTGATTTCCAGTCAATTTGAGAAATGGGAGTTGTGGAAAAAGCATCAGTGACAGCCTGTTTTTGTTTGTGTATTTATACTGACAGGGCTGCCATTTCTCTCACATTGACCATGAGACTCACAAAGTTTTCTCTTTCCACACGCTGCCAAGAAACACGTCCATTTTCCTCAAGCAACAAAAAACAAATTCATAACTGAAAATGTCACAGCGTCACAAGACAGACAGGACAGAGAAAGTCCTTGTCTTAGAAACAAGAAGGTTATAAAGCTGAATTTATGATCAGTCCTGGCCTGGACAACAGCACAGAAATGCTAAACTGCTAGGAAACTGGCTTCAGTTTGTGTTCAATTCAATTTAAAATAATTTATTAATCCCAAAGGGAAATTAAATGTTGTAGCTCATCATCCTGGTTTCATTGAGGGTTGTTCTATATGCTGATGGTTGGGAGCAGGAAGGACCTGCAGCAGTCCGTACCACAGCGGATCTGAAGAAAATGGCTGCAGATGCCAATCTGTTCACCCGGACCAGCAGGCCTCTTGGTCCTCCTGGGCAGCAGGACCACCTGAATGTTGGGCAGAACTCCTCCACGAGCGATGGCCACTCCTCGCGGCAGCTTGTTGAGCTCCTCATCATTGCAGACAGCCAGCTGCAGGGTCGAGGGATGATCCTGGTCTTCTTGTTGTCATGATCCACGTTTCCTGCCAGCTCCAGGATCTCAGCAGTCAGTCACTCGAGCTCCTCTGCCAGGTAGACGGAGATGCATCCATGGCACCTCCTTTACAACTCACTTGGGATTTGGGGCTATATTTGAAATAATATGTGGGCTTTGAGATTAATCAGCTGTTCCCGGTTGTAAAAACCACCTTGTTTTCATGGTTATGCTTCATAACAAATGTCCAAAAGTAAAAAGGTTTCAGTACAAATCCTTCCAGTTGCACAGCATCAATACCAGAGGAAGTAATCATCCGAAAAAGAAAAAAAAAGCCATTTACATCCAGAAAAAGAGGAAATAAAGTTTTCCAAAGCAATATCCCAGAATGAAAGTAACAGCGGTGCAATTCAATAAATAAAAAGACAGTATTGATATAACAATGTGGTTTGGACATATTTTCCTATCTTGTACTGTTGCTTAATTGAGTATGATATATATAATAAAAAAAGATGGATTTCAAACTTGCTTCAATCAAATGTTTTAAAATCCAAAGTGATTTTTTTCATTGTTCGTGCAGGACCAGTTTTGCTCAGGATTTAAAATGTTGCTATTAAGTCATAAATCTATGTCAGTTTTCTCTGACCTAAATGGCCGACTTGAGTCCAATTTTTTGCTGTCAAACAGTGCCGAACAGTTAAACAGCCGTCTTTCTCTCAGTTAATACTCCAGTCTGCAGTTTTCTGCATGATAACCACTCCCGTTTTCACAGATGTGTTGTGCCTCACATGCTTGGTGCTTATTATGTGTGAAGCTGCTGAAAAGACCCCACACTGAGAAGCTCCATCTTAGCTCTCCCCTTCCGCTGAGCCACCATCTGTGCATTGAAGTGAAGCAGTCACTTCACAATAATTCTGCCAGTCCTGGTCTCATAGTAAGATGCTGAGCTGCTGCTCTGTGGATGTGCAGCTCACGCAGGACAAACAGAACAGGCGCACAGCAAACTGGCATGTACCCAGCTGAAGTTCTATAATGTTAGACCACTAAAGCCGATTAATGGATTTCACCCCGGTTTGGTGGAGCAGGGAGAGCATAGCTGTCTTAGCCCTTTCCCCCAAAGAACTTAGAGGAATCCAAATACTCAGCACTCTGGTTGGGGATGGGAACACCAGAGAATGATGGCTGGTGGAAATGACTTCCTTTAACTGGAGCCTTGTTACTTTACTGAACTCGCAGACGTGTTGAATGCCATTTGTGATGCATTTGTCATGCTCCTGTTTCAATTTCATTACGGTATGTTTAGAAAAATGTGCATGTTACAGCAGATCATGCAGTAAAGTAGTACAACTTTTGACAATGACTTTTAGCATTTGAACAACACACATTTTCCTACAACCAAATAATCAATTTTACATAAATAGAATACAGTGAAATGAATTTAAGAAAATTAAAAAATATATATTTGAAAGTGATGACTTTTTAATATGGGGTTATTTAAATATGTATACACATGTATTTGGGAGTGGTGGCACTGAGATTAGTATATATATATATATATATATATATATATATATATATTTAGAACTGCATTAGACTGCAAGCAACTAGGTTTAAATATATGTTTACTTGTTTATATATAGTGTCATATAAGGAAAATTAAAAAATGCTTGACTTTAATTCCATTGAATCAAATTGAACCGCATTAAACTGAACATTATATAAGCGAATATGATTTGGTGTGCAATTTAATTGAATTGTTTTTTGTACATTACACTACACTGCAATTATATTGAAGTGAACTGAACTACACTTAAAAATTGAATAAACAAAAATTAAATAGGAAATTATGTGACAGGATTTATATCAGATCCTGTTTATTGCATTTTTCTATCATTATTCAGTTTGGACTGAACTAAATTGAACTGGAAAATAGTTGAATTTGAATAAGACCGGTTTAAAGTTTACAAAATAGTAAACCAATTGATTTTAAAGTCATTTGTTGCTCATATTTTGCAGCAGTAACAAAGATATAATTGATAAAAAAAATATAAAGGGTATAAGTAAAAAGAACAACTTGTGAAAATAAATCTTTTTGGAAATGAATATATAGTTCTCAGACATTGCAGATTTTATGATAAAGGTTGAAACAAACACCTTGTACCTGGGGGGGGGGGGGAGGTGTCTCTAGAGTGATATTGTATGTTTTAGACCTGTGTGTGCCCTGTAGATTATGATTATAATTAAAAGGATCATTTTCTGACTTTACACAGCTGCATTCCCATCTGCTTGATCATCTCTGGGGATTTTAATTGATGAACACAAAGAAAGTCATGTTAGCTACTCAGCTGCTGCTTGCATGTTCTCTCCGTGCATGCGTGGGTTTTCTCTGGGTACTCCAGTTTCCTCCCACAGACCAAAAACATGCATGTTAGGCTGATTGATAACTCTAAATTATCCCTAGGTGTGAGTGAGAGTGAATGGTTGTTTGTCTCGTTTGTCTCTTCATGTCCTTGTGATGGACTTGTGCCTCTACCCCACCTCTCACACAGCCATTGTTAGATATGGGCACCAGTGACCCCCACAACCTGGAAAATAAGAAGTGGGTAAAGATGATGGATGAATGAATGGCTGTATGTATGGATGGATGAATGGACAGGACTGATAAATACGGACTGCCTTTTGCATTTCTGCAAATTTCTCATAAAATAAAACGACATGTTTAGTGACGCTGCGTATGTTTACAGAATGAAAAAAACACAAACGAATGGTGGCACTTTAGCAGCAGAATTAAATCATTTTAACTGTTACTGCATTTAACCTTTAATCAGTATGTGATTGATGGTTATGATATAGTGGTCAGTAACATGTATAATAAGTGGTATGACCTTGACAATTCCTGTTGTGTGACCTTCACTGCAATCCAAATAATTAAATAAGTTGTCCTTTAGCTTGCAAGCGTGCACGTGCGTGTGTGTGATGGCAGTGAGAGCACTTGTGAAAGATTCTTGGCATCTGATTGCCAGAATTTTTGCCTCTCAAACAACTTTCAGATAATATTCCAACCTCTTTTTTCTCAATCTCTTCAATCCCTGCTGTCATTCAAACGTATAGCTCACTAATTGACTCTCTTGCTCGCTGTTTCTCCTATCAGACCAACTGTCAGCCTCAGAGATGGGACGCATGAGGTGGTAATCTGCTGCTTCAGCAGATCTGATGGATAGCACAAACTGTCTTTTTCTGTGCAGACCTGCAGAGAGGCCATCTTTGTTCGTGTGCGTTTTCTCAAACTTTGCAGTTCCATATTACCGACATAACTTATTGGATCTGGTATTTCAATCCACGCTGTCTCATGTTCACACTGCTCCATCTGTAATCTGCAGCTGAAGACATCTTGCTGTGGTGACACAGTGGGGAGAAAATAGATTAACAACAGAAACATGCAGGAAGCTGAGTGTGGGGCTTTTCTCTACACATTAACCTTATTTTCAAATTCTGTTAAATTCACAGTTTAGCTGTCATAGTATTTATTAAGTTGGACTTGATAATGATAATTTCTAAAATCAGAGAGCTACACTTTTTATTGATCATTTAAAAAGGTTAAATTGCAGTTGTGCACCAAAAAGACACATTTAAGAACCCAGACACATTTCTACTTTCATGAAAATTATGGGGGTTGTAAATTATAACAAATGGATTATATGCAACACATTTCTGAAGTTTTTTTTTTATTTTTTTTTTTTTAAATACTGGTACAGATCTGAAATATGACATATATATATCACATTGGGCATACTTAGTAAATTTATTCCGCATTTGGAAATAGATTGTCTAAACAGTTGTTTTGTTTTTAACACTGAATTTTCTTTTTATTTGCAATTTCTTGGTTTTGTTTAACAAGTACTTCTTAAAAAAAAGAAAAAGTCTTATTGTGTCAGATATGTCGAATGGAATTTTTTTGTGCAATTTAGAGTTTATTGCCCGATATGACATATGGTGTATGTCACAATGATATTTGACAAACCTATTCTTTATCAAATTGTTTCAGAAATGCTATCAAACCAGATTATATGTGAGCTATGACATGTTATCTAAGGATTAGCATAATTGAAACAGTGGAAACTCAGCTTTGTTAAAAGAAAATAAAGTTTCTAAATTTAGTTTAGTGGTCACATTAGCTGCCCAGGTGCATGATGTCGTCAGTACCCAGAATCCCTCACTAGTCACAGGACTGCATCAGGATGTTCAGTAGATGTCACTTAGGGACTTCATGAGATAAAAGTCAATGTTAAACCTTAATAAGAAACTTTTGGTCCATTTTAATAATCAAATATGGAAAACAAGCGTTTTCTTTTTGAAGCTGTAACATTCCCCTCATAAAATTGGAACTGCATGAGAATGTGGACAATAATAAAGTGTGGAAGTAATCTTCTTGAAAGAAAGCAAGAGTATTTATTGTGGTTTTTCTCACAGCGCAGGCTTAAATGAGAGGAAAAAGCAGCAAAACAATAAACAGACATGATGACATGATAAATGTAGCGGGAAGAAGATTGCTGCAGAACAAACAGATGTCTTCATTTTAAAGTTACTGCGCGCTTCTGAAGTTTCAATTTAAACCTTTATTTGTATATTTTGGTAGTGGGGTAAAGTGCATTAAATGTAGAACAAAGTGAGCTTTACACGCTCAAATATTTCAGGGCTTCACACAGAAGCTGACGCACCACAGACTTCATCAAAGTCTGCAGATCCACAACCACAACAGACACAATTGTAAAAAAAGTCTCTCCCCCACTGAGCCAAATGTCCTCTCATCTCCTGTGTGAGCTGCATCACCAGAGATCTTTACTGTACAATCCTGGTGGCTACATAAATTAGCAGCAGAAGGCAGTGTTCACTTTAGTTTTAGGCAGGGGAGGAGTCATGGCTTTGTCTCATCTTTGCTGCAGCAACATTACTGAGATTAATGCTGCGTCTCACCCATCACAAGAAAAAAGAAGTTAAAAAAAAGAAGAGTCCTGAAACTGCTTCTTGTCTTTCTGCCAGAGCACCAGCCAGTTCGACCTAATTGTGGCACATCTCGAACTTGAAAGCGGTTCACCGAGACAAATATTAATTATCCCATTTTCTTATGAAATCACAATCGCATCAGAGCATTTAATGTTCAGTGCTTCCATAAATTTGCCAGCTTGTGTCCTGCAAGGTCCCAGACTGAACAGGGGGTGTATTTCCACCAGCTCTACCTGTGACCTTTTAATCCTCGCCCCTCCTTTTTGTCTGGTGCTGAGGAGGGTGCAGTGCATTTATTATACACGATGCTCTTTGTCTTTTTATGGTTGGTGTTATTAAAGATTGGGAACAAGCATGGACCTCTTAGAGAAGTCAGAACTGAATTAAAAGCCTAGCAGGCTTTTAATGAATGCATGTTTCCTGCTGCCTTTCATACCAGCGTTTTAGAGTAAAATCATCTTCTGTGGAGAAATGTTGCCATTTTGAGCGAACCATGAAAACAACGTCAGCACAATCTCATGCAAAATCACAACATGCCATGCTCAGATATTATGAATGACTCTCATCACCACCACACAAACCTTTAGCTCGGTGTCTTTTAAATTGCCTTGGGTTCTTGCATTTTAGTGGTGGCTAATGTTGATTATTCGTCTTAAATCGTCTTGACTCAAAAAAAAAAAAAAACAGTTTTAGATGTAAATATAGTGGTTAAGTTTTGAAAATTTTAATAAAATCCAAAGTCCATGAGATATTTTGCTAACAGACAAATAGGGTTGACTCTAAATCTTATTGGCAAAATGTATTATTATTTGCTATTTGGAGGTTCAACTCCAGTGATAGAATTATTTTCCGAAACATTTAATTAAAAAATGTCCAGTGATATTTTATACGATATTTTGTTAACAGTCAGAGTTGACTACAAATAATGACAAAAATATTAAACAATGAACTTGAATCTGTCAGCCCTCAATATATGAGTTGTGGACGACTCTCAGCTACGACCACAACAAATTTTAGATCAATATCTGTAAAAGTGACTGAGTTAGAGCTATTGATTTTTTAGTCAGTTGACTGGAGCAGCCATATTAAACTGTGTTGACTCCAAAAGTTAACACGTTATAAAAGTATTTCCACTAATAATTAATTGTATTACGTTTCAATGACATCCATTCAGTCGTTCATAAGATATTCTGCTAACAGACAGACACTCAGACAAATTCACATTCACTTTTTTTTTTGCAGGTTATTAAAAAAGTCCACACATTCACCAATTTTAGCTCAGTTTATGTTAGTGAAAACATATTAACCTTTTTGTACTTAAAAATAATGTTCAGCAAACGCATTCTACTATATGTATGCATTTCAACAATTCTGGTTTTATGAAAATCTAATTATAGTGAAGGTTTTCCCATATTTCCCCCCATTTTATTAACATCCTGATGCTTCGCACCATTTCAAACAACACAAACAAATGTATTTGAAAACCTGAAGGTGGAGCCCAGACACTGCCTTCCACTCCTCACCGAGAGCAGATTTATCATATTACAGATTTCCTTATCTCATATGGAAAGCATTTCACTTCTGGACTCTTTCTTTCTCGCATCCGAGTTCTCCTCGGCTCTAAACACATGGCGAGTCTCAATCTGTGGCCAAACGCAGTCCAGCTGCCGCTCCTGTCTCGCGCACGGCTGGAAGAGGTTAATGAAAGAGTCCAGGTCTCCTGATGAAAGGATACAACCTGTGTTAAAGGTCTGTTTAATCTAGATTATGTCAAAACCTTAAACAGGCCTGCAAGCCAGATATATATTTTAACGGTCTAATCAGGAAATGTTAAAGATATATATAGTTTGTAGCTGATGAGCTGGACTTAATTGAACAATTTTGACTCATGCTGGCTGACCAAAAAAGTGCTTGATCTTCTCAGGCCTTAAGAATATGCACTTTATCCATTTTTGGAATGACAGAAAATACACCATATCTACATCATATGATGAATGGCATCAACATAATTTTAACTTGATGTTTCGAGAGACATAAAATACCATGTACTGTCTGCGACTGCTCATCCACTCTGATGCAGAGGGAGACAGATCAATACATTCACTCCAAGAAATTTTGCACTTTTTTCACAGAAAATCCAAGCTGGCCTCAATATTCGGCAGGGTCACACTGCCAAGAAAGCAGAACGCACAATGCGCCATCTGGTAAGTTGTAGTCATCTCGTCAACTCTGTCCAATCCGCAGTCTAGCAAGAAAACAAAAAAGAACATCATCACACAAGTTTAACCCACGATAAGGCATTACAGTTATACTGATCAATAAAACTGCTAATAAGTAACAATATTTAAAGGAAAAATGTCAGTCCTTGTAATTTTGCTCCTCTAATAATCATTTTAGTGGCTAATTAGATGGGAATTGATGTGCTAAATTGTCTCTTAGGTAAAAGAAAGAAAAACAGATTAAAGAAAAAAACAAAAAGAATAAAAAGAGCTCAGAAAGTTGAAGCCAATAATGATGCAGGAGACATGACGTGATGAGTGAAGAGGAACGATCGCAGCCACGCTTGGCTTCACCCCAATCCTCAAACCGTCTGTGTGCGCGCTCATGTTTGTGTTCATCTGTCTGCGTTAGCTGGCCACAATTCTGAATTTCCTCTTTTTAGGATTTTAGATTTGGAAGATTCAGACAAGACACATAATTGACCTTAAAATGGCTCAGGGAGCTCGTTTTTCCAGTCAGACTGGAATAGAGTGGGAGTGTGGTACTGATTTACATTTGGAGCTTTTAGGTTGTTTCCACACCTGATAGTCCGGTAGACTCGGTTCGGTTGGGGACCAATATTCATAACATTTTGTTTACATTTGAGCTGGTGCGTTTGCATTCACATTTATTAATTTTCTCTCGCCAGTTTCGAAACCTTTGCAGTCACAAGTCTTAAATTTATTTATTTGTTTTTCGCTCCTTTATTGTGGCATGCACAATATTTTTTATTCAGTATTTTCGGACTATAAGGCACATTTAAAATCCTGTCATTTTCTCAAAAATCAACAGTGAGCCTTATAATCTGGTGTGCCTTATGTATGAAAACAGACCCATTCATTGATATTGCGTCTTATAATCCGGTACGCCAAAATATGGTATTTTTACAAACATTATATTTTACATACACCTCCATAATGATTAAAGACCTTAAGAGGTTATTGTAAAATGGTGGAGTAAATCTAGAAAAAAAAAGTTGACAGAAATTTAAACCAAACAAAAAGTTTTATGTAGTTGTTTGTATTTCCATGTGTCAGGACACAAAACGCTGAAATGTTTTATTTGAAGTACTTTTATTTTGTTTTGCATAAAAGGTACACAGATTGCTGTGAATGTACTGTTTCAGAATCTGCTTTAGGTTCATAAGAAAATAAAGTAAACCACTGTGTTTATTTAATTCTGCTATAGTTTGTGTATTCCCCACATTATATTCAACTTTCATCATGCAAAGGCAAAATAATATTTAATTTCTGCAGGCATTTATTTTTCATTTGGCCTTTCTGACATGTTATTGAGAAATGCTGCACTTTGCTAGTATAAAAAAAAGTTGGGCATCTCTGCCTAAAGGCATTAACTCTGAAAACAGCCAGTCATTTTAGCATATGTCAGAAACAGAACCTAAGTGTCAAGTTCTTCAGCTGAGATTCCAAAATTGTGCTGACTAAACTCGGACAGAACCAGCATCTTAAAGTGCAGTCTTGAGCCCAACAGACCTGTTAATAATCCAGACGTGCAGAAGGCACAGATACAGTTTGTTTTCAACAAATCAGACACCATCAAATCTGATTGCCTGTTTAGTTAATGTATTAAGAATTATTCAATGTCCACTTAATCAGGAATAACGTGGCACTGAGTGCTCTAGCTTTTTGAGGTTTTCCACATTAATCGCCATTAATGTAGATTTGTTTTTCACTCACGACTGGGTAAAGAAATATTCAGTTAAGTAACCTGCAAGTGCAAAGCTGTCAGTGTCTCTGTTATGGAAACACTTTCCTTAAATGATGTGCTCAGGAAGAAACAATCCCTCAATATAGAGAAATTATGTAACCTCCATGTGTAGGATATGAACAATGCAGACATAAGTAAAAGTATCAAAGTAGTCTCTACTAAGAATGAGTGTTGTGCTATTTTATCAGTTCAGTCTCAGTAAAATCCTTAATTTAATTCAAGCAACATTACAAGCTTTGCTCAGGTATTTCTTTTCATTACTTTATTTCTAAAATCTGTTTTATTAAGTGCAGGTTTATGGGTGTTTAGAGACTGCTTATAGATTATAAATTATCACAGGACTTTATCTACTCTAATGTACTCAAATAGTTGGATGAGGACACTATTACAATCTAAATCCAAATTTCTCCAGTCCAGACTGTCATTGTGACCATAGTACTGAAGTAAACTGTGGAAATTACTAGCATCGATACACCAATATACCAGTAATATTGAGACGTACATTTTCCAGGGACGAATGTCAGATTCTGGAGTAATCAGTGAGGCTCCAATTTTTTCTCATTTTAGTTGCAATCAACTCATTTCTTCTACTGAGATCCTTTGGGAAACAATAAAATCATGGATCTTTTGTGCCTCCGTGATATTAATAATAATGGTGGAAAAATTCTCGTTCACTAAGGCTGTTTACTCAAAAGAACCACGACTCATGTCAGGGGATTTTTAACCAGCTGTTTACTTGCAAGGACAGCATTCAGGACAAGTTTGACATACTTCGATACATACAATGTCCAGAATGGACCCTCAAGCAGTGTCACCTGCTGACTTTTATAACCTTATCAGTTCAGTGGAGTTCAGTGGGAGTTCCTTGAAACCAGCTGCAGTCCCATCTCACAACAACACTCTTTGTCTGCACAAATATGGTTTATGGGCAACAGAGAGGCATCCCGAGTCAGCCTCCGGTCCAAGATAAGAGTGTGTTTTGGGAGACAGCAAGTTCTCAAGGCCACAATACAAAAACACAATAAAACCATTCATAACCCCGGACTGAAAATTCTTCAACAACTAACATCCTGCAGCAATTCATTGTGTTTGTCCAAACTTTATAGTGTATCTCATTGCATCAACTGAACAACTGAATTTTAATATCCATAAAGGCTGCATACAGTAAGTGACTTTTGGCCTAACTGCAAAACCTTTATTGATGGTGAGTTTAGCATCAAAAGTGAAACGAAAATCCCCAAACCAAAGTTCACAGAAGGCTCCAGTTCCTGATCTAACTTTTATGTGCAAAGTCAAAGAAAACTGTTCAGGAAAAGACTGTGAAGCTATTTTTTATTTTATTTTATTTAAAGTGTAAATAATTTTGTTACGTCTGTAATGTGCTGCATCTGTTCCAGCGTTGTGTACAGGAATATGTACTCAAGCACACTTCCTGTGTTTCTCTAACCTCCTCCTTATGTTTTTTCCCCTGTTAGAACAAAAAGTTAGTTATTCTTCATCAGGTCAACCTCTGCTTCCCTAACAAGGTTGCGTCTAAACGTTGACGGTTGAAGCAATGATTGGCTCGGTGACGGTGGAGGAGGTTGTACACGTTGAATGACATGAAGCAGATGAAGGGAAAAAAATGTGACTGAGCCGAGTTCCCCGCAGGAATTAACATCAAAGCCTCACCAACAGGAAACATTTTTAATCTCCCTCGTCTAACCCACCTCCTTCCACACCCCTTTGCCCCAGTGGGGTACTTGCAGCACAATGAGGAAAAATGGGCCAACTGAACGGCCTACAGTGTGATAAACCCGCATGTGCACAAACAAAAGTGCACATTTTTATTTCAGTCGAACACAAACAAACCATACATTTGCAGATTGTGCTCAATGCGACAAAGTCTTTCATATCACTGCTTACCCCCCCCCCCCCCCTATATATTCCACCTTCAAAGGACTCGTCCAAGTCCTCGGAGATTACAGACCTGAGAGCAACTCTTGTGAAATGTTTACTGGCACAGTAAAGAGGAAGTATAAATTTCACCTTCCATACATCAGACTTGTATTTGGCCGCGACACGGTGCTCAGCACCACACTGAGGAGATAGAGTTAAGGACCCAACCCAACTTAATGGCTTTCCTCCCTAAAAGGAAGCTATAATTAAAGCTAAGTGAGCAGACGCTGAGAGAAAAGTAGTTTTTTGCGATAATAAACGTGGTTTTGAATTTAACACCTCGGGTACAGGAACCCCCCTTCGAAACCTCACCCCCCCC
>NC_056515.1:28657062-28691299 GCF_014905685.2 Nematolebias whitei | reverse complement strand
CCCCCCCCCCCCCCCCCCCCCCCCCCCCCCCCCCCCCCCCCGAGGCCCCCTGCCTCTTCTACAGTGCACCATAATGTTGTAGAGCGTGGTGACAACACCCTCCTCTGCTTCCACTCAGCTCTGCTCCCCTCCCAGCCTGCTGGCTAAGGTTGAAGCCCTTGTGTTTCAGAAGGGATTAGATTACTGCACTTAAGTGTAGCAACAATGTTGATGAAACTGAGACCACTAATGTTTGCTTTGTACCTACAAGGCAGCTAGCTGAAACCGTGGAGCAAAGTGTGCTAAGAAAAAAAAAGAAGGTTTAAAATGGCATAATAGGGTCATTGTGTTTCTAAGTTTTGAAAAGTAAGGTAATTATCTGGAATCCATGCAAGCTAGCACACGCTTGTATTTTATACATTTCTGTCGACAACTTCAGATAGTTGGGGATTGTCAAGTTATTATTAAAGGAAAATCATTTTTTGACACATCGTGGTACAATTACAAATGTATTTCAGCGAGCCGTTCATTTTAAAGATGGCTCATATTCGATCAGATGTTCAAGTTCAAGTCCAAGCCAACTTTATGGTCGTTTTCATCTCATGTGGTAGATGAGGCGGAATGAAATTATCTACACAGGGTCCCAGTTACACCCAAAAATAGCAAAATATAAAGTACAAAAAGAAACAGTAAATAAGAGTCTAAGATATACACTAAGATAAACAAACAGTATGCTTAAAGATCTAAGATATATGCTAAACACTGATAATGTAAAACAATACGACGTAACACGCAGCCCACCAGTTCCTTCCAGTACCGTAATTTCCGCCACACTTGTCACTCTGCCCTTTAAGTTGCATCAGTCCAAATATGTCTAAAAAAGTGGAAAAAAATCTATAAATATGTCGCTTCACCGTATACGTTGCATCTATTATGCATCACTGCTGACAACCCGGAAATGTAGGCCGAACCCAGAAATGTTGGCCAGTGTTGTGCCAAAATTGATGGGCTGCCAAAGAGCGGCCATAGGAGCGTGCACAGGAGGACTTTACTTAAAAACAATTACTTGTTTGCTTGAAATTAAAGCAAAGGTGTGTCTCGGTCTAACTTTTGCTTAATAAACGCACTTTGACGGTGAAATCAGCTGTATTTCAAAACCCGATTCGCGTAAGCGTGCACGCGCAGATGGATGAGCCGCTGTTCATTTCTTTGAAATTTAACAAGATAAACACCTAAAAACAATTATTTATTTGCTCAACTTTATGGTAAAGGCGTGTCTCAGTCTAACTTTTGCTTAATAAATGCACTTTGACGGTCAAATCAGCTTTATTTCAAAAGTATTCACTGCCTCGGTGCTCTGGGAGTGTGCAGACAGAGAGGAAAAAAGGAGGAACGCTGCTCGTTTCTTCGAAATTTAACAAGAAAAGCACCTAAAACAATTTTTTGTTTGCTCAAAATTATAGCAAAGGTGTGTCTCAGTTGAACTTTCACTTAATAAATGCACTTTAATGGTCAAATTAGCTGTAATTCACCGGGGCAGTGCAGCAAAATGAAGCTGACGTTGCTCCAAGCAGCGAGCAGAACGAAGGTGGGGATGTATGGTGAGCCGATTGCGTCATTGATAGCTGGTGAAGATTCTCAGTCATCCAGGATATGGTTAACTCAAAAAAGTTCAAGACAAAAATAATAAAATATAAAGTATAATAAATAAAGTCCAGTTGTTTTTGTCTTGAACTTTTTTGAATTTGTCATTATAGCCACATTTATCTATTACATGATACAACGGCATGCCTTACTGCTATTACTACTCTGCTGCCATCTAATGGCTGAAAGTGGTACTGCTCTTTTGTTTTTGTTTTTTTGTCGGAATGAATGAAAACGGTCATATCTCAGCCAAAAATTGTTTTTTAAATATGGGGGAAAAAAATCCATAAATACGTTGCTTTGGCCTATAAGTCGCAGGGCATGTAAATTATGCAAAAAACTGTGACTTATAGACCAAAAAAAAAACCCCACGATAACTTCTACCACAAAATTCTGACCGTTTTTCTACCTTAAACTAACTCCTCAATCATTTCTAGGAGCTGGTTAAGAAAGTGAAGTATTCTGCATTTGATTTCAACCCTTTATTAATTGAGGTTCAACCAGAGAATAAGAGCACCCTTAAGCGATTGGAGGAACCCCTGCTGTAACCTGCTGTAACCTGGAGCAGATACGAAGCAGGGGTCCAGGAATATCACGCCGCCGCCTGCCCCCTCAGGGACCCAACAGATCCCCTCTCCTCTGTCAGTAAGCCTGAAGTCAAGTCTGACTGAAAGCTCCAGCTCTTCTGCCACAATCCTTCTCAGCAGGGGAGCGCTTGAAAGCTCTCCAGGCTCCAATCTGGTGCACAGGAGCAACAAATTTGGAAGGAAGGCCTCTTTGTTTTTATTTTATTTCATCTGGAACATTTGCAATGTCTGGTTCACCCTCCTGAGGGCTTCAGGATTGATAGAATCATCATCTGTATCAGCTTTTTGTTTTCTGTTCTGTTGCATCTCATTTGACCTCAACACACAAATATGCTTTTAAATTATAAATGGTCAGTGGAACAAACGTTTTTCTGAAATTCTCTGTCTATTTTGCATTGTTAAAAGGTATTAAGAAGGTTTTCTAGTTTCAAATTTAATTTTATTATCACTTTAAGTTTGTATTGTGTCCAGTCGTTATCTGCTTTGTAATAACTTAAAAATATCAAGTACTGCCTAGCATAAAACAATATTTTGGAGGCATTATCTACATATAATGATGTATGAGCTTTTGATATATGCTTGTCTTGCAGTGCTATTAGTTAAACAAGTTTTGATCTTGACATAATGGATTTTTCCAACAAGATACTAAGTTAACATACAGAATTTAGGCATTTCAACTTAGAAAAGTTTGTTTTTTTCATATGAAATATTTATCTAGAAAATCTCAATTACAGTAAAAAATTATAAACAGTTAAAAAAATTGAAAGCACAGCAGTTTTCTTCTTCCATATTGGCAATAACTTTTATGTATTTGACTCTTGGAGTCAAATACATAAAAGTTGTTGCTTATTTTATATGCATAAATGGCACAACAATTCTGAAAAACTTGGGGAAAAACAACCTGACTGGCCTTTGTTTTTTGTTTCTTTTGAAAACAGATGTTGCTCTAAAATTGTTTGAAATATTTTACCTATAAGGACTCCTTGTGCTTCATAATTAATGCACTTGGACTGAAGTATTTTTTATTGTCCCAGTGAATGTGTGACCAAAATGGCTGTGAGATTTTTGTTTCTTTTTTTATTCTATTTTTCCTTTCTGCTTGGTTTGCATTTTGCTCCCCTAAGGCAACACCTTATTAATGAGACAAGCAGGTCATTCTCAAGAAAGGATGCAAAGCATGCAACTATAAATGAATACATTCAAGGTTTTTGCCCTTTTTTATGCTCGATGCACACACCAAGGCACTTATTTTTACCACATGAAACAGTTTTCTAGATTTTTTTTCCTCACACCTTCAGGATCTCCAGAGAGTCTGTCAGCTGTTCTTCAATTGATTTATTTTGTGTTGGCAGTTTTCTTCCTTGCCTACGTTGCAACAGTAAGGGGCAGCTCTTTACTGAGCTACTGTAGGGTGGAAAAACTCAGCTTCCCATACCACCTCCCACTCCATTTTCTTCACTTTGTGCTAACATGTCCCCCCTTTCTTGTACAGATCAGATGTCCAATGCAATAATGGGACCTGCACTGAGTAATGGGGCACAATTTGAGTTTGACACACTGACCCCCTCAAGCATCAGAACCATTTGCTACCAGCAACCCCACTGGATGCTCTTTTAGAAGTGTCTCTACTGCTTATTGGAATTTCTTTGATGGGGCTGAGCTTCAGGTTACAAAAAACTATCTGTGCTTTTCTACGTCACCTGAGACGACGACTAAAGAAGAGACTCTGGATTTTTAGAGTTTTATTATTTGAAAGTAAAGGTGCAGCATTCTTTGAAGAAATGCACATCATCTCACCTTTCATGACTGTTTTAAATTAGGATCATATTACGATTAAAAGGGGACATAGATGTAGCTTTTTTGGGCAAACCTTTTAAATCACATTGTGTACGACAACACAAAACATCAAAATGTAACTTATATGTAAAACTGAGTTGTAACAATGTTTGCGTTAGCTAAGGTCAATTAGCTAATTTTTTTCCGGATGCTCTGTTCTTCAGGGGATGTCTCAGCAAGCAAACTCGCATGAAAGATTTGGCAGTTGTCTTGATGGATGCCTTTCCTGACACAGGCTGGGCTTGAACCTGCAACCTCAGTATAACAAGACCACAGCACTGACCACCAAGCTACCGCAGCCCCCACAGCTGTAGTGGCCATTTTAATTTGAAGTGACTCCAAAGGTAAAACGGTTACAGATGTTCACCCAACAATCACTTTCCGAGCTCTCAGGAGGTTCACATTCGCAAGGTAATGACAAGATCTGGGTTTTGAATCAGCAACAACAAGAAGCCCAAGAGCAGTTTAATAATTTTATTGTAACAAGAATAACTCTGGTGGAGGTCTGGATCCTGGGCCGGGTCCAATCTGTCAAGACAGCTTTGACTAAGTTCTGGACGTGCAGGTGAATGTTGGTGTCTGCATGAACCATCTGTCTTGATCGTGCAGCAGAGTCTGTAGTCACACTGCAGTTGGTGATGTCCCTCTAGTAGAGCAGGCTGCTGCAGCAGAGCAGATTAAAGGACTTGAGGTCCAGAACAAGGAAATCCAGAATCGTGGTCTGTGAGTTGTTGCAGGGGTCAAAATCCATAGAAGAAGAGAAGTGAGAACAGGGCCAAGTTGTGATCCAAAAGACGTGGTCAAAAGGGGAAGGCACAGAGTCAGAAACCATGGGCAGACAAAATCCAAGAGGGTTCAGGCAAGGCGAGGAGTCAAAAACAGGCAAGGAGTCATGGCAAGAAACAAGATCAGGTATGCTGGATTTCTACTGCTTGTGAAAGGTTCGAGAATCTGGCAGTGAATGAGTGAATGCAGGGAGCTTAAGTAGAGTGGAGAACAGGTGTAGAGCATGAGCTTGATTGCTGTGTGAGAGTGAGTGACAGGCACATGCAGAGCTTGGCAGGGAAAAAACACAAACATGACAGGCTGTGAGGGGCAAAAGCATGACAGGTATTGCTCCAGCATCCAAGAAGAGTCATCAACTGCTTTTTATACGTTGAGCGTCTCATCAAGAATATTGGTCTCAGGTGTGACGTCTAGCGCCATCTAGTGACCTCAGGAACAAAGTGACTGGAACTCCCACAACTTACTGTCTTTAAAATCTGTCCATTGGCTCATGAGATATTTTGCTAAAGCTACAGGCAAAAGAACACATACCATAATTTCAGTAAAGGCGATCACTCCTATTTGCAGTCTTTTCAAAAACCTAGGCAGTTCACTTGAAGGGATAGATCTGATCGTTTGAATTGGGGTTTTGTGAAAATAACTTTCTACAACAGATAAGATAATAACTATAACCTTTCCACCAAACCCTGTTTCAGAACTATTGCTTTAAGCAGTCAGGAAGTAGTTCATTAGGGGATTGATGGTTAGATGAAATGCTTTAGTCGTTTGCTGGCCTGAAACCTGACTGTTTGTCATGGGCCATCATTGGAGAGGAATGTGCAGGGGTGTAATGGATTCCTGTGAGAGCCTTGGTTGGATGTCACACACCGTGTTTACAGTAGCTCTCTCAGTCCGGCTGCATTACCACAAACTGGCGTTGCTCTTCCTCAACCCCCTCGAGTGTTCATAAATCATCGTTAACAGACAGACTTGACATCCTGCTCATACATCACCTCACAGACCCCCTTTGCTCATCCGCAATTCAAATGCTTGATGTACAAACATCCCTGGCTGTGTCCTGTCAGTCCTGAAACCAACACCCTAACAAAGAACAACAGACCTCTCTTTCAGGCGAGTGAGATGAAAGCATGTTAGGGTAAGTGGAGAGCTCTTGTGTCTTAGAACATTATGCCACTCAGAGTTTTTTCCTCTCATCTAGCGGCTTGCATGAACTTGACAAGCTTGTCTAAATGGAAATGCAGATTTTTCAAACAAGTCTTTTTTTGTCTTATTTCAAAAAATATCCTCCAACACATTGCACTGTTCCTAAAAATATTTTCATCCACATGAAACACCCAAAATGAACCAAAACGCTAAAGGCCTGGCATTTCTAGAACAAATGATTTTCATGCTGCATTCAATGTTAGAATTTTAAATTAAGATAATCTTATGTTGACAAGGAACAAAATTGTAGTCATGCAATACCTTGAGATATGGTGCTCTAAGCATGTGTTGAGAATGACTCGGCTACTCCCACACCAACTTTTAGCACATCTGTAAAATACACTTAGATGTAGAAATTTTTGTACATTATTTTAGGACCAGCTGGCTGTGGCAACCATTTTGAATTGTGTTGACTCAAAAAGGTAATGTGGACCATGACATCTTATGTCATAAGCTCTCAGAAATTGTTTTTTCAGCTCACACCACTGGTTGGTTCACTAACTATCTTTTAGACCAGAGGCAATGTGTTCAACATAATGGTACTTCCTCCAGTTAAACAGTCATCAATGGTGTACCACAAGACTCAGTCTTAGGACCCACCCTCTTTACAATCTATATAGGTAATGTAGGTCAGAGCATCCCTGATTCATCCTTACATTTTTATGCTGATGATACAGTTGTTTATTGTTGAGCTAAAACAGTTGCTAAAGTTTTCCAGCTTTTGCCATCCGCATTTGACATTATCCAGTCAGATTTGTTCCATCTCAAACTTGTCCTAGATGCCGGCAAAACCTAAGGGATGTTGTTTTCAAACAGGAAGTCGGTCCCAGCAGCTCTTCCTTCAATTTTATACTTGAATGGTGCCCCTACTCAGTTTGTCAATTCCTACAAATATTTGGGTATTTTGGTCAATTCACATCTATCTTTAAAGCTCCACATGAAAAACTTGGTAAGGAAACTGAAAGTTAAATTGGGTTTCTTTTTCAGTAATAGATCCCGTCTAACTGTGAATGCTAGCAAACACCTTGTAACTGTGACTTTCCTTCCCTCCATTGACTACTGTGACATTATTTACATGAACGCCCCTACAAGCACCCTGCAGATGTTGGACGCTGCCTGTCATGGTGCGCTAAGATTCATAACTGGCTGTAACCGTACCCACCATTGCACCTTGTATTCACTGGTTAATTGGACATCATTAACTTCACGCAGACTCTCCCACTGGTACATTTTCATCTTTAAATCACTTCTTGGTCTGCTGCCTTCATACATCTCCTCCTACATGTCTCTGCGTGAGTGCAGCTACAGCGTGCGCTCTCAGGACATTATTACCTGCAGTGTTCCCTCATTGAGGACTGAACTAGGCAAAAGGGCCTTCTCCTACTCCGCTCCTGTTTCCTGGAATATTTTGCAAAAAGATCTGAAGTTCTCGACCTTGACTTCTCTAAGTGGCTTCAAGCATCTGTTAAGTTCCTGGGAAAAACCAATGCAGACATGTTCCTGTTTTTAGTTTTCTACACCGCCTTACAACCTAGCTGTTTTTTTTTGTTTCATTTTATTAATTCCATTTTCTTTCACTTGTTCTTCTCAGTTTGTTTGCTTCCTTTATGATTGTCTATTGTTGTCATCACTTTTTGTTAAATTCAGTTCTCTCTTGTAAATGAGTCCCCGAGGCTCAATGGGATTAACCTGTCTAAATAAAGGTTGAATGAAAAAACGTATCTGTACCACCATTATTTTCTGCTCGTTTTATTAAAATCTGTCCATTGGTTCACAAATCATTTTGCTAATGCTACAGGCATGAACGTGTACGAATGCAACATGCAAAAAAACTTAATAATAAAAAGAAATAAGTTTTTGCTTTTGCTTTCTGCAGCAGGCTATAACTATGCAGCGCTGTAACACTGCTAAAAAAATACGCCAACGGCAGGAAACTCAGTTTCCTTCCCATGATCTTGCACACTGAGTATGTAAACGCAACAAGAAGACAACCCCATCGAACTGAATTAGACGTGTGTGTAACTATTATCTCAATATGATTAAAAATAAAAGCAGCTGACTACAATGACAAAAGTTTCTTGCCCTTTAAAAGAAACGTGTGGACCATGATTTTTTTTTACAACCATTTTAAAAACTCTACTCTCGTGTTTCAATCAGCGCAATATATAAACTACACCTTGTGTAAATTGTGGACACGTCGCAGAGCTCGTCCAGAAACTAAGTGTTCAAAACATTTGACAGCTTTATGGAGTTTCAAGTTATGAAAGACGCGAAAGATAAACTTTAAGTATCAAAGCTGCTTTTCGCCTTCTTCACAATTACATCCAAACACTGCTTGGCAGCCATCTGGCTGTCAGACTGCTGCTCTGCTTTGCCAAGACTCCAGTTGTTGTCTCGCTGCCACTTCACATAAAGCAAAAAAAAACAAAACTTGACTGCTGCTTGTGCACTTCAAAAATATTAGTGACAAGTCATTCAAAGACACATTAACACACTTTACAACACAAAATGTTTTATAAAATAAAGTCTATTAATACTGGATTATGTATTTCATAGAAAGGTGTATAAGCTCTTTTATTATTGGTCATCTGACACCATTGTCGTTGGTCTTTTTGTACATTGTTCCCCATACAGCGATCATGATGAAACAGACAGAAAAGTCTCCTCATTGATCCCTTACTAGCTGCTTATAAACCATCAATACATTTAAAAGCACCACTTAAGATGAGTAACATATGTCTCCCTGCTGTCTCCCTAAGTGCAGCTGTTTGTAACAAGCTGATGTCCAGGACAAGCCGTTAGAGCCTAATGGAGACATGCAGCACAATGATGAAAATTTATTTAATTTAGCAAACCACTCAACAAGTAAAATAATAATTAAAAAAAAGAATAGGAACCACAAATGATATATTTTATCAAAGATATTGGGGTAAGACTGGAGAAAATATTTGCTAAACACAAATATTTAAATTGATTCTTTACTTTCAGAACATGATTGTAATGATTTTAGGTTTGTTAAACAGTTTACTATTGATTGCTGTATGTAGGTCAGGCACAACATGAAAACCAACTGATTGAACATGAAAAATTCTATATTCAATGCAAATACAAGGTTCGTTAAATAAGAAGTGAAAGACGTTGGGAAAAAAAATCTATTTGCTTGCTGATTAAAAATAAACTATGCAATATTTTTTTTCCAGGTTCATATACGCAAGTTATATTTGGGTGTGTAGATCTTTATATTCATTTGAGCTAAATTTAAGATTTAGGTATATTTTATGGACTTTTAACCAGCGCTGCCAGGGTCCTGATGAGAGTGCGTATAAGCATGAGCACATCACCCCTGTACTCCGTTCACTTCACTGGCTTCCTGTTACTGCCCGGATCACTTACAGAATTTATCTGCTCACCTTCCGATGCGTGCACGGTAATACACCATCTTATTTAAAAGAACTTCTCACCCCTCATTGTCCTCCATGCACTCTTCGCTCTTCCAACACCCATCTTCTTCTCACTCCCAGGTCTCAGTCCCACACTACAGGAGTCCGGGCTTTCTCCTGCGCTGCCCCTCGGCTGTGGAACGCCTTCATTTCTGAGGGCACATGTTTTAAAAACGGTCTTAAAACCTTTCTTTTTACCCAGTTTTTTAATCGATTGAATTGTACTTTAGTTTTTTTTATTGCACCCATAGTTCTTATTTGAGTATTTTATCTGCATTTTGTGCGTTTTAAGTTTTGATGTGATCGTTCCGAGGCATTATCCTCCTGTCTGTTCCTCCTCTCGGTTGCTCTTTGTGGTTGCTTTTTGTCTTGATGAGATCTGATGTCCACTCATTGTAGCACTTTGAGATCCTTTATGAATGTAAAGTATGTTATAAATAAAATCTGTTATTATTGTGTGGTCTTGTAATCCTATGGCTGCAGGTTCAAGCCCAGGTTTCATCAGAGAGAGCACTGGTCGTAAAACTATTGTCCAATCTTCCATGTGAGTTTGCTCCCTGCAGAAGGGAGCAGACAAAAGAAACACAACTTTTGTCATTTTGATGGTCTTTATTTTAGCTTTTACATCTAAGCGTGGGCTGCAGTTCAGAAGAGGCACAGTGGAACAGCATGCTGTTTCCCAACAAGTAAACGAATAACATCATGTAACAGCTTCAAATAAATCAATGGCGCTACTAGAGGCTTTTCTGAAGATCAGGTCAAAACAAGGTGAAGGAGCACAGAGATGCTTGTTACCTTTCACACCTCTGTGCTTAAATGTTCACATCACGTGCAAAACTTCACCTAAAATCATTAATATGACGAAAAAAGACCTTTCAGCTGTGTTAACTAATCAGTTAAAGAGGAAAAAATACTTGAGCTGAATTTAGACACTAGAGAAAACACAGTTTTCGTTTATCTACGGAATCAAATCATGGATGCACGATCAACGTAAATGAAAAGAAATGTTTCAGGGACACGAAGAGAAAGCAGAGCAGTGTCATCTGTCAGGCTGAAGGGATTGGATCATTTGTTGAAATTAGCAGCGAAGAAACAAATTATGTTAGTTTCCAGCCATTTAATCGCTGAGCCGTCCAATTTAGCGTTCAGACATGTTCTGTTGACCCAAGAACATCAGTGGTAACTTAAAGAGGGAAACAGAATGATGTGATACACTTTAAATGAATTTTTTAAAACACAGATTTTTGTCAAATAAAAACTGCTATGTGGTTAGTCAGTTTTCTGTTAATTAAAACCGAATGTAAACTTTAGTATATGCTTATTTCAACAAAATATTACATGTTATTTTTATTATTATTTTGTATTATTTAACCAGATTAAAAACCCATTCATATCAAGACCTCTTTCACAAAGGGTGGCCTGGCCAACAAAAGGCAGCAGCGCACGTCATAAAAACAAGACAAGTAACAAGATACATAATAGGACTTCAGAAATATATAAAAACATACTATATAACTGTATAGAGCAATAGTTGTAATAGTAATATATTAAAACAATGGCAATTTAAGATTTGAAACACATGCATTGTTGACGAGCTGTCCTTTGTCAGTTTTTTTTAATAATTTGGAAATTATGTGATAATTAACCCCAGGTACTTATAAACGGAGACCCTCTCAAGAAATTTATCTTGGGCAGTTTTTATTAGAGGTATATTCTCTATGGGACAGAGAATTTAAATTTTTTTTTTTTTGGTTTATCAGCATTTAAAACTAATTTTAGTTGCTCAAGACAAAAAAGCAGCCTGTAAATGCCTGAGCAATTAAATTTTAACAATAGGAAATTACACAATCAGCATAAAAGTGGTAGGAGATATTTTGCAAATTTTCACACAGTGCAGTAATGTAAATATTAAATAAGATGGGCCCCAAGACAGAGCCCTGGGGTACACCCTTTTTTTGTGATCCACTGTATCAAACGCATTAGATAAATCAGATCAAAGCAAACCGTTTTAGAATCCGTTGCCTCAAACATTTTAAACTTTTACAGCAGCAGTTGAAGTGCTGTCCTGCTTCCTAAAACCTGACTGAAAATGATTAAAAAAATAATAATTTCTTCTAAAAATTCTTTCAGTTGATCACAAACATCACAGTTATATCCTCACAAATTATTCTTACTTGACTGATCTCCATACATTTTGTAAAAGAGTGCTGGTAATTCCAGTTAAACAGCAGGTTACTGCAATAAATGACAAATATCTGCGATAACTGCCATTTTTACACAACATTACCTCATAAATGTCATGTCATGAGTGTTAGAACAAAATTTGTTGTCGGTGACCATTTATTTTTTATCAGAGATGAGAAAAAAAAATTTAATCCATGGTTAGAGCTTTAATAAATAGAGATGGACTTTTGTGCAAACAGCAGTTTATTTTCTTTTTTGTCTTGACATTTTACATGGATAAACCAAAACAGAATGTATGTTAGTAAAATGTGGAAAAAGGTAATTTTTAGGTCATAATAGTTCATAAAAAACGATTGACCCTAATAGCAGTAAACTGTTCAGAAGTTTCAGTGTAAAGCATCATTTAAAATCACTCAATTTTTCATACAGCCCCATGAAAACACACTTTGATGAGGTCAGTCAAGAGAAACATGTAATTATAACTCAAATGACAAATAAATAGTTGCCATTTATGGTTCATAAACTGTGCTAGATTGTGTGGCTCCTCTTGAACTGTCTTAGAGCTGAAAATGAAAACATTAGAAAGAGATAAAAAAAAAAAAAAGCCACACATTTAAAGTTTGTCATAAATTTCCTAATGAGGATTGACTTTTTTCCTTCAAATATTTGCACCACTTCTTCCAACTAGAAGCAGAAACTGTGGTAAATATCAAAGATATGTGACGTCAAAGAGAACAAAACACCACATTCACTTTTTTTTAATTCAGCAGATAGAAATTAAAGTATTCAGCAGATCTTTTCTGTTTGATATGTCAGTTATTTATTCATCTTTGCATGATTAAATTTCAAATTAAAAATGGAAATAAAGGGACACTAATGAGGAAGCAAAGACATTTCCATCATTCCACCACTCCAGTTTTAACCACCAGCCAGAGTCTCACCTCCTCCTCTCGCTGTCCTTGACACACTTTCCCAAGGTGGACTTGCTGACCCTATCAGCTGCTGCTGCTGCTGTACGGATCCCATAGGGGGCCGTATCACCCTGCAGCCCTCTAACATCTATCTCCTCGTCCCATGTGCTTCTGTGTGGCCCCCTTCAAATGCCTTGGGCTGTCCCTTTGACAATTCTTTCTCAAGAAGTGATTAATGCCTGTTTACTTCAGAGAGGCCAACCCATTCGGAGGGGGAAGGGGAACTTAAACAATAGAAGAAGATGAGAAGGAACGAGAAATTAAAGGGAAAGAAATGGTCAAAATGCACAGATAGCAGACGGAGAAGCGTGATATATGAGTGGCCTTGAAGAGAAGGTTGAGATAATCAGTGGTTTTTAGACTTTCTATAGACGAGCCTTTGATGGTCTGAGTCACAGCGCTGCAGCGAAACGAGAGAAAACACTTTTTATTCTTCAAGGATGTGCAGAGTTGTTATTAAACAGCGCGTTACAGACTTCCTGTAACTGGTGTTTGCATCCTGAAGTACTGCTTTCCTATTTGGTATCCTATTTATCTTAAAAAAAGGGGGGAAAGAAAAGGAAATACCAAGAACAAAGAGGGGAATAAAGCAACTAACTCCACACAAACACCAAGATTTGCGCTCATGAGTGAACTTTTCAAAAGCATTTTAACATAATATGCAATGAGCTTATTTCTGGTTTATATATTAGGCTTCAGTGTGACCTCCTTGTGTTATTTGCTTCAGAAGTTGCTGCTTTAATCCAGTTGCAAATGAGAAAGTCAGTGAAATATGCTAATTGTTCAATTAAGTGACCACGCTAACTACTATTAGCAATACAAGATGACAATGCATTTCTTTCTACATGTTATGTCTTCAAACACTAATAGATTGGACAGTATGATGTGACCAAATCATTAAATGAGATATAAACATAGACAAGCCTATCAGTTAGTTTAATTCTGCAGCTATGTCGTCAGTTTTGCTTAAAGCAGCCATATTGTATTCTGAGGTCAGAGCTGGTGAGGCTCCTCAGACTTTCCAAGTAGGAGCTCATTTTGAAGGCATTCCTGGTGAGTTTTCACATGTGAAACCCTGGAATTCTAACGTGTAATTTCAAATGACGCATGCTATACGTCTTGCATCACGTTTGAGGTTTCCAAGTTTTAAAATAAACCATCATTATCATTAGATCTAGTCTCACTGCATCTGCAAGAAAATATTTGGCTTTACATCTGATTAGATTGCAGTTTGCTTGGCCAATACCTGATCTTGTATACTAAGCAGAGCAGAGCCCGACGCTTTGATCAATCCTGAGCAGTGGAGAAGATATGAGATGTAATGTGGGGATGGTATCTGGTTTGTGCAGCAGCAGACCTTCCTCCAGGCGTAGAGTTCAGATGAGAGGTTTGTACTATCAGAGTCCAGTGGACAGGATCAAGGCCTGTTTTGCATCAGTAACTACACAGGAAATATGTTGCTGATCTTCTAAAGCTCCAGCCTGCTGTGTGATCATGAGTTTCAGTACTAGATGAGAGAAATGCAGGTATTTTAAGTAAACTTTGTTGTTATTTACACTGAAGACTGTCTTGTTGGAACACAAATCATCAAAATCAGTGAAACACGTTCTAAAAAAATGTGTTAGGTGATTATCCATCTTCTGTAAAAGTAATATGGTATGAAAAGTAATACAACAGTATTTAAAAAGAATAATATTTTTCAAGCTTTGTTTTAATGTTCTTATTATTTTTGGTTCATTTTACCTGACAAAAATCTCCTCCTGGATTGAGCTTCAGTCTGACAAGGAGTTAACTTGACTCTCCAGTAAGAAAAATTCTGCAGATTCTTCAAAATGAAACCAGACTGACAGCTGTCTACTGCAGGTAAGATATTTACTGATAAAAAAGAGAAAAAAAAAACAGAAACCCATAAAAAAAAAATCAAACTATCCCTTTGATACCATCTTTATACTTCTGTAGCAGAATTAAATTAGAATAAACTCAGAGTGAAAAAGTTAAACTGAGAAATTAAAGCTGGGAATTTAGGAAAGCAAAAAAATTTAGATGAATGATGAACGTTGGTTTTGTTATGAAGGATGCTACAGGAGAGAAGAAAAGTTGTGACTACCGTGTGCTAGTCTTCATCAACCAACACAAAGCTCTATTATATCATGACTTACATTTAAACAACTGTAAATGCAATTAATTTCACATCACATTACCAGATTTAGGTGCAAAAAACAAGCAGCGACTGTGTAACTGTCATGTTGAGCCACACTCCCTGTTGACAGCAGTGTCTTTGCTTCTACTGGTTTTATGGGATGACTCACAGTCTGATGGACAGGCAAATCGATATTTTGACTTTGGCCACTGGATTTTCTCTTACAGGAGGAGCACCGATAATGGAGGAGGACTGTAAATAAGTGGAGGGTTCTTGACAAATGAATCCATTAACATTTGCCTGTGTCGCCTGGTGAGCAGATTTGCTGTTTTATGGAGCAGGAAAAAAGAGCTTGTAAATCTGAGGGCGCTGTGAGGGTGAGGAGCCGAGAGCAGGCTGGGGGAACACATCTTCCATGATGCAGCACTTTATCTCCCACCCAAATGGCATCTTTATCTGCCTAAATTAAGTTTTGATTCCTTGCCACATACGGAGTCGCAAATCACTTTTAATACTGATATCAAGAGCAGCAGTAAAGTGTGCCCAAAGCGGTGGAAAGCGGCTTTATTGTGCAGCACATAACTGGCATCGCCACTATTCACTGTGTCTCTGTGACTCACAGTTGTAAAGAAAGAAAGAAAAAATCCCCAACTCCTGCTTTGTGTGCAAATCATATTATGCCATTTGTCATAATTTAAATTCCTCTCTATCCTGCAGCTCTGAACAGTAACTTTAGCTGTACCTGCTACTCTGTGGATGAGGAAGAAAAATATCCCTAAAGGTGGCTTCATTTATAGCTGTGATTAATTTCCAGTTCCATTTTCGTTCAGCGATGTTTATCTGGGAAAATAGCACAAAGCTCAGCCATAGGATTTGTGTGCAGCAATAGGGAAAGGGGGGGGGGATGGGTTGGAGTTAGAGAGCGGTTTCCATGTAGAAATGGCATTAAGCTGCCTCTGCATAATCATTAGTCTGCCTGTGTATCACTCTGTTTGTCTGGCTATCAATCTGACTGTCTCTCTGCTCAATTGATCCACGAGCAGCAGACAGAAGTTCTCAGAGTACTCAGCAGCGGATAGAGTCGTCTGAAAAACATGCCCCTCACTATGAGACTGAATCTACAGCACGTAAACTCAAAGACTTTGATATTTGAAGCAGTTTGTGAATCTGTTTGGTTTGGAGCTTCGAACTTCAATACCGTACTTTCTGCTGTATAAGTTGCATCAGTCCAAATATGTCTAAAAAAGTGGGGAAAAAACCTAAATAAGTTGCTTCGCCGTATAGGTCGCATCTATTATGCGTCACCGCTGACCTCCCGGAAATGTGGGTTGGTGTGACAGACATGGATTGGCTGCCAAATGGCGGCCTCAGAAGCGTGCACGGGAGGACTTTAACAAGAATTTAACAAGATTAACACTTAACAACTATTATTTGTTTGCTCAAAATTATAGTAAAGGTGCGTCTCAGTTTAACGTTTCCTTAGTAAATGCACTTTAATGGTCAAATCAGCTGCATTTGATGTAGAGTTGCATTCAGGCCCAAAAAATCCAATCCGACCCAGCCCGTGCAGTCATCATGTCCGAACTCCACCCGATCCAACGAATTAACGGTAATTACAGGTCCGAACCCGGAAAACCTCCAACATTTTTAATTAGTTATTAACGGTCGGGGACGTACAGCTGAATAAAAGGGGCAGAAGATCGGAGGTGTTTGTCCTGTCATGGCCATAAACGAGCATTTAAACCCTGTTTCTGCCTGCATTCTTCTGCGTTACTCAGACACTCAGACCGATCTGACATGTCTGCTTTGGGATCTCACCTGTTTGGGTCATCGGCCGCGTGCGTCCGTTGAGTGCAGCGACTGAATTCATTCATTCAACCTTTATTTAAACAGGTCATTGAGCCACGAGGACTCATTTACAAGAGAGACCTGGATTTTAACAAACAGTGATGACAACAATGGATAACAACGACAAAAATAGACAATCACAAATGATTCATACAAATTTAAGTTTTTTGTTTGTTTTTTTACAATTGAAAACAAAATGATAATTAAAAGGAGAAAGAAACGTAGAAAAAAAACCCCAGCTAGATTATGAGGCGGTGTAGAATACTAAAAACAGGAACATGTCTGTATTGGTTATTGCCAGGAACTTATCAGATGTTTAAAGCTACTTAGAGAGGTCAAGAATGAATGTCCATTTGGGCGATGGGGCACTTCCTGGCAGTATAGGCCCATCTGAAGCTTAAATTAACTTTTTACCTCTTTCAGGGCCGGTCAGCTCGCGATGAAATGGCCGTGTGCAGTTGGTGATTGGGCAGGCCATGTTATCATATAATTGGATCACAGCTGATACACGGACCCAATCAAAAGCCCAACACAGACCCGGCCTGCCCATCCAGCACATTATCATGGCCTGGCCTGACCCGAACTCGGGTGGGGCCGTGCTTAGGGTTCGGGTTAGAAATGACAGCTGTAATTTGACGTTTGCTCCAGGAGTTCCAGAGCGAGATGAAGGTGGATTATTATGGCAAGTCAAGTGTCTCATTAATAGCCACTTTTACCTATTAATGAGACACTTGACTTGCCATATTAGTCGAGCGCCCTCTAGCTGCTGAAAATTGTAGTGTTTAATATTTTCCATATCAGAATGAATGAAATCATCAGATCTCAGCCAAAAATTTGGTTATAAATATGTGAAAATAGACATAAATAAGTTGCTTTGCTGTTTAAGTCGCAGGGCATGCTAATTTATGCAAAAAGGTGCGACTTATACAGCGAAAAATACGGTACTAACATCAGAAGATTAGTTGTTAGGTTTTAACATTTGAAAACCACGAAGAGATCCATCAGATATCGTTTTAAAGGTGACACAAATCTTTTTCACATTTTAAGTCAAGTTATGCAGTTGCTGCTGAACAATTACACATTAAGAATTAATATTCCTACTTTTTAAGCAGTGCATGTTTTTGTTTTGTTTATCACAGTTAAACGAAAAAAGACTGAAAGATTGACAACCTCAGAAATGGATTTGGACAATAATAACCCAGTTTTATAGTTCAAACAATCTGCCTTTCTCTTTGAAAATACCACGAGTGGTACTTATATTTCCTTCTTATCTCTATGTTGGTAATAAGACACAACACAAACAAGCCTGCTTTCATCGCGTCCGTAGACATTCTGACTCCAAGCAATGGAATGCTATAGGAATGAACTATTTATAACAAGGATTGTTATTCAAACTTAATAACACTTTCATCCCCTTTGCCTTTTTCCAGGCCTCTTTAATGTTTCTTTTAATTTAAACATTTGTGGTAACATTTTAAACCATGTGTTCTGAGTAGAACTGATCTCTTGATCAAATCCACAAATCAAGACAAACTTCTACCTGACGAGACTTTTATGCATCGAACCATTAAATTCTCCACAAAACTTCCTCTATCACAGTTGATGGTTTTTTTTTTTTTTTAATTAAAGGCTTTAACAATTCTTAATTTATTTTGAATCATGTTAATATTTGATCCTATAAAAGTGTTTTTATTTTTTACCTTTCTGGGCAGTTCTTCAGCAAAAATGGATCAACTGTATTCAGCATTAAAAACCTAAGAGGACCCCGAAGAGCAAAGGTCAGAGACCGCTGTTAATGTAAAATATAAAAAAATACAGAAACAGTCATATTAACACGACTGACAAGCTAACACAACCACTTACAAAATGTAAAGTAGATACTTGTCCACAGTGCACATTTTAAAAAACGAAATAACATTAATAGTTTTGAATTTGTGAAGTCATGTTTTTATTTACTTTTTGTGCTTTATGACAGTCATATGGCAAAAAGGTGAACTTAAAAAATATATATATATTTTTACTTTAAACGTAATCACTTGTAAAACCTAAACCAGTCCAAATGCTTTTTATTTTTTTTAATGTTGAAAGAGCTCAAATTGGTGATTTTTAAAAATGTTTTTACTTGCTTTAGTTTCTTTTACATGTTTTTAGCAGAATGTGTGTGTTTTTTTCAGTTGTAGACATAAATCAAAAACTGTTTCATTTAATGGATAACATAAGCGGGTGGCGCGGTGGTACAGTTGGTAGAGAGCTGTTGCCTCGCATTAAGAAAGCAGCCTGATCAAATCCTGACCCAGGTTCTTTCTGGGTGGAGTCTGCATGTTCTCTCTGTGCATGCGAGGGTTTTCCCCAGGTGCTCCGGTTTCCTCCCACAGACCAAAAACATGCACCACCTTCATTTGCTCCACTCTGGGCCCTTGAGCAAGGCCCTTAACCCTCACCATCTTGAAAAGGAGTCCCCGTGACTCAATATAAATAAAGGTTAAATCAAAAATGCATGTTAGGCTGATTGATAGGATTGATCTGCTTTTTCATGTCAGCAGTGCATTGTTGGTTTTCTTAGTTTGGTTTCCATGTCCTTGTTCAGGAACTTTCAACGATTCCCCGGTTTTTGTAAGTACTTTTGCTGCCGCTTCAGCCTTTTTGATGATAAAACAAGTTTAGTTTTTTTAAGCTCTTCATGCGAGTCTGCATTCAAAACCTACCGACTGTGACAAATGCACTTTAAATATTTAATTTTCAGGTATCGACTTTTGTTGTTACGCAGTTTTTTTTTTTTTACCTTGCTGCTGTATGTTCAAATACGCAGTTTTTGAAAGTTTAGTTTCAGTTAGCTATTTCAGTCTTTAAAAAGTGTCATATTACACTGATTGACAATGAAAGCCTGCTAACGAGTTCGGAGGATGTGTTGTACGAGACAATTGTATTGAAGGTACAGCTCAAAACTCAAATGGCTCAGGGGTAAAAATAAGATTATTATCAAAAGCAAAAACAAAAGGCTGACATAGCAGCAAAAATACTCATTAACAAAAACACTGGAAGACTCAAAAACTCAGAAGAACTTGAAGGAGACAGACATGAATGTCTTCCCAGCACAATGCATGGACGACAAATGAGAAAAAAAAACAGACAACACCCGGGGAGAGACAATGAGGATCAGGTGAGAGTGGGAGGGACAGGAGCTGAACAAAATGAGGAGAAAAACACTGGGCAAGCTGAAACACAAGTACAAGAAGCTACAAGAACCACAGAAATACTCCACAAATAACAGAAAAGACATGGATCATGACACTTTGATTTGAACAAACATATAAAGAAATGCCTTTTGGTCATTTAACAAGATGAGTGAAAAATGTACCACAAGCCCGATCTGTTACTAAAGCGACACCTTTATGACATTGAATTTGTTGGCTTAAGGCCTTACATATCTTGTTAACACAGTGATCCTGTTTCATATTCCTGCACAAATGTCACACAGTTTTCACATGCATTTTAAAATGGGTACACATGGGGTTGAATCTTATTTCCTGGAGCAATAAAGATGACGCGCACACTCAGTACTTTATATAATGTCTTAGACAGATAGTCCCACCTAAACAACGCAACGTGTTTAAGTAACTTTTGTCTCGATGGTTTGTTTGTTCCAGACATAGCACTTAGTGTCTCAGACATGGATGTCCTCTTGGAGTAGTTAAGGTCTCCAGAGTTAAATTTCCTGTGAGACTATAGAGTCCTTATAGAAGCAGTTATGTGGGTAAAAATCCATCGTTCCTGACAAAGGTGTAGATGTTAGGGGAGGCATTTGCTAAAAGGATTGTGTTGGCAATCTGGGGGGCATTTGCACTTTAGGATTTCTGTGATGCACGGGCTTTTTACTCCTGGTTCAGATAACACATCCTCCTTTTAAAAGCTTACACAGGATAACGGTGCATGTTTTAGGTTACATTAAATCTTTCCTTTCTCAGAAAAAAAAACAGGTGAAATTTCTGTAATTTAAATGCTCAACTCCAGCTATTTAAAAAAAAATTGAACAAGAATTTAATTAATTAAACAGTCGCATCTGAAAGCCTTTGTCTAACCCAAAATGTATTTAAACAAATACACTTAACAAATGCTCCATGACGATTCAGTTCAATCAAACGTCTGACACAGAAAACATCCGAAAAAGACGTGATAAGCTGACTGACTCATCCAGGATGTCGCTCACTGCTTTCACCATCTGCACCTCAAAAGGCTTATGGGAGAAGACAGAAACTGACAAAACTTGTTCGCGTTAACAGGCCACAAATAAATGTAAGCTCTGTACAAAAGATGTGTGCAGAAGGACATTTCCAAATGTATGCATCAGTTAACCTTGAATTTGATAGGCTGCAGCAGAGAGATGCAACAATTTTCATTCCAGTCACAAGAAACAGTAAAATGGGCTGTATGTGAACCATCGCTGTCGACGTATGACTGAAAAACAAGAAAACACACTGATACGTGAAAATATCTGTTTTTAACTCTAACATAACAATGTATAGGTTTACATTTGACCTTTATGACCTGAAGCAGAGTCGGTGAGATAGCATGTCATTTCACATTAGGCATGGATCACGTTTTCCACCTCATGCACTTGTGCATTTCTCAGAGCAGCATACAGATCATTAAAAATGAGTTGCAATATATGCCTATATGGAGCAATGCAAACAGCTCCTTGTTAAATTTATGAACTCTGTGTAATGGCAAAATGTTTGCTCATCTATGTTCAGATGCGCAGTATGCATAGCGAGTAGTGCAGACATTCCTCTTTGGATGGATGTCACCTCTGTGTGAAGTTTCCAATGTTCTCAGACTCAAGAAGAAATTCAAACCCTTTCCTTCCATCGGTTATGTGTCGTGAAAAAGGTGCCAAAATATTGTTATCCATGTCTCTACAAGTCAGTGTTGTCTAAAGTATCTTTATATTTGTCTAATATAGCGACACTAACCTTCAAATTGCAGGTAACTTAGAAGTGCTGATGTCACACCTTTGTATAAAATCTTAGTCATTCAGCACAGTAGCCTGTGACTGACCTGTCCAGGGTCTACTCCACCCCTTGCATAATTATTTATTTATTAATTTTTTATTAACCTTTATTTAACCAGGCAAATCTCACTGAGATCACAGATCTCTTTTGCAAGGGAGGCCTGGGCTTGAAGGCAGACTAACATGTATGTTTTTGGTCTGTGACGTTTTGATAATGACAGTTGGACATAGACACCAGCTTCCCACAACCATGAATGGAAAAGCTAGTAAAGAAAATGGATGGATGGATGGATGGAAGAAAGTTCAGTACAGTGATGCATTCTTAGCTCTTTGTCAACCCTAAACTCCATTTAAGTCTTCGGCTGAAGCAAAAAACTCTTAATATGCAAGAAGCAATGAGTCCACCAAGGAGCTGGTCTCAGAACAGGAGGTTTTAACTCTCATCCCAGCTGTTTCACACTTTACAAACTGCTCAATTGATTGTAAGGGTCATGGTCTCACAAAGCCAGAAAACAAATTATCTACAAAAAATGTAGAGGATATTTTGATAGGGTACTCTCTCCACTGGGTTTTGAAATAGTCAATAAAAATCAAATAAATTGGTGACAAAAGACAAAAAACAAAACTAATACCAAATATGAAAGATGTGTTTGACTACTTGATGAGAATACAACCACGCCACAGCCAGTCCCATACAACCACAAAACTTCTCAATATAATATGTGAACATGTCATGAGGTTTGGGACGAAAATCGCTTTCGGCCTGAACTAGTCTTTTTTTTTTTTTTTTTTTTTCAAGCAGTCTGAGGTTTGCAGTATAAAAGCACCATTATATGAAATAAACCTTTTAATTTTTGTTTTCAATGTGGTCCGCTGATCCACAAATACGTATCCCAAACCTTCTACAACACCCGACGTGTGCTAAAACATCGTCATTATAGGGTGAAGCTCATCCACACCTGAAGCTTTTTTTGAAGACAGGATATATAAGATGCACTGAATCTACACCAGACAGAGTTTAGCTTTCATAACATTATCATTTTTATCACAGATTCATTAGATGCACAATAGTCCACATACCACCTGCATTCCATTAGTGCAGCACACCTGTTTAAATTTCACCTTCTCATTACATATTAGGGGTGTAAATCACCAGCTTTATCACGATACGATATTATATTGATTTGTTTGTATGACAAAAGGATTTTTCTCGATATCACAAAGTCTGTCACGATACAATTTTGATTCTATTCGATTCACGAGTTTGCGGTCGATATATTGCGATATTAAATGCCCATCTCATTTACATATAAATAAATTTACAAAAACAATTCAAATATGATTTAACCATTTTATTCTGTTATTACAGACACCAGGCATTTAAATAAAAAAAAAACTTTTTTCTTAATTAATGAAAAAAAAAAAGACCTGTTCAGTATAGTCTCACATTTCTCATGTTTAAGTGCATTTTTTAAGCCAGTTAACTTAAACTTAAAAGTGTCCTGATTACCTTTCAGTTATAAAGAAACAAAAATAAATATTGAGCTTACATAACATGGCTATCAATGCCGTGTTTCTTCTTCAGGTGAATGGCCAAATTAGTTGTTTCCCGAGTATTTTAACTCACACTGGCACCTGTTGCATACGGCATGAGTTGTGCCTTGGGAATTTCAAAATAAAAGCGTATTTTAAAGATGACAATATGAATCAGTGTTTTAGTTTGCCACGATATATTTGAATCATTAATCGTTTAATCGATACATCGATGTAAATCAATGTATCGTTACACCCCTATTACATATGTTCTAGGGTTTTCCCCAATTCTTTGTCGGATCCTCCTGTTAATTCACTCATGATCTTGTCTTGTTATTTTTTCATTTTATTATTAAAAGTTTAGGTTTTATTTGGTCGGATTGGTGGGCCATTCTGGGTGGAGTTTGCATGTTCTCTCCGTGCATGCGTGGATTTTCTCCGAGCACTCTAGTTTCCTCCCATAGACCAAAAACATGCATGTTAGTCTGATTGGTAACTCTAAATTGTCTCTAGGTGAGAGTGAGAGAGTGAATAGTTGTTTGTTTCGTTTGTCTCAATGTGTCCCTGTGATGGACTAGAGACCTGTCCAGGGTGTCCTCCACTTCTCACACAGAAACTGCTGGATATGGGCACCAGTGATCCCCAAGACACAAAAAGGAAGAAGCAGATAAAAAGATAACGGATGGTTTTAGTTTGCATTTGTTTGCCTCTTGCTTGTATTCGAGTCCTGCTTTAAGCCATCATATACCAAATGTGCCACAATGCCAACATTTTTCAAATTTAGAACAATTTTCATGGATTTAACACATCAAGAAGTAGAAGCATAACTTATGCCACCCTTTGGAACACGGCCAATAAAACTAAAATAATTGCTGTTATTTACTTCCCCTTTTTCAAGTAGCTTATTGTTGTGGTTGATTTGTATTTTAATCTCCAAACATCAACCACAGAGCTGTTCACACCTTTGAAAAGTCTGAATAATAAAAAAAAATAAAAGCAATTTCCTGCATATCCTACCTGAAATTGAAATGCCAGCGAGATGACAGCCAACACTTGACATGGGTGTGCATTAAAACCTGTGATGGAGGGGAGCAGAATACCATGATTTCTGAATTAGATTCATATTTTAAAAGTTTCATTTCAGAGCTGAGACAGTGTTGAGTTCATATTTCACATTAATCACAAGGTGTCGGGAGCATTACTCAGACCTCTGTCATGCATATGTAATTACCCTTCAACCCGGAGTCACAGATACAAATGTCTTCCTGCAACGCAAAAGTCACTCACAAGTCTGTTTGTCGGTGCGCTGGTTTGACATTATGTCTGTTAAACTCAGCTCATTAGTGATCACTCTGACATGCTTTTAATACCTTTAAATAACAATTAGACTGATTTACAGTGATTTAATAGAATCCAGCTTGATAAATTAGGTATTTCTTTTTGAAAGGTTGCACCAAATTAACGAGCATTTGTTTTCCAGTTTGTCCACAACCTACTGTACGGCCCTGTGGGCGTAAATCAGCATCTATTTGTTTGCGTTCCTTTTCTGGCCTCCTGACTCCCAGTTTAACAAGACAGAAGGCTGCTCTGATTGGGAATACCAACTGAATCCGACTCGGAACATGACTGAACGATCCGGAAAAGAAGGGTTTGATTAATATGAATCAACTTGACTGAACTGGACTGTAGATAATTTGATGAATGGCACTAAGATTAGACCAAACTTGATGGAATAATGGCATGTAGTGAGCATAAAAGAATATCATAAACCTGTTTTTTTTCCCACTACTTTTCCTTTTAATTACTATTTTATTTTCACTTGTTAAACTAATAAATAAATTTGTGCGCATCCTTTATGATTGTCTGTTGTTGTTGTGATCCACTGTTGTCAAAACTGAATTTTGGTTTGATTTTTGTCATTTGAACATTTTATTGTTATGTTGAGATCAAAATCTTCTACTTTGGTTAAATTTATTTTAATTTAATTTGATTATTTTCTGTTGTGTTCTGATTAACACGTTTCCTGCCTGCTTATTTTTCAGTCAGTTTTGCCTTTAACTGTTTTTGCGCACCTGTTTTTATATATATATACCAATTAGCACACCTGCTCTTTGTTTGAACATTACTTCCTCTCTTTGGTTTACTTTGTTTAGTGGAAGGTGATTGCCTGTGCCCAAATGCCCATAAACTGTACAAATTATTGTCTGTTTTATTTCTTCTTCTTCTTCTTTTTCTACTATGGGTATATTTTAACAGGCACAACTGCTTAGTTTTAAGTTAAGTTAGTATTGGTATTAGTATTTTGATCCTCCACAGCTTGGAGGTCAGTGCCATGGTCTAAAAAGCAGGTTCAAGCCCAGGTTGTGTCAGGAAAACCATCTAAGGTAAAGCCAATTCGTCCATGCAAGTTTGCTTGTTGTGGCAACCCCTGCAGAGCAGAGCAGTTAAAAACAAACAAACCCCCCCCTCAAAAAAAAAAAAAAAGAAATCCTCCATCTTAACTCATGACTAGGGTTCTGCAATCTGCGGCTCTGGAGTCACATGCGGCTCTTTGGTCCCTCTGCAGCAGCTCTTTCCATCTTTGACCAAAACTAACATAAAACAGAAATTATTTTAGGACGTTATACCCACAACAAAAAATGACTAGTTTTAACAGTTTCCCTGTCAATTCCTTTGCAAATATGTGAATACTTGTACTAATACACAGAGTAAATTATACTCCCTTTAACTTTATGCTTTCTTTCTTCAAAGTAGGATACTCAAATTACTCTACAATAAAATAAAATAAAATAAAAAAATCACATAAGTTCATTGTTTTACTTTTTTTCTTAATTGGCAAAATAATATTTTTTATTCTTTACAATAATCCAGTCTTCTGTGAAAGACTTGTGCCCTGAGTATGGGCACCAGTGATCCCCTGCAACCCAAAATGGAAGAAACGGATAAAGACAATGGATGGATGGATGGATGGATAGATGGATGGAATCCAGTCTTTCTTATCAAAATGTAAAAATATCAATAAATGTTAACAATAATTGAATGTTTTTAGTTTTATAATTTCACACCTACTGGCCAGAAAAGCCCCCTCTAACAAACTTAAAGTGGCCCATGGGCCACCAGTTGACAATGACAATTGTAGCCAGTTTTGCGGCTCTGGACACGTTTAATTTAATGAAAGGGTAGAAATGGCTCTTTTGATCGTAAAGGTTGCAGCAGACCACTGCTCATGACAGAGTGAACTAAAATGGATCATCAACAAAGTTAACTCGGGGATCCAGATGTTTTTCTAAATGGACTGTAAGGGACCAGACTTTGACGCAGACAATAAACAAATTAAAAAAGGCCTCAACTGTAGCAATAGAGATCAAATGTAAACTTATGAAAATTAAATTGAACTGAATTGATTTCCTCTCATGCTGTTTGTATCTTACAGTAAACAGATGGGCACCATCGTCACACACCCTCCACCCACCATTCATCACCCACCCCCCACCCCCCGGAACCGGAAGAGGGTCTTCCTGGCTACTTTAAACCTGCATGTTGATGACAACTAGGCTAGAATAAAAATCCTACATGTTCCAAATCTTTATAGCAACTTCAGATACAATGTTCATCTAAATAGATGTTGTTAAAACTTTATTAAAATAATGTTAATTTTACTTTAAATATCCCTAAACCCTTATAGATATATTATGAAACGTATCATTTTCCCAATTAGTTTAATTTATGTATATTTTGTTTTGTTTCAGCAAACAACAGAAACGGAACATGCTTTGTTTTTGTCTCATTTGCTGCACTTTTCCAGTCTGTTTCACGCGCTCTTTACGCGCACCTTTAGACCAGTCCCCACGTGCTCCAGATGAGCAGCGTCCATTCCTGGCTCGTGTCCGGCCCGGGTTTGGCACCGCGCCGCCACTTGCCGGAGCCCTTGGATTGGCTGAAAGGAGCGAGGTGGCCCCGCGGGTTCAGTCCCGACAGAGACGCGCGCGCACTGCAAGGACGCACTGTGGAGAGGCTTCGACACGGAGAGGGGCGGAACTCTGCTGCTGGACTTGGGCTTTCTGTGAGGGGAGCATGAATTTGCCTTCCAGAGATCGACCCGCACCTCAAACCAAATCCACTCTGAAGGAGGAGAAACGCACGCGGAGGGAGATTTTGAAGATTTGAATGCAGCATCCTGCCTCACAGGAGGGCGATGCAGCCTCGTCTGGTTCCATAAAACTGTCACATGTTTGCGCCGGAGCTGGAGACATTGTCCGCAAAGACGCATTGTGCGCTGCCGGGGCTGTGAGGGGAGACTTGGACGAGCAGAGCGCGCGCTTGACAGTCGTCGTCAGAGTCTCGGACTTGCCTCAGAGCGCAGTTTGACTCCTCATCATCATCATCATCATGGGTTACAGAGCAGGAGGAAGAGCGCACAAAGCCCTTCCTGAGATGCAGAGCGTGTCCTGGTTTCTGCTCCTTCTCCTGTTGGAGGTCGGAGCGGCTCAAGGTAAACTTTAAAGCTTTTGTTTTCTTGAGCTGTGGACTTGGCTTTTACTTCTTAAAGTCAAAGTTTGAACCACTCCTGTGAGAACTGGGAACCCCCCCAGCCACCCTCCATTGAAGCATCAAAGCATAATTTTAACCTGGAACATCAAAGAAGGAACTGAATGAAATCATTGTTGTTGGATGAGCTGGAAAATATGCCAGACAAGTCTGATAAAATATATTTTTTATGAGAAACAGTCATGCAATTAACACAATAAATGATCATTATTCTGCTGAAGAGATTGGAAAAAATAATTTGTACACAATAACATTAACTTTTTTCTCGCAATTTGCTTTTCAAGTTGAAAATAATATTTATTTGGAGCTTTCAAAAGGCCAAGCACTTCTTAAAATAATTTTAATAAATTGTGTAAAATGTTTAAAAAGTGAAAATTTGCACACAAAAAAGTCAGAAAAAAATAGATTAAAGCAAAACAGATTTACTCAAACTATTCGAAGCCATGGCAAGACGAGGCAGGTTGTTGCCTAAAACAACAACGAAAGAATGAAATTGTCTTGCACAGTTCAGATAAAGTCATTCATCTTTAGTAAATTTTGATATTTTTCTATAGAAACCGCAATGAACTCCACCAATCGTGAGTAGATAAACAATCTTTGTTTAGAAGATGTATCATGCAGGGGAAATAAAAAAAAAAAAATCAGTATTTGTGAGATATAATCAAAACTGGAGGACCGTTTTTAGTCTTACACCTTTTTAAAAACCGTCATTTCTACTTCGCAAACTTTTGCTCCTTTTCTTCAAAAAATCCCACGTGTTGATTGATGTTTTCAGTAAACTGTATTAGCTGCGAGTTTCAGAACAAAGATAATGCCAAAACACCTGAAGCTACGTACTTAATCCTACTCCTGAGTAAATTTAACTGTCAAAGACGACTTAAAGAAGCCCCCCCTGTTTGAGAAGTAAATTGTTTAGTCTGTGTCCAAGCATGTTTAAATGATACAAGCGTTTCTTTTGCATTAAGGTAGGTGGTCTCCCTACTTCGTTTTAAACTCACTGTCCTGATCTAGCATCATAAACTTGGTTCGTACTTGTGTTTATATTGTACTTTTTCATATAAGAGCATTAGAAGCTTTCGCTGGAGTTCTGAGCACATACAGGGATGAGGGTCTACAAGCAACTTTATCTTGCTGCGCCAGATCGTCATCTTGCTCCTACATAGTTAATGAGCCAAAAAAAATAAAAAAAATAAATAAAGGGCAGAAAAAGGAGATGGGAAGAACAAAATATAGCCCAGGACCAGCATCTGAAAGGCAGGGGTGTGATGACATAATACCCTTTCCAAAAACCCCAGAGAGCGCTGTGTCATTGACTAGAATACGAACAAGGTTCTTCTCTGTCCATTAAGAAGTCGATACAGCAGGGGGAACATTGTTTGAGCTTAATTAATGGGCTTAGCTATTTTGGACCACTGATGAGCTCTACTCATTTCCAAATCGCTCGAGAGACTTCTGTGTGAAACTACTGCTGATGTATAGTGGCTCACTTACAAGCACGACTGGAACGACCCATCATTTTCCTGTATGTTTTGTTTTTGGGGCATGTTTAACACTTCAGCTGTTTAGTTTGTACCTCTTTAATTCCCTTCAAGAGACTTTTTCCATTCAACCCATGAGTGCTCTTCACCCAGCTGAACTCTTGACAATGAGTATAGGAGCTCTGCGACGGTATGACTGGAAACTCACGCTGAAAAAACAAATCTACACTTGGATTTCCATGGGTTTTAACGTGTAGATGTAAATGTTCTGGGCTACTGCAAAGCGTTCAGAGTCAAACTTAAAGCGACGTATTTTACATTTTAAATCTTGAGGGGAAAGTAGCTCAAAGAAACAACCGACTTTAAGGATAATTTTGAAACTTCTACAAACTAAAGCGTTCAAAAAAAATCATGTGTGATCAGACAAGAAAAATCCCATTTGAAGTGTTTTCTTACACGATTTCCTTTCTGCTTCATGGCTGACCTTAAGGTTGACATTTATGTAGTGTTTTCTCTGTGTTAGCCGGTGGATACATGGGTGGTGAACACCACCCTGGGATTGGTTCAGCTTTTCCACAGTGCCGCTCTTATGTCCTCCTCTTCCTCTCACACCATGCTCCTGTCTCTGCTGCCTCTGTGATGATGTGCCCTCTGAGGATTGTTCATGGAGGCAAAACTTAAAGGATATTTGATATATGTATGCATTGTAAGCTACCGTCAAGCTGATGGCAATCTCTTTCAGAACAATCTGTGTGTTGTGTGAATAACACAAGTAAATGTGAATGTTATTTTCATCATTATTATTCCAACAGGCGTTCTTTTGGCCCGACAGCTGCCTCCTTTGGGTTGCTAACAGTACAACCATTACAGTCATATTTCTAACAGGAGCCAAAGCACAATGAACGCATTGTGGAACAAAGCAGCACTTATAAATTACCCCTGTGGGCTAGAAAAATAACGTTTAACTTGAGGAAAGTGTCCATAATTGTTTATGAAACTGAAAGGAATTAAGTTGCAAAAAGTGCAGGTTATGAAAGAGCGCTGAAAAAGAGTGTGTGCATTATTTTTATTTTCTGAGCAGGGTCAGAGTTACATGCTAAGCCACAGATGGAGCCTGGTAGAACGTGATAATTACTGTGAAGGAAGGCTGCTGAGTTCGCGTCCCTGCTCCGTTTGACGTATACTATTGTTAAGATAAGGTACTTGGCTATTTTAAGGCTCTGGGAACAGATCTTTTGGGTGAGGATAGCTTATGGTGTGCTGGTAATGACCAATACCATGACTGCTATGTGTACAAATCTATAGAGAGTTAATCTTGCACTTTTAGTTGAAGCTTTGTTGGAAACTTATGAGTTTATATATTTTCAAATGTATCATTCATGTAGTATTTTTTAAAGTTCTTATTTTGTCTTTTCAGAGTTGTTTCCATGATGAAGCTTTAATGTAATTTGTAATGCAGAGTTTAAGCCTCACTTTGTGAACTATGCCATAGTCTGACAATTTGAATCACGGTGTATTCAGCTCCCAGTAGAATAGCTGTGGGACTCTGATGTGGGACATACACTTGTTGAAAATCAGTGTCCATTGCTCTAAGGATGAACACAAGGAGAAAGTTTAACCCCAAATTCAGTTGAAACACAAAATATCCAAGAACAAGTAAAAACGCAAACAAAAAAACTATCTGAAAAGCTTGAGCTTTATGAGACAAAGATGATTTGGCACAAAAACAAAAACACATTGTTAAACAAGGGAACAAGTGGAAACAGGTGGGAAGCAATCAACTAACAGGATACAGGTGTGCAGGAGGAGCACAACAAACACAGAGCCATATCAGCTGAAATGCTTTGTACAGTAGGTGGTGGTATGTGCCTCAAAACTGTTTCCAGTCTGCCAATAAACCAAAGAAGAAGAGCAACTGAAATACACAGATAAAACCAGTTTAAAACAGACGGCAGATCTTAAGGTAGTTTGTCACTCGGCTGCTTTTATTAGTTGAAGACTCAGAATTGCAAGAAGACAGAATAATTTTTAGTTGCATTCTCTGAATTCTGAGTGTTTGCCACCAAGCAACTGCCATGCTACCTTCCCACAAATAATTTTACCTTGTTCATTTTGGTGCTGCATATTCAGATCATACATACTGTCGCAATAAACAATAAATAAATTAGGCGCATGATAAAATAAAATTACTGACCTTATTTTCATTTATCGGCTTTATCATTTCTTCGTGTCGCTCTCTATCTACTGAAGACACTGCATGACAAAAGGCTCCACTCCGGTGATCTTCACTGACCCCTCCCTTTCTCTTTTCTATAAAATCCATTTTAACCGTCCAAAATCACATTTTTGGATCGTTAAAAACAGCTAAGCTTAGAAGCGAAGCGACGAGCTAAGCTAACAGGCCGACGTCGAGAAAAACCTCTGTCTTGTTGAAGCTTCAAAATTCATGGTTGAAATTTATGCCTTCATCTAAAGTTGTTTTTCCCTGCAAAAAGAAGATGCAAACTCGTTTACTTATTTTTTAATAAAAGCTTTGTGTGACGAATGTTATGCTAAAGATCTCAAATCACACAGAGCTTCCGGCATTTTGAGAACCAAAACAAAAGGAAAGACAGACAGCCCATGTCATGTCAAGGGGCCTCCCTCCCATTTTTCTTAGCGACATGCTGCTCGCTCCCTCACTATCCATCCTTTGGTTCAAACAGTCTTATTCTGCCATCCGGTGGTCAAAAAAGTTACTACACTCAAAACAAATTACCAACATTTCTTCTCACTGACAACAATTACTAATTATTGTCAAATTTCAAACAATATTATTGTTTATCGCAATAATTTCTGAGACAATTAATCGCCCAGCAAAATTTGTTATCGTGACAGGCCTAATCATATGTGAATGTTTGTTCTCCTTGCATATAGTTGCGAGATAAAATCGTATTTACTGGTACACAGTAAGGTGACTCAAATTAATGTTGTAAATGTAAAATTCATTAAAACACAGGTTATGTCCTTTTTGCTAGCATTGCTTTAGAAAAAAATAGGTTTCAAATTGTTTTCAATGACTGTACTACTGACATAAAAACCAAAGCTATTTGTGTAGGTTTTGTTTTGACTGTTATAGACTCTTTCATAAAATAAGCCTCACATTTGAAACCTCTAATTTACAAGGTTTCCAGACTATTGAGTTCCTCCCCAAAAATACATCCTCACAAAGATGTCTACGCTTACTGCAACCCCAGCATTTAAGTAAACCAAAACACTTCTTTTCAAGTATTTCCTTTGGATGTTTCCACGTTAGTTTTATTTATTTCTAGTGTACTTCATCTCCTTGGAGCTAGTAAACGTGACTAGTGAAGAGCACAGCAAAGATTCAGATCCCTGTGTGCTGAACTCTTGTTCTGTCCAGCACAGCCCTTGGAAAAAAAACAAAACGGGAGTGAGATGAAGGAGATTGTAAGGACACGAGATGGGGACAGAAAGGTGAGGAATGGAGAGGAGAGAGGGAGAGAGCTGTAGGCAGAGACAGAAAGGTGAGAGCAATTGGACAAGGGAGGAGAGTGTCATTAATCACCCTGTGTGACACTCAACTACAGGGAGCTTCACGGAGCAACATTCACTTCTATTAGCAGTCCATTAGCAGAGCTCCGTACAAGTAGCAGCACTTGACAGGGAGGCCTGTGCCAGAATGTCTGACCTGTATACCTCAACAATGCATATTGCACAGCCTAGATTGTGTGTGTGCTGAGTTTCGTGTTGGTAAGCCATAGTATACCACAGGGCAGAAATTATTGTGACATATTGTGGCAAGCTTTGCTTTTTAGGCTATGGACGGGAAATGAAAATAATTGTCTGAAAGGTCCGCCTTTCAGTTACACCACCGAATGAGATGGAAGATAATGATTACAACAATGATGATGGTGGTGACCTAATTTTCTACCTGCCATTTCCCCTTTGCTAGAAAATGGCTCTTCAAAGTTGAGATGATGCATTAGAGCTAGTCATTTCTTATTCAAAGGCTTGTTGGCCTATTGCTTTCCAGGAGCCCTGTGATTACAGGATTGTAGGCAAGGGGAGGGGTGTGTGTGGACCACTGTCCCTGCTCTTGATCCGCAGTTTGTTCATGATCAGAGATCAGAGCCAACATTCAGAAAAATCTAGGGTCGAGGGGTGATGAAGAGGAGGGCAGAGCCAAAGGGAAGAGGGAAGTGATTACGACTTAAGTGGCCCTTCTCGTGCCATTATAAGCTGCAGGGCTGACAGAGCACACATCATGAGTGAGAATAAGTGCACACTCCACTTCTGCCCTTTAATTTGGCATCCTGGCCTCTCCCCTGGTGTTCAACCACTAATGTCCTCCTGCATTTTTCTCTTTCTAACAGAAGATTAGTCGCACGTCCTTACAACATAAGACAAATTCAGCTAACTGGGTTTCACTGACGAATAAAATCCTATCATATCACCTTTATTTTTAATTTTTTGGTTTATTTTATTGTGGTCTTACATGTGTTTTTAACCCTTACACAGAAGACCAGAATGCAAAATTAACCTAAAGTGTTTCAAACAGGCTCCTGGAATGCTGCTAGTCACCTATATTCACATGATGCTGTAAATAGCTCTGCGCTGATTAAAAGGCCAACAGAATGCTGTTATTTCCCTGATGTCCATTAACAGCGCCATCTAGCCCAGCATGGAGCTTGGAAAAACCTTGGTAACCACCGCAGTAAACAGCAACCTGGGGCCTAACGTGGCACAGCAAGATGAGGACTTTTTTTTTTAGCAAAAACTAAGGGCCAGACTCGTTCTCTCTGCAGGTTCAACTTGTAAAGGCAATTCTGTCTACATGAAGTTTTTGGATTTTAAGTTGGAAGAAGTTGCACTGATCAAAGTTTGGACAAACATACTAAATTACACACACACACACACATCTCTATCAATCTATCTATCTATGTATCTATCTATGTATCTATCTATGTATCTATCTATGTATCTATCTATGTATCTATCTATGTATCTATCTATCTATCTATCTATCTATCTATCTATCTATCTATCTAT
>NC_056515.1:28632060-28656662 GCF_014905685.2 Nematolebias whitei | reverse complement strand
TTCTTTTTAAAGGAGAAAAGAAAATGTCATTTAAAAAAAATATATATATATTGTTCAGATTGGTTTGGATAGTATTTGACAACAATGGTACAAAAGTTTTTTTTTGTTTTTTTGTTTTTTAATCAAAAAGACAAAAACAAAACATCAATCAAGTTTTACAACAGTAAAACCCTCTGAATTTAAGCAAATAATGTGTTTAATTCAATGACATAATTGAAAGTCATGATACACCTTTAAAAAGATTGCTCAGGATTCAGGGTTAATAACCAGTTTAGCTGTTTGAATGACCTCAGGTTGAAGAATTGTTTAATTCCAACTCTCTTGCCGAGCTAAAGACAGCAGCTACCTGCAAGTCAGATGTTAGTCTCTGATTGCCTTTCCACAGAGGCTCACTTTAAAACAGTTGTACTATCCCTTTATTGTTCTGTTTTGTCATTGTCGAGTAACTCTGTCAGGTCATATAGTCTCTGAAGAAGTCCTACATATGAGCTGAGGCAGTAATGAGTGATGATTCATCGCTGGAATCATTTGAAATGATGGATATATTTTTACACCCTTTCTGTTCACAATTTCAACTCCGTTGCTGTTTTTACCACAGTCTGACAAGACTAAACCCATAATCCGTGCTTCGCCCTGTCGTGCTCAGAGCCAGAGCTTCAACAGTGAAACGAGACCAAAACAAGCACGTCAAATTCAATTTTTGAAGAATAAGAACAATATTTATCTGTCGTTTTTAGTAAAGCTGATCGTCATTTTGTTCCCATGTAAACATGGAGGGGAAACTTCAGCAGTTTTTCTACCTGCTTCAGCTCTGCTTTCTGAGGAGAGGCGTTGGTTTCCAGTCGCTGCACTGATTCTCTGCTTGTGGAGGGTTGTGGTCTATGTATGTCAGCAGAGCAGGATGAGGAGGGAGGAGGGGTGGTGGTTGGGGTGGGGGTGGGGTGTATGGGACCCCTGGTCCCGGCTGAAATACGAGAGCAAGGAGACTCGCGCTCCCCATTTCCTGTCTCCACTTTATCAGCATCTTGCTCTGTTATTTCTGTGCTCTTAAAGCTTCTGATGAAAGCCTCGCCACAGATAAATGTTTGTGCCTCCATGTTTTTTATGGGGCTCAAATGAGGTACTTTATCCTCTCATCCCCCTCCTTCACTCTTTCTTTGCTTCATTCTTGTGTCTGCTTTTGAGATGCCACAAGAGAAGTTAGGAGCCTCTGGTTTACATTATGGTTCTTTTAAAGGGCTTGGGATGCTGCAAAGGACAATGATTGTGCTTGTTTTTCTAAAGGAATGCACTTTTATAAGACATAAGTGGGGGTTGAGAAAATGGTGCTTGACTTTACCAGTTTTGAACTGACTTTGATGAAAGTCAACAATGTCAGAAAGAAAAGTCATACTTAGTCTTTAACCGTTTGCACTCTTTCACCTCTTACGACTTTTTACAATTCCTACTCATAATTGTTTCTACTTTTCTAGCTTGCTTTATGCATATAGCGCAGTCTCTGTGAGCACATGCTCTTGTTTTTTTCTGCACTCCTTTTTTTTAATATGGTAACAACAGAGTTTGAGAAAAGTCTGCTTCAGAGAAAATAGTCTGAATACCAGACCATTCTTTCTCAGAAAAATCAATTTTTCTCATAATTCCACACATTTTTCTTCCATCTGTTATCTACGAAGCTGCCAAACATGGTTTTAAACAGAGCAGACCATTACCAGAGGGCAGAATTAAATGTGTGCGTCACAATGCCAGCCTATAAATTTGTTTGTTTTCTTTAACGGAGTGAAATGAGGTGCTAAATTAAAGCTTCACAAATGGTATGTGCTGCTGTATGATTAATCCTGCCCCCCTCCCCCTCATCACTTTATGTATTTCTGTTTACACGAGCAAAGATGAGTAAGACAAGTCAAAAAGTGAACATACACACCTTCAAATTCAAATTTAACGAGTCCAGATTAGACCTGTCGCAATAAACAATAACTCAATAAATCAATTAATTGCCTGATAAATGAAAATTATCAACCTCATTTTCAGTTATCGTCTTTATCGTTTCGTCGTGTCTCTCTTTCTACTGAAGACACTGGATGACAAAAGGTTCAACTCCGGTGCTCTTCACTGACCCCTCCCTTTCTATTTAAAATTTGTTTTAACCGTCCAAAATCACATTGTTAGATTGTTAAAAGCAGCTAAGCTGAGAAGCTAAGCTACGAGCTAAGCTAACAGGCCGACCTCATGAAAAAATCACCGTCTCGTCAAAGCTCCAGAATTCACAGTTGAAACCCGTGCCTTCGTCTAAAAAGTTTTTTTTCTGCAAAAAGAAGCTGAGAACTTGTTTACTGATTGTTTATGAAAAGCTTTGCGTGACAAATGCTACGCTAAAGAGCTCAAACCACACCAAGCGTCCTCCATTTTGAGAACCAAAAAACAGGAACGAGCGACAGCCCATGTCACGTCAAGAGCCTCCCTCCCATTTTTCTTAAAACAACACACTGCTCCTCCCTCACTATCCATCCTTCGGTTCAGCCTTACACTGCCATCCAGTGGTCAAAAAAGGTACTACACAAAAATTAACCAACAGTTCTTCTTAAATTTATCAATAATTGCTAATTATTGTAAAATTTCAAACAATATTATCGTTTATCACAATAATTTCTGAGACAATTAATCGCCCAGCAAAATTTGTTATTGTGACAGGCCTAGTCCAGATGTTCATACCTTTGACAAATCCCATATATAAGCAACTTAAATCATTTTATGGGCCTTTTTTCAAGTAATTAATATGTATAAGACTTAGTTTGCACTGTGGAATTAACTCTTCCAGTAAAAATAGGAGGAAAAAGCAGCTTTAATGAAAGGGTTAACCCACCATTATGATCCCCATCACTGAACTCCTACCAACCTTAACACCCCACTGCGTGACCTCTTTTCCACGTTTTCGGGCTTTGTTTCTGAGACTCCGGTAATAGTTTGCAACTTGAGATTGCTATTGGGTGTCAGCACTTTCCTGTGTTTTGTACAGCACGTGTTTGTGTGTGTGTGCCATATCGCCATGATCAGTCCCTGGTGACTTTAAGTACTGGCAGACAGTGTTTAACTGGGGCAAGCTCAATGGGTCTCATTTAAATGGGGCCCAGACAGAAGCCCCACTGCAGTCAAAGGTTATTTTATTACTCCTTACATGTAAAGTACACAGTTAAAGCTGCTGCTGTTTGTGGACTTGCCAGCAAAGGAAAACTGCATGTTATTGTTCTTCTTTGAGGAATCTGCATGAGATCTAAAAAGCAGAGCAAAAATGTTAAAATCTACCCCATTGAGCAGAGAATACGGACCTCTGTTGCCTTTCATTTCTATGCATTCTTCAGTTAATGAAAGCTATGGAAATGAGCTTCATAATTGAAAGCAGTTGCACAGATCTGAAAGTTCTCTGCTGTAAATTCAAGGGCTGAATGATGGATTAACACAAAAGGATCAAAAAAGTCATGTTCAGCTGCCCTCAGACTGCTAGCAGCATGATATCTTATCACAGTGCATGTATTCAGTAGTAGAAAATGTGCTTTCTTTAATTCATCATGAAACATGTAAATACAACACAAAGCCCATGTTGTGTAAGGAATCGGTTGTATAGGAGAGCTCCCAGCAGTGGATTTGCCCCTTTCAAAGGAGTTAAGCAAACAGCAGGCAAAGGGGGAATAATAGACTTGGCTGTGATGATTGCTCCGAAATGCAGGAAAAAAGTAGAATATTTTTCCAACCAGGTCCTATGTATGAATAGGCTCGGTGTTCTATACAGGTTTATATTGTCAACATAATTCTTGTTTGCAGTTTAACCTCCACAAACTGCTAATCCTTTGAAACACGAAACTCAAAATACTGAAGCAGATTTACAGTTTTATGAATGCAGCAAAGAGATCCTTCTGAACTACCTACAGTGAAGGTTAGAGCTAACTTCTCAATGCCTTTGCTGCACAAGGGTATTCAAAAAATATATATTTTTTAGAACAAATCAATTGCTTGTTATTAAAAAGTAAGACAATTCTGGTGGGAAGACTGAATCTGTGACATGGTGGTCTTGTGTCATAGTTCTGTCGTCCCTGTTGCAACCTCTCCTACAGATTCTCTGCTCGGTCACACTTTCATTATAATATCTAACATTATAGTTGTAAAGTAAAGTGGCTCAGGGCATGAATAACACTGACCTACATAAAGAATTATAGCATGTAGCGAGGAAACTGGAGCTTCGTTTTTTTTCCCTGTAGCAAATGGCAAAAACGCTACAGGGAACATTGTGATAAAATGTGCAGTTTAGATAGGCATTCCTGTCATCAATTTAGTAATGGCATTTCATTTCTGATGGAAAATGGTTGAAAAAAACAATACTTAAATGACCAACAGTCAAATTCAACTTTTAGTAAAGATATGCTTTGTTAGGTGCAGGTTCTGATGTACGTAGGTCACAGAAGCTGTCACACTGACTTCCAAATAAATTCTGACACTGCTTGATATTTGTTGTAGTTTGTCTTTGGAGTCCTAACCAAGCTCATGACCAAAGCTTTTCTCCTGTTTTTGTTCATGATGAAAAATTATGTCTAATATACAGTAGATGACGAAAGTTGCACAGTGAGCCTGGCTTTAGTCTGGTGAAAACTGTTTGTTGTAAGATAATAAAAAGAGGTAAAGAGATTACCATATGTGATCAAGTAATCAATTCTGAAAATTGAATAGTTTTCATTTGATACTATTTCTGTCTTAACATGTGATTCTTGACCTGTCATTGTGTATCTGTTCCTCTCAAGCCCAGCCGGTCGAAGCAGATGGACACTTGTCCTGAGCCTGGTTCTGCTAAAGGTTTTTTCCTCATGAGGGAGTTTTTCCTCTCCACTGTCGCCTTCATGCTGGCTCAAGATGAGAGTTCTGTGATTGAGTTAAATTCAAAGCAGTCTGATCCTCAGATACATGTTGTTAAATTATATATATATAAAAGGCATTCAGGGTTAGGGTTAGGGTTAGAATCAGCTGCAAAGCCCTCACCCAAATTCTATATATAATGAATGTTTCTATTCAGTGTCCTGAGACGACTTCTGTTGTGACTTGGCGCTAGATAAATAAACTGAACTGAATTGAATTGAAGTCTGACCCTAAATTTAATTCCCTCTTTAACTTTTAACATAAAAAAAAAAATCAAAGTTATATTAGTTTTAAGAGTAAAAGAGGTGAGTCAGGTAAAATAACGAGGCTGTCTGATCTTAATAGATTACCATAAAAGTATATGAAGGTATTTCTGATCCAAAAAATCATTAAGGCTAAGTGCAGTTAATCAATTGGAATAATCTTTCTGGTTCTTAAAGTTTCACTTTGATTGTGCAGCTGTGGTTTGGTTTTACATATTAGATGCATTTAAATGAAATTAGATAATGTGATGATGACAAGGTTTCTGTTTATCATTACCATTAGGTCAAAGTATTAGGACTGCATCTTGCCATACGTAGTATTTTCAGCAGTAGCACCGTTAATATGAGTAATAGTACAATTGGTCGTGGGTTTTTACCAAACATTTAAAAAAAATTAACCTTTTTTAACATTTGGGTGTTTATATTTGATTGTAGAGATCTCCTAAAACAAGGGAAGAATAGAGGTACAGTGGTTTTCAGTCACACCCATCAGTTTCGTAGAAACTTCTCTTGGAGAGCTTTGCAGAATTTCTCCTTCGTCAAGTCGATGTAGAAGTGAGATCTGAGTTGCGAAAAATAAAAAGGCAGAACTTAGTAGGATGACGACTTTGTTTTCCATTTCCAGACATCCATAAACTATGACTCCATCGAGTTCACCAGCTGCACTGGAGTCAGCACAGTAACTGTAAGCTGATACACAGTAATGGCTTGCTGCAGATATGCTGGAGCATGTGGAGCGGAAACCGATAATTCAGTGGTGACACACTATGCATTGGGGTTCCCATGGTTTTTAGGCTGACATGAGGTAAGCTGATCCATCAGGTATAAGAGAAGAGGGTTACACTTAGGAGATGTCAGGCAGGGGGAGGGCAACAGGGAGTTGCATCTACTGTTTAAAAGGAAGTGCACTGAATTCTACCTCCAGATGAGTTTCCCCCCAGTAGCTGCTTATTTAAATCCCACGGCACACGCTCTTTACGTCTTGCATTTAGGAAGCTTCATATTACTAAATCATGTTTGTTTTTACAAGTCTGCAGAATTTAGTAGATTTCTGTTAGCCACATTTTCTGCCTTTCCCGTGCCAAATATTTTATTTAGAACTCCTCTGTTCTATCATGAGTCCCCGCCAACAAAAGCACCGATACAGCCTCAGGAAGAAAAGGAAAAAAGGGAGTTTTGGAACAAGGAATAAAGTGAGCGACGGAAACAAGGAACCACTCCTAAGCTGCGTGGCTCTTAGGATGAACAGGCTGAAGCATCCTGTGTTTAGACACATTAACCCACTGCTATTCTGGGTTACTTTGTGTGGCTTTTTGTTCATGGAAAGGAGGTAAACATCTGGTAAACAAATAAAACAATGTGGAACAAACTAGTGTTTTGCAAAGACTGGGCAGCGTTAAGTGTTACTGACTCGTGTGCATATTTCCATTCCTCTGCAGTTTCTGGGGAAATTTGGCAGCGTAATGTGAAGCTTATTGTGTTTCTTCTATGTCTAGAACACCAAAAACCTGGTTTCAGTTTCACGCTGCAGATTTTTCTTTTTGTGTTTGTGCAAATTCACTTTATACTCAAGATGGGATATTTACACTGTAGTTTCCACTTTAGTTTATCACCTGTCGCTGAAGGCTAAAGGTGGCCTATTATGTTTTAACCAATAAGTGTGTGTGCGTGTGTGCGTACATTTGGGTATCTGTCTGTTACTAAAATACCAAGAACCACTGAATGGATGTACTTCTACAACTGATTAACAGCTGACGCCACAAGCAACTTTTGAAAACACATAAATGGCTATGACTTAAACAATTTTACAGATATTGTGCTAAAATTTGGTGTGTTAGTAGCCGAGCACCATCCTCAACACATATTTTGATGACAAGATTATTGGAGTAAACTGTCTGTTAGCAAAATATCTCATTATCTGGTAGAAAGGTAGTGGATAGTGACCAAAAGAATGTGATCGTGACTACAGGTGGTTGAAATGTGTTTCCTTCACAGGGTAGCTTGACTCTCCTTTAAAGATAGGGTGAGAAGTTCCGTTATCTGGGAGAGACTCGGAGTAGAACCGCTGCTCCTCCACATCAAGAGGAGCCAGTTGAGGTGGTTCGGTCATCTGGTAAGGATGCTTCCTGAGCGCCCCCCCCCCCCCCCAGGGAGGTGCTTCGGGCATGTCTGACTTGGAGGAGAGCCCGGGGAAGACCCAGGACATGCTGGAGAGACTATAGCCCTATTCGCATGGGATTAGTTTTACCTAGGGACCACATGCTATTTGTAATAATTACGGAGATAGTCTGTGTTGTTAATCCCGTGCATATCGGCCATGTCAGTAATTTGTAAAGTAAAAATTCCCCTGCAAAATACCTACTATATTTTGCTGAACTCCGATGTCCTGTGATAATACTAATCCAATGCGAATAGGCATCTCTGTGATTTGGACAGAAATAGCCGGGATTCGATATGTAATTAGGCATTTTTAGTTTTTGTTGAAGCAAAATCACTTGGAAAAATATAGAACAAGGCTATTTGAAATGAATGCACTGCTCGCTTTGGCTTTTTTTTTTCTCATACACCGATCCTGGAGATACTGCAAAACCAGGTCGATGCATGGAGTGGACGGCGCAAGCCCCTATTCCATCTTCCTGTTCCAAAAATCAATTTAATATATGGTCCCCGGGTAGGTGACGACTTTTATGCTGCTACTTCCTTCACCGCAGATGACAGCAGGTGCGGAGATGCATGTGTGATCAGTTGACCCATCCATCCATCCATTATATTTACGCTCTTCTTTCTTTTCGGGTAGCGGGAGTCGCTGGTGCCCATGTCCAGCCATCACTGTGGGAGAGGCATGAGACACCCTGGACAGGTCGCAAGTCCATTTCAACTGGCGAGTCAGCGGACGTGCGGCTGCTCATGCGCGCGGCCGGTGACAGCTGTCCATCTGAGCTTAACGTGGCTTTATTTTTTTATTTCTTAAACCGACCGGTCGGACCTGCCTCCTCCTCAACAAGTAGATTAACACAATTTTATATTGTGCATTCTTTAGTTTTGCTGATTCGTAAAACCACATCAAAGCCTGAGACCATCCCAGACTGCACATTAAGCACATTATTATGGACCGGCCCGGTCGTGACAACGCAGTGTGTTAACATCATATCCGGAAGATATCTAAATTTCATCTAAATCTCAGGCTTTGGTTATTCTGTGTGAATGTGCCACATAAAAAGCAGACGTTGGGGAGTAATTTATTTATTACGCGTGGTTCTTAGGTAAAACTAAACCTGTACGAATAGGGCTTATGTCTCTCTTTTGTCGTGGGAACGCCTTGGGTCCTCCGAGAAGAGCTAGAAGAGAGAATCCAAGGAGTTCTGATGGGTGAAATCAACAGTCCAGTGGTCACTCCATTAACACAATGTTCTGTCTGTAGAATGAATAATGCGTCAAAGTAGTTTTGTTACACAAGGATGGGACAAGCCAGAAGACAAAAGTGATCAGTGATTTGACAGCTGTGTCACAATGAGGGGATGTTGCTGTCTAATGTCTATCAGCGAAGAAAGACTTTTTTTTTCTGCACAGGCTGTCACATTGAACTCTCTTCATTTCTAGTCCCTTCTCGCGCTCTGTTAGAAATAGCTGGGAGTTAAAGGGTGGGAGAGAATCACAGCGCCTGCAAAGAGAATTTTTTGAAAGAAAACAAAGAGGGCTCACATGATTATTTGTTACTTTATGGCTTCAGCTACAAGCAGACAATCTGCGTCCTTTTGTAGCAGGGTGGTCTCTCGGGAGCAAAGTAGACATTTTAATTCAATCAGCTGCAAAGCCCTCACCCCAATCCCCCCCAACCTCCCTTCTAAAACTCACTCATCTAACTTCAGTGATACAATTACGAGCTACTCTGCATTAGCCATCTTGTTGTGATTATACGTGTTTACATGGGAGGGAGGTGTTTACTGAGACTGCAGCCCGCTTCCTGCTGCTTGTCGAGCTACTGAAGGAGAGGAGCGTCTGGGAGATTTAATTTATTTTTTTTCTTTCTGGAAAAGAATTGTAATGATTCTCTAACAAGCGTTGTGATTGTTTCTTCCAGTGTCTTATCCCTTTGAGATGAGTGGCACCAGGTTTACAGAGAAAACAAATATAATGACTCCGTAGAGACACATAGATGTATTTGTTGGTAATGAGGGATCTGTAGCATCTTTTTGCACCGCCTGTACTGACATTTATTTTTTACACAGCGAAATTCTGAATCAAATGGACACATGCAAAGTTATTTTTCAAAGTGTGTTAAAAAGTCAGATTACCCAAATAAGCAGCAATCATTTTCTTAACATTATTGCATGAGAGGTTAGTAATTAGGTGCCTGTGTCTGCTTGCATGGGTTTGTTGGCAAATTCATGAATCAATGTTTTCAAATCAACTTTAGCAAATAGAAAATGGCTATAATTTACTCAACTTTACATTTTTACTTTAACTTTATGTGGTAGTAGCTGAAAGTCATATGTTCAAAGTGTTAAAAAATATACAAGATTTTTGTTTAAAACTTTAGCATTACCTGTTGGAGTCAACTTTGTCTTTTAGCAAAATATCTCAATCTACGAGACAGATTTGAGTTAATCTCTAAATGTAATCATTAGATCTACATCTGCAACTGGCTAAACTGCCATTTGACCTTAGCAAATACATAAATGGCTATAACTCTGTGACTTAAAGGTCAATATGTTAAATTACAATTTGGTGTGGCAGCAGCTGAGAGTCATCCTCTACAGACACTTAAACCGCCTGAAACCTTTGTTTAAAACCTTAACACAGCAGTGATATGCTTTCCTTCGGTAAATGTTAGTCTACTTTCTTTATGTTGTCATCCTTGGTATAAAGAGCAAACAAAGGTAACATTTTTGAGTGGTTCTGTCTGTAATCAGACATGAGACTTTTAAAAAAAGGCTAACTTAATGATTTGTTTTCCATTTCATATTTTTAAGTACCCATGCACCATCAGCCTTGCATTGTCCCATTACTGCCCCATTCTAGTGACAATCTCGCCTCACTAATCTCACTGATGATCGCATGCTCCCCCCTTTCAGGACGCAGCACTCAGTTTTATTGGTGTAGCCTTACGTGCGGTGTTTCGACCATTGTTTACTCCACAACATGCCACTTGTTATCTCCTGTCGCAAATGGCCACGTCTTTACCAATCTCATCTGGCTTTTGTCTGCGTTCGTCTTCTCCACTGGATGAGCAGCCATTTAGTGCAAGGGTCAGGGTTGTAATTGACAGCCACCACTAAACAAATCTGTCCGTCTCGGCGGTAGACCGACCCCACCTCCTGTTCCCCTCCTCCTAGTCTAATCTAACTAATGCACCCGTGTGTGTGCTGGAAAGTGAATTAAGCTCAGAAAACTCAATACCTGATCCATCTGACAGAGCGGCCTGCGTGCACATTAGCAGTTTCTCTGCAGCCTCTGTAATTGTATTACACAAGTTGGCCGCTCTAACGATCAGGCCTAACACACACTTACACACTCATACACACTCTGACTGTTGTCGTTAATCGCTGCCTTCGCTAGCCCCGGAGGCGTGCAGCAGGCCAAGAACAGAGCGATCGAGGAGGAGGAAGATGAAGCGTGTGGAGCTCAGCCCTCCCTCAAGGCTGACATGAAATGAAATCATAGTTTGTGTGTGTACATGTGCACACTGAATTTAGTATATTTCTCTGCGTTCTTTTGTTTTCCCAGCTCTTTTGTCAAACTCTTTGATATGTGCTGCTTTGCCTTCTAATCAGTGGTGTTTTTGAGCACCCCTGCTGTGCGGCTCTGGTTCTGGTTCTGCTTTCCTTATCCTCGCTGCATGCTATCTGTGTACCATCAGCAGTCTTGCCCCTTGCCAGAGAGCACAGCTTGATGAGATGAGCTTACAAACCCCCTCTCCTCCCCACTAATCTCCCTTGACCTATGCAGACCTATGCAAAGTTAAAAAACATATCTTTGTGAAGTATTTCAAGTTACATAGAAAATGCTTGTTTCTGAAGCAAATACAACTAATAAAAAGGCAGTGTCATTGAAAAGTGCTTAGTGAAGGCTGAGATTTGTTGAAGCAACAACTGAGCTGTTAAAGCTAAAGACGCACAATAAAAGTTCAATTCAACCTTTATTTATACAGGTTAGTCTCACTGAGCCTCGTGGACTCATTTATGAGAAACCTGATTTAAACAAAAAACACAGATGACAACAGTAGACAACCATAAAAAAGCATATGAAAAGTAAATGGAAGAAATTGCATAAAAAAAAAAACCCGAAACAAAAACAGCTACATTATAAAGCGATATCAAATGCTTAAAACAGGAACATATCTGCATTGGTTTTTGCCATGAACTTAGCAGATGTTTGAAGTCACTTAGAGAGGTCAAGGTTGAGAGCTTCAGATCTTTTTGCAAGATATTCCAGGAAACAGGAGCGGAGTAGGAGAAGGCCCTTTTGTCTAATTCAGTCCGCACAGAGGGGACACTGCAGGTAATAATGTCCCGAGAGCGCACGCTGTAGCTGCACTCATGCAGAGACATGTAGGAGGAGATGTATGAAGGCAGCAGACCAAGAAGTGATTTAAAGGTGAAAATGTACCAGTGAGAGAGTCTGTGTGAAGTTAATGATGACCAGTGAACCAGTGAATACAGGGTGCAGTGGTGGGTACAACAGTTACAGCCAGTTATGAATCTTAGCGCACCATGATAGACAGCGAGTAGTTTAAGCTAAAAGCAACAAAACACTAGCTAAAAGCTAAACAGAGCAAAATGCTAGCTATAAACTAAATAAAAATTCTAGCTAGAAGCTAAATGTAGCAAACGGTTGGAATAATATCAAAATCACAAGAAGACAAATACGGAGCAAGTTTGCTGCAGCGGATTTCAAAGAGATTGACGTTTTTGAAGGTTTTGAAGAGATTTCAGTGTATTATGAGCTGAATTTTTTCAATATATTAATGACTAAAACAACACAGGGGAGTGGTGGCGCAGAGGTTAAAGAAGGCAAGCCTGTGGTCGGAAACTCACCAGTTCAATTTCCCGGACTGACAACATAAATAATGTTGGTGGAAAAGGTGGATCACCCACACCTGCCTTCACCCTAATTTGCCCCACTCTGGGCTCTTGAGCAAGGCCCTTAACTCCCACCAGCAGCTTCCCCACATACCCTAGAGAGCAGCTCTCTGCTCCACACAGAGAGCTGTGGTAGCTCAGTGGTCTGTGGTTGTGTCAGGAAGGGCATCCTGCGTAAAAACGAAAAGCCAAGTCTTCATGCGAGTTAGTTTACTGTGGCGACCCCTGAAGAAGGGAGTAGCCAAAAGAATAAGAAGAAAAGGTCAAAACAACACAAAGTGTGCAGAAGTAGTCGATTGCAAAAACATAATTGAAAATAAAATGGAAATAAACACAATAAATGTAATATATGTAAAAGATCACCATTGATTTTCTTTTTTTAGAGGGTTCTGGACTTTATCACAGCGTCCTCAGAGTGGATGGACCTTTAGGGAGAAGATAAAAAAGGACCAGGAAGGTGATTAAAGGGGTTGTTGTGTTGATTTGCTGCATGTTGTCGTGCAAGCAAACCATTTCCTCTGCCCACACTAATGGAGGCTTCAGTTCCAATTCGAGAGAGGCTCTTTAAAATTTTATTTATTCTAACGGGCTGATTTATAATGATGAGCCGCAGACTCTTTCCACCACAGCAGGACATCACAAAGGATCCTGGGAAGCAAGGGAACTAAATATAGCAGCGCTATGGAGGGACTTACAGGCATGAGAATCGAGAAGAAAGACGGTGAAAGATGAGCTGCAGCTCAAAGATGCCTGATGTCGTCCGAGGGTCCTTTGTGACCCCGACAGCTCCCAGGTCCCAGTGATCTCCACTAGCCAGATGACACCCCATGATCTTACTCCTGGGAAGAGGGCTAGTTTTGCATGCATGTGTGTGTGCCTGTGCAAAGGTCCCTAAGGGGGGACGTTTTATCTACTCCGAAAAGAGGTCATCAGATATGCCCGTGGAGATTCACCTCCATGTCTGTGCACATTCACATTTGTGTGTGTGTGCGTGTTGAGTGCATACAAGTGGGGGGAGAACACGGAAGGGCTAGGACGGGTGGCTTTATCTCGGGTTATCTGAAAGGTCACTCGGTCATTGTTGGACGGCACTTTACAGAATTTCCCCGTGGTCACAGCGAGGAAAGATGATCCCAGAGGAGGAGGAGGAGGAGAAAATGGACACGATATCTGTTTCTTCAAATGTCCATTTACAGTTTCAATAATGCTGGAAAAATGAACTCACACAACAAAGCAGAAGCATCTGGCATAATACTATCCTAGCGTGATGAGTCAAAGGCAACAGGACATTGTTTTTGAACTGCACACTTTTTATTTTAGCACTGAGGAAGCCCCTTGGATAAAAAAAATCAAAACTAAAAATCTTCAAAAATCATAAAGAAGCCCTGTCGTCTTTGATTCAGCATGCTAACATGACCAAGTCCTGGACGACAGAAGCTAAAGTGGCACGCAATATTATTACTTACTTGAGATTCGTTTTTTTTCCTGTTTGAGAGTTTCCATTGTTCTTTATGCAAAGTGTCATTTTTTAAGCTCTTGAATGGCATCACGCAACAAAACTGACACCCCAACAATGCTTGTGCCAGGTGCTTTTTGTGTCATTTCAGTGCGTTGCTGCTTTTCTAAACCTTTAAACCTGTCAGGAGCTGCATAAGTGGTGCCTGATAAAATAAGAATTGCAACAATAAGAGAATTAAAGCATGTTCTTTTTACAAGCAACTGTGCAACAGAAAAAAAAGTAGTTGCTGTACAACATAAATGTTACATAAACACAAAAAACACTCTCAAATTTTTAGTTACAAATATAGTTAAAGACCATACCTGAATGACTTTCTGTGCAATTTCTGATTTCTAAAGGTCTAAAGACAAAACATGTTGTATTTTCAAACATTGCAGTCTTGAGAAAATTCATTTTTATGTTTGCTTCCTCTCAATTTTGATTTCCAGGTTGTCGTGCCCAGCTCTTCTTTCACGCTTTTATTGACATCTCTTCTTCTTCACTGTATTTTTTTCTTGTTTTAGTTGTCATTTCACATCAAACGTTAAAAAATGGAGGAGAAATTTTTCTTTTACGTTAAGAAATGTTCAAAGATACGCCTCAAAATCTAGATATTATGTAGACAATGACCAAAAATAAATAAAACAATAATTCCTAGTGATGAGTTGCTTAAAAAAAGGTTATTATGATATGAAAGGAAACTATATTAACATGTTATATTAAAGCTGATCTGTGTTATTACAGCTACTTTAGCTTGATGCCTCCTCAATTTAATTCACTTAACTGACACGCATCCTCTGAAATGTTTTAATGTCAGTAGATTGTACCTTATGAGCTGTGACATCAGTCATAAAGCACATGGACAAAAAGGGCAAGTCTTTTTTTAGGCTACGCTAATGGCTAGCCCAGCTAGCGCCTTATTTTTTTCAGGCTTATAAAACAACTCTTTCTCAAAAACGTGTTCTTTCGTGTGAAAGAACACTACATTAGTATTAACTATTGATCAATATTTGATGGAATAGCACTTCAAAGTTGACTGACTACCTTTTAAGAAATAGTACTTGGTTTTTGCACCAATATAAGAAACAACTCTATGATGACGTCACAACTTTATTTTTGCATGAGCAATGTGCAAATATAATTTAAACTATAAATCATTTTGTGCTTGAAAAAAAAAATGCTGTAACCTATCAAGAACATTGTTTTTGAAATGTTTGCTTCATGAGAATACAATAACTTTAAAATATCTTTAGATCTAATTAAAGCAATTAGGGTAAAGTTGCAAATTGAAATGCAAACTAAACTAGCTTGTGCCTTGGATATGAACAAGGTTGTTTTTTAACATAAAATGTTAAAAGTATAATAAAACCGATCAATAGTCATAAATGAATCAAACACATTTCCTGAATAATGGAACAGAAAAGGAGGTCATACAGTATAAAAGATCAGTATTAAATGTTAGTGTATGGAAGCTCAAATATCTCAGTGAAAAGGCTGCGTTGGAAAGGACTTATCCTCCTGTGTCTATGGTGCACAAGCCAAATCCCTGAGATACACTAATCCTACTGGTTCTGCTGGTTATCTCTCTTCCCTTCCTCCTCCCATCAGCCCCCAGCAGGTATTTCTCCTTTGCCAAAGGTGCTTCTCTGACATCCATCCCTGTTTTGCCATTCAGCTCAGCTCCCTCCCAACCTGACACCCCTATTGGGCTCTGTTTGTTTTCACTCTTGTATCTCGGTGACATTAGCCACAGTAATCCAATTGAAAGCAACTCAGACCCAGAGCTGGGTTCTTTGGGGCTGATGCGTTTCCACGGGGATCACATGGATTCCTAATTAAGCTCATTAAAGCTTGCTATTAAAGCTCGTTAAAGCTCATCCTGACATGGCAGCGCTGGTGTCTGACTGCACTTATTCACACAGCAATACACTCAAACAGAAAAACACAGACACATTTATAAATTTGATGAGCTGCGCACAAAACTCACCAGTCTAATGGTCTTGTTGAGTGTAATTAAACTTCTCAATAAGCCCCACAGCTTGTTTTGGGTGGTTTGAACTGAAAGAACACTGATTTTGTGCAGAGTATCGCTGACAAATATCCAAATGAACTGTTTTTTGCTCATCCAGAGTTTTGGAGATCTTTTTGAACATACTTGGAGAACAAGCCTTTTAGGAGTGACTTGTTTTATCAATGGGTTAAGCTTTAGATTATTTGGAAGAGGGGCTTCCATGGAAAGTAAGACCCATGCAAAAGTTGAAAGTACACTAAATGTAGAGAAGAAGAAAACATATATACAGTATTTACAACTGCTGTATTTGATCAAGAAGGAGTAGGAAGTAGGAAAAGTTCTACCCCCTACCCCATTCTGATCAATTTGTTGATCTAATAGCTAGTCCAGTTTAGCTATTCCTAAAAGTTGAGCATTTTCTTTCAACATGTGACCAATTGGCTGCTTGAAACTTATCCATGGTTAATGCATCTGTTCTTTTACTTAGGGGTGTATATCAAGTTCAAGTTTGTCATTCACATCCCATATGGTACATGAGGTGGAATGAAATGATGTACTCAAGGTCCCAGTTACACCTAAAAATAGCAACAATGTGACGTATAAAAGGAAACAGTATATTAGGATCTAAGATATACACTAAACACTAATAATGTAAAACGATATGGCGTATCAACAGAAGTCCGAACATGAATCTGTGGATGGGTATGAATGAATACAAAAGAATGAGATAATCAGCAGCATTAGATCAGCAGCATGGATAATCAGCAGCACGGAAAAGTCACATATCACCAATTAAAGTGACATTATCATTCTAAATTCTGATTATGATTACAGTGATTTAATGGTGATATAGTTTATAGATTTTTAGTGATATTATTCTTTAAATACATTTAGGCAGCTGAAGACCTTTTTTTTTAGTTTACCTCACTATTGCCATACAGTTGCAAACCTGATGACTTTCTAGCTAAATAGCTGCCAGTACTGCATGGGAAGTGTGAAGTCTCGCTCCTAGCTGTCATCACACCTTCAGTCAGTGGCACAGAGCACTGAGCAGCACTAATAACGGAGCTGTTTGCACAAGTCTAACATCTTCTGAATCTTTGGATTATTGCTAGTTATTACATTGTACAATGGTAACTCGAGAACTGTTCAAAATAGACAAGGTCTGAGAAACTAAAGGCTAGCCTGACCTTGTTTTTGTAGATGTAGCACCAGCTGCTTTTATGCAACCAGCGATGCATCTGACAAGAAGAATAGAAATGGTCTAACACAATCCTTAATTACGTTTTATCACCTCAGCTAAGAAGGGCAGCGTGTAATTGTCCGTGTGTGCACATGTGTGCTTATCTGTCTGTTAACAAAATATCTCACACTGGTGAACACATTTTAATGAGCCTCTCAGAAAGTAATGAACAGATGACATTTACAACTGAATAACTTCTGGAGTCAACCTGATTCAAATTAGCTGTGACAGGTAATCAATTTTAGCAAACAATAAACTAACTCAGTTCATTTTACAGATATGTTCCTAAAATGTGTAATGGTAGTAGCTGAGAGGCATTTCAGTCACATAGTTTGATCACTTACAAATAATGTAAGTATTTAAAACGTTGACACATGATAGCAGGCGATATGCATTTCTTTATTAAATGCTTGTTTATTTTTGTGGGATTTGCCAACTAAAAACTATTTAAATTACACGTCACTTCACTCATGATAAATGTAATCTGAGTACTCGCTGTAAGTTACTTTGAAGCATGTCTTCATGAAGAGTACAACCCTAAAGAAACATCAGTGAAGTGAAAAGGTGGTGAATAAGAGGTGCTTTTCTTTATTTTTTGCCCTCACTCACTCAACCATGTTACTGTATGCCCTTTGACCTGACACGAAATTTACACGTCAACTCCAAATATTTGTCTTGGGCTGCAAGGAGGAGCAGTAAACCTTGATGTTATTGATGTTCCTCAGAGGGGACAGAGTGGAAACTGTGTGTTTTTGTGAGTGTGTGAGTGTGTTTTGACAGAGAAAGAAGCAGAAAAAGACCCTGCACAACCTGAATCAGTCCTTTGATGCTGACTGGCCTTGACATCAACAATGTGGCCTTTCACAGCCCTCTACCCACCTCACCAAGAACACACACACACACATGGTCTTTTCTTCTGAGTCATTCGTCCTGCAGTTTTTATTGTTTACTTTTCGTAGCTTTTAAGGAAATTGCTCCACGTCTTGAAAGAAAACCATAAAGAAAGGGAAGGAAGTTGGAGGGGGAAACAGAGCATCAGATGTACTGAAACCCTGTTTGTGAGTCTTGCAAGCAGCAACAGCGAAGATAAAAGTTGGGTTTTTGGTGACATTTCACTTTAAAACCCCAGACAGAGGCATTTGTCTGAACCAAAAAGCTTCATGTTGTTTTTGTTGCCCACCATGAAAGTCAAAGATGGGGTGGTAATGTTTGTGTGTATTATTAGCAAAATGTCTCTTGAATGAAACTCTCGTAAAGTGATCAATGGATGTGCATACCGTATTTTTTGGCCTATAAGTCGCGGTTTTTTGCATAATTTACATGCCCTGCGACTTATAGGTCGAAGCAACATATTTATGGATTTTTTCCCATATTTATAAACCAATTTTTGGCTGAGATATGACCGTTTCATTCATTCTGACTGAAAAAACCCCAACCTTAAGCAGTGCCACTTTCTTCTGATGGCACTTGATGGCAGCAGAGTAGTAGTATGGCATGCTGTTGCATCATGTAATAGGTAAACATGGTTATAATGACAAATTCAAAAAAAGTTCAAGACAAAAACAACTGGACTTTATTTATTATACTTTATACTTTCTTGTTTTTTTTTTTAACTTTTTAAAAATTACAATGTCCTGGATGACTGAGAATCTTCATGAGCTATTAATGACTCAATCGGCCTGCCATAGTCTCCCCACCTTCATTCTGCTTGTTGCTTGGAACTGTCAAACCAGCTGCACCGCCTCGGCGAAATGCAACTAATTTGACCATTAAAGTGCATTTATTAAGCAAACGTTAGACTGAGACACGCATTTAGTATAATTTCAAGCAAACAAATAATTGTTTTTAAGTGTTAATCTTGCTAAATTCTTGTTAAAGTCCTCCCTTGCATGCTCCCACAGCCACCATTTGGCAGCCCATTGGTTTTTAGAACACTGGTCCACATTTCCGGGTTGTCAGCGATGACACGTAACAAACGCGACACGTCAGTGGAGACGCATAATAGATGCGACGTATACGGCAAAGCGACATTTTTATGGATTTTTCCACTTTATTAGACAAATATGGACTGATGCGACTTATAGGGCTGCGCAACGTGTAACGTGGAAAATACCGTGCATCTAAAACCCATGGACTTCTGGAGTCAAGATGGCTGCCACAGCTAATGGACCTTAGCCTAAACAAAAATGTGTATCACTCACTGAATATAGCAGTTATTCTGTGTGGCAGAAGTTGAATTATCTGCAACACATACACCAACACAGATCACATGAGAGCATGCAACGTATCACGAGTATAGAAAGTTATTTGACCTAACTGTTTTAACTACTTCTCACCATTGGCATGAAAGGCAACGGGTGATATGTATTCCTTTAGGGAGTGTTATGCATTTAATTTATTTCTTTTTTTTTCTATAAATTTACTTCCATCATGTGCTTTACTGGTCTTGTCTTTCCTAACGGGGTTTCAGCCTGGTGTCATAATGACTGTGGTTTAAGAGTCCATTCTAGTTAAACGTTAAAACACTCAAAGCCTTCTGAAAAGAGGCCCCCACAGAGGGACATCCATCATTGACATCATCGGTAATTGTGGTGACACACTCAGCAAAACATGCCCAGCTGTGTGTGTAAAAACACATGAACTCACCATTTCCATTTTTTTTACACACTCCTTACTGTTTCATCTTACAAAAGCTGCTGCTCATATCAAATGTGTGACTTTATGACTGAATGTATGAAAAGAACTGACGGGGATTGTTTTGACACATCTCTACGGATGAGCGTAAATCTAGTGGAGCGTTTATTTTCTGAACCCAATGCTTGTCTATCCAAGGAGGCAGTAATGGACTTGTTAGGATCAATTAGCATTAAAGCCACATTAAACTGTTGTGGGCAGATATGGAATTAAAGAGGTTGACACAACTTGACAGAGGTGAAGCGCTCTCTGAGGGACCACGGCCGCCTCTGTATATTATAATTAAATCCTATCTGAGAGCACAGATGAAACTGACCTGAAATGTGTGCTTTTCATTCATGAAATAAATTCCTGTACTGTTACTGGTTATGATTATGATTTCAATTAAAACTAGGGATGCACGATATTGGATTTTTGGCCGATATCCGATATGTAAAAGTCACCCATGTGCTATCGGCTATTAGCTTCTCAATGACATCAGAAACGATGGCTTGTAACTCGGATAAGGCTACGTCGGAAAAATATCTCTGACTGAGGACTATGTAGAGGCTCAGTATAGTCCAAAAATCTTCGGAATCTGATATCCTCACCAACAAAAAAAAACTTCCACATTGTCAACATTTTGGCTTCTTCCTCTCCGCCGTGATCAGATCAGGTAGGCGCGTGTGACGTCATCACATTGTTCTGGCACTGCAGGCATCCTTGTCACTGGGTTGTCATACAAAAACCGTGTATTTTATATCGCTGAGTTATTTTGATGGAATGGCCGATGTCCGATATTTAACTTTAATGCTAATATTGTCCGATACCGATACATGCCGATAATATTGTGCATCCCTAAATAAAACCATCCCGAAGTTTGAGACACTTTGGTTAAATCTTTAAAACGTGTTAGGTGTGATTTTGCCCTTTTATTGCAAAAACATATGCAGTCTGTGAGCGCTTGGAATTTTAGTTAAATATCTGTATTGACTGAGTTTTAGCTGTTTTTGTGTTGGCTATGATCAGTCAGCTGTGATCACTATCTTGAATCTGATCATCTCTAACTAATCAGTTTTAGAGTTACATAAAATTATTATGTTTCATTAAAATTCAGCATACTTTTTGCTAAAACACAGCTGATTTGTTACAGTTAATTGCCAAATTTTAAAGCAAAGATCTGCACAATATGTTGAGCTCAAAGTATATGTTGTTGATGACACTCAACTACTACCACACCAAATTCTAGTTCCATATCTGTAAAGTTCACTGAATAAAATGTATGTTTGTGTTTGTTTGTTTTTTTTATGTCCGCTTTGGCACCCTTCTTGAATCAGTTTCTTCGAATTTTGTTAATCCATTAAGTAGTTCATGGATACAGACAAATGCACACATGTGCACTTACACACACACACACACAAGCAAAGACATTATCACCCCTTTTCATCTTTCGGCTGTGGGCGATAAAGATAAACGCTCTTTCTACTTTTTGTTTTTGTTTCGGACTTCTCAAAACCGCCCACAGGCTTGTGGTCAGGACATTAGCGCTCCGGTTAAACACATCTCACAGAAACGGGCTATTTCCTGGAGATGAATAGTACTCTGTGATGAATACACTGCAGCTAAATGCATCCAGTCCCGTCCTCCTGAAGCACCGGTCTGTGTTTAGGTGACCAGAGGCAAAGGATGTGGCCGTTTACAGAATGACTGCTTTGGTGCCTTCTGCTTACATCTCTGCCACGTGGACACTTACAATTAAACTTCTATGCTTTTTATTTCTTTCCCCTTTTTACACAAACCAACCAAACATAATTAGGGTCTAACATTCCTCGAAGGAATGCACATCACCCACTGCCTTTCATGCCAACGTTTTAGAATAAGCTCATCTTATGATGACAAGGGAGCCATTTTGGTCAAACCGTGTAACTGACGTTCGATCTGATCCCATGCAATCATGCGAGCTGTGTTAGCAGTGGAGGACGTGTCAAATGACTCTTGGCTGCTAATACATCAAACCCTAGCTCAATAACACATTTAACCAAGTTACAACTATTTCTTTGTTTGACACTCTTTGGTAGAGATTTTGAATTGGGTCAACTCCAAAAGATAGTTGTTAAAAATTGTATTTTAGGAGTTTCATTTAAACCTGTGTTTTGATCCATGAGATATTTTGCTAACAGGCAACCAGGATCAACTTCCAATTGTTAATGACAAGGTTTTAAGGAAATATGTTGTGCAATGTGATGTGCTCAATGGTTTGTTAAGGATGTTGCTCAACTACCGTAATTTTCGCTGTATAAGTCGCAGTTTTTTGCATAAATTAGCATGCCTGCAACTTATACAGCGACGCGACCTGTTTATGTTTTTTCCCCATATTTATAACCTAATTTTTGGATGGGATCTGACGATTTCATTCATTCTGACATGGAAAATATTGAACACTACCATTTTCAGCCACTAGAGGGCCCTCGACTAATATGGCAAGCCAAGTGTCTCATTAATAGGGAAAAGTGGCTATTAATGAGACACTTGGATTGCCATACCAAGCCACCTTCATCTCGCTCTGGAACTCCTGGAGCAAACGTCAAATCAGCTGCATTTTGCCACGCCGCCCAGGCAAAATGCAGCTGATTTGCCCGTCAAAGGGCATTTCTTAAGTAAAAGTTAAACTGAGACACACCTTTGCTATAATTTCGAGCAAACATATAGTTGCTTTTAAGTGTTAATCTTGTTATATTCTTGTCAGCCAATCAATTTTTAGCACAACAACGACCCACATTTTCGGGTTGTCAGCGGTGACATGTAACAAACACAACACGTCAGCAGTGACTCATACTAGGTGTGACTTATACAGCTAAGCAACATATTTATGTTGTTTTCCACTTTATTAGACATATTTGGACTGAGGCGACTTATACGGTGGTGCGACGTGTACGGGGGCAAGTACAGTACTACCACATGAAATTTTAGTTAATTATTTGCTAAATTGACTGAGTTAGGGCCACTTTTGTGTATTTTACATTCAGTTGGCTGCGACAGCCTTTTCAAATAGGTTTGACTCCAAATGTTAATCAGTTGTAGATGTAAATTTGATGATTACTTCCTGAAAGTTTTATTAAAATCCATCCAGTCTTGAGATATTTTGCCAACAGACAGAGTTTATTCCACTAGTTAATGGCAAAGTTGTTAAAGTTTCAGCTACTTACACATCAAATTTTAGCTAATTATTAATAAAACTATCTGAGTTTTATCCATTTATGTATTTGTTATGATTGTTTTGTGGCCACCTTGACTCGGGTTTAGAATCAGTTGTAGATGTAAACCCAATCATTACTTCCTGAAAGTTTCATTAAAACCTGATCAGTCGTTCATGAGATCGTTTGCTAACAGTACAGACAGAAGAACACGCACAGACACAGGCAAAATCATCATTGCTCAGCGTTCGCCTTCAGCAGCAAGCAATAATCGTGACAAGGTTACAGAAGAAATTGCAGCGATTGCTTTTTTCCTCATAAATTGCGGAAACAAACAACACGTCCATTTAAATTTCCAGTGTTTGTACTCTGTGTTCCAGTGTTTTTTATGTTTCCAATTAGCGCCCGGGTGATTATTAAGTTAGTAAAAGCCACTTCCGTCCTCGACTGTAATTCCAGTAATGGCTCCAGTTAGCTGCGTTGTTGATTTGGGGAGCTTTATGTTTTCGTGCTGTAAACATGAGGTGAGGCCAGGTGCTGTCAGGGAGCGTTTGAGCTTACTGCCCAGCCTGTTTGCTGTTTGCCTGCATCCACAGCTTCAGTGGTCACAGGCTCATATTACAGTCTCTCTGACAGGGGTGGTTTGCTTTGATAGTCGGGCCTGTTTACGGCTCCATGTCCCGGGGCTAACTGAGCTCAGATCCCCTCCTCAAATGAGCTGCGGAGTGAGGGAAATATTCAACACAGCTGTGCTTACTCGGAGGGCCGGTGGCCGAGGGAGACGCGCTGCTTTTGCTTTCAGGTGCTGGGCAGGTCTCTCCTCTGAAGTTGTCTTTGCATTTATAAAAGTGTTTGCTTGGATATGAAAATAAAGATTTTCCCCGTTGGCAAAGAATGTAAAGCGAGACGGTGAGCTGCATGGCAATAAAATACACATTTTTAAGAGGTGGCCGAAGAAGCTAACCTAGAGGCTGCCTGGGAATATAGAAGCAGGTCTGATGAAAATAAATGTGGTCTGGAGACTCAAGAAGACAATCTCTCCTTTATTTAATTTAGTTTGCTTTTCATTAAAAGATGCAGAGGTCTGCAACGTTTACGATCAAAAGAGTCATTTCTGCCCTTTCATTCACTAAATGAAACGTGTCCAGAGCCGCAAAACATGCTATAATTGTCATTATCAACTGGTGGCCCATGGGCCACTTTAAGTTTGTTAGATGGGGCTTTTCTGGCCAGTAGGTGTGAAATTATAAAACGAAAAACATCCAATGATTGTTAACATTTATTGATATTTTTACATTTTGAGACAAAAGAAAAGATTGGATTCCATCCATCCATCCATCCATCCATCCATCCATCCATCCATCCATCCATCCATCCATTACCTTTACTCACTTCTTCCTTTTCGGGTCGAGGTGGTCACTGTTGCCCATTTCCAACAGTCACAGTGCGAGAGGTGGGGGGACACCCTGGACAGGTCGCAAGTCCATCACAGGGCCAGAAAATCTAGCAGTGGTCAATATGATATTTTGCTAAAAGGCTAACACCCCCACACAAAGACACAGGCAAAATGATTATAACATTTGTTTTTTAGTGGAGGATGACATCAATGAAACCAAACTCAGTCTGATGTTGTGATAGTTTTTGACCAACCTGAATATATCTGCTGTTTAGGAACTTAAAGACAGAAAAAAAGACAGAAAGGGAAAATGACTGCTGTACAATTCAACCCCCCCCCCCCC
>NC_056515.1:28626748-28631960 GCF_014905685.2 Nematolebias whitei | reverse complement strand
ATATATATATATATATATAATATATTTATATATATATATATATATATATATATATACTTTTTGCCAATTAAAAAAATAAAAAACAATGAACTGTGCAGGCACAAATGATTTTTTAAATTATTTTTATTTATTTATTGCGGAGCAATTTAATATCCCACTTTGAAAAAAATAAAGCATAAAGTTAAAGGGAGTATATGGTAATTTACTCCATGTATTAGTACTAGTATCCGCATATTTGTTAAGGAAATTACAGGAAACTGTTAAAATTACCAGTTGTCATATTTATTTGTGGGTATAACATCCTATAAAATTCAGTTATAAAATTCAATTTTATGTTAGTTTTGGTTAGAGCCACTGTGGAGGGACCAAAGAGCCACATGTGGCTCCAAAGCCACAGGTTGCAGACCTCTGGGTTAGATTAATAAAATGTATTTACTCATAATTATTTCACTTTTTAGCGTGACTATCGATTTTACAAATACCCCGCTAAAAATGTATGTGGTTGTAACTGCAAGCATTTACAGCATCATACGGCAACGTACAATTTTTCTTATATTGTTGCTTTTAAGGTTTTAAAGTTTTTACCAAAATGGACGATCGTTTCTCCAGTCTACAACTCTGTCATGAAAGGCAGCCTTTAATTATATACAAATTTCAATGTGTTGGAGGAAAATTTCACGTTTACTCTGTCAGAAATGTTCCTACCCATCTTTGTTACTGTGACTAATTTAACATCTCTGTGCCTCTTCACAACACACCCAGGACTGGCAGCAGCAATGTGAGACTGCAGTTTAATGAATAGAGGGCATGCTAAAGCTGCTTGGCAGGAGTAGATGGGAGAGGTCACATATGCTGGTAAAGAGGACAAAGTGAAAAAATATGGCAGGTAGTATGGAAGCAGCTTTGGTTTTTACCATAATCAGTGCTCACTGTGTTTTCTGACCAGTAGGGATTTGGTATAAAACAGTGCGATGTGGTGTACAGCAGCATCTCTTGTGTATTCGTGGTGTATGACTTTGCGTTTCCTGCTCCAATTATCAACCTATTCTTAATTTATGACTGTGGCCCTGAAGATTATTGCATATTCATGCATGACTGATGTTTGTTTGCTTCGTCCAGCCTCCACAAAATGCGTTTCTTTCTATTTCCCTTCACACGTTTGCAAACAACCAAAATATGTTTCGGCAAATGCAAAAAAAAACAGTGCTTGACACAATGTAATTTATTCACCTAATTACGACATGTTTTAATGAAAAACAAAATGTTTTGTGCTGAATATTGTTTTTATTTCCAAACACATTCAACAAACTCTGTGTTTTTTCCTTCTAAGTTAAGTATCTGCTAGTGGAATACAGAACAACTGATGTCAAGAGAAGTGGAAAATAATGCACAAGCTGTGAGGAAAAACCATGTTGTGAGTGTATCCATACTGCCCACTGTGTTGCTGGCGCCCAGACTGGGGCCCCCTGTTTGCATGTGCATCCTGTACCCCTCTGCTTCACTGGCCCTCCCTGTGTTTCTCCATATTTCCACTAGTTCATTCTGTCCAAGCTCTGCCTGGTGTGAGTTCTGGCATGCTACCCCTGCCCTGCCCCGCTCGACTCTGTTCCACTTCCTCCCCCCAGGCTCGCTGGCCTCGTTGCCCGGCGGAGACAACCTGCTCACCTCCGGGGCAGCTGCCAGGCCTGATGGCCCCATTTATCAGACCTGAGGGAAAGAGTTGGGGGCTTAGAGAGTAAGCGGGTGGGATGGGACGTGGGGGGGGGGGGGGGGGACTTGTCATTGACTTTACCAGGGTGGTTATTAAATAAAGACAGGATGAAGAGAGGAATGCTTTTAAGTTCCTCAGTGGGAGATGTCCTACACAAACCCTTGGAGTGGATGGATGATGGAAGGGGGGCAAAATAAACTGTATTATTTTTCTCAGTTAAAAACACAGAAAGAGGATAAAACCAGCCATAAAGACATATTTTCAAGGACAGGGACTCTTATCAAATGAACTTAGGGGGGTTAAATGGAAGCTGAGCATTAGGAAAGTAAGTTTGTAGGAAGGGAAATATTGCAGTTTGTTGTCTTTTAAAGACAGATGACTTGCCTTGGGCGAGGGGTTTGTGGCCTCGGTGGTTGATTACCGACTGAATGACTGACACACACACACAAACGCACACACAATGTATTGAGTATCTCAGCAGGGGCACAGACACAGCCTCTGGGCTTAGGGCCAGGGGAGAGATCCAGAGGGCAAAGAAGGTCTGTTCCGTTTCAAATACAACCAGCAGTTAACAGTTGGCATGGGAAAATCCAGCCCAGAGTCTCCACACCCTCTGCTGCATTCAAATCTAACAGAAGTACACCCTTCTGTGTGCCTGGTGGGGAACAATTCTCCTGACCCGAACTACACTCCACAGTTGCTCTACACGGGGCAAAGAAAGCAAGCAAGCAAGGAAAAAAATGCAAACTGAGGGAAAATGGATGCCGGAGAAGAGAAAGCCTGAATATAGTCACCGTGGACAAAATGAATAACTTTGGCATCCAACAATTTTCAGTCAGTTCATCCGGACAGTTTGACCAAAATGTCCAGATGAACTGACTGAAAATTGTTGGATTGTATACCTGGATTATTGAGCATGAACTTTGGCATCCTTTTGGACGCAGAGTTTCACTTGTGATGGATTTTTAGGCTGATAATCTGTTCTATACAACATAATCTGGAACTGGAGTGATCCATTAAATGACTGTATAAAAGTATATTCCAATTATGTCTAAAACGTAAAAAAAACAAACAAACGCACATTAATTTCTCTTGTCACTGATACAACCTTAAATTAGTTTTAAAATTGTGCAATTTATCTGGCTAGAGACTGAATGTTAGGCGTATGTTAAAAATGATTAAAGTTCCTTTTAATACTAACTCTTGTACAAAGAAATTGTTAATCACAGAGTTGACAAGTCATCATTAGGTATTTAATTGATGGGTTGTTTCAGTCAGGCTACCTGTCAGTGACAAATCATTTTACATTTTGGTGCTTTGAGTCAAAAACTTTAGGTATAAACTGATTTAGAACTGTGAGAGATTATCTAAGAACAGAATGACCATAAATCCAGCTATAAATGACTAATCTGTTTGTTTGGAGTACAATAGTCCCTCGCTACTTCGCCGTTCGATTTTTGCGGACTCGCTCTATCGCGGTTTTTCAAAATAAGATCGGTCATGACACACAATTGGCTGATTGATGGATGAGCCGCATGATCGGCATGGACATTTTATTTTAAATAAATTATTTAAAATTATTTAGCACCCGCTGCACCTGTGTGCAACCCACAGCTGCAGGAGAAGCTTCCTCCTGCAGCGTGTCATATCTACAAGTAGGTATCTCTGCAGACAAATACATATCTGGAGAGCCACATCTGATTGGACGAAAACAGAAAACAAGGCGTTATTGGCAGATTGTGTAAACCATATTATGTCTATGGTGTTAACCGGTTCAACAGTGGCGGCGTCTCCATACCCTCTTTCCGCCTCTCTTAACACATAACTTCCAGTTACATTTCAAAATAAGAGCAACATAAATGGGTAGTGGGGAGGGCTAAATGTTTGTTTTTTAATACCAAGCCATTACATTAAAAAAACAAAAATTTTGTTGTTGAATAATGTGAAGATAGTTACAATCAATTCATAAAGAAAGAAAAATAAAGTAACCAAAATAATAATGATACTTTGGCTTTGGGACAAAGGATGTTTCCTTTAACTTCACATTTTCTTGTTCAACCTTTTAAATCAGTCACTGCAAATGAGTGATTGACAATTCCTGTAAGATTTCTGCAACTGGAGCAGGTATTTCTGCTTACTGGTTAACTTCCTCATCTGTCTCACATTTTAAGGGTCATCCCTACTCCATGTTTCAGCTCCTTTCATAGATCAGATCTCATAGAATAACTTTTAATGAGCAAATTTTGTTTTTAACGTTTGTGTTGGGCCGTTATCTCGTTACAGGACTCATGATCTTTAACTGAGACCAGACTTTTTCACAAACGGGAGCAGGTTTCGCTTCAGATGCTTCATATTTCAATGTACCCAGACCACACTCAAGCCAACCTGTGTCAGGTGCAGCTACAACCCAAGAACAAAACATAATCTTTTTGTGTTTGATAGCAGATATAACGCTGTTTCTTAGAAACCTTCAGTTTTACAAAAAGAGTTGACGTAACTTACCTAAAGAGCCAGCTAACCAATCAGTGTTTGCCCTCTTTTTGGTCTGCAGAGAACCCCTTTCTCCATATCTCCGTCTGCAGTGAAGTGGGCGTGGCCGAAAGCGCTGGCAGATGGCAGAGATCTGAGTTCATGACAGTCTGTGCTCTTTTAGAGCATTTAGAGTTTAGAAACATTGTTTAGAATATTGCAAGAGTGTGGGAAGCGTTTAGAACACCTTAATAAAAATACATAAATGCTAAAATAAACGACTACTTACTACTTGTACTACTATTCCTACTTAGTGGTTTTTCACTTTTCACGGGGCTTCAGGGTACAGATCCCCTGCAATAAACAAGGGACTACTGTATACTGTTTGAAGTTGACATGCTAACCAGATAGCTTTGGCTCATTTAGTTCAATTTTATTCAGCAAACGGTTAATTATAAAATATAGAAGTGTGTCCAACTTTCTGGAGTCAGAAATGACCCAGTTTTGGGTCAAGAAGCTGAAACTGGAAAGTTGCAAACAGTTGAACATGTTGACAACATGATACTTTTTGAAGAACATTTTAGAAAGTAGTAGTGTAATCTGCTGAAAGAGGTCATTATCACATCTGCTTTTATTCCCTCTTTTTAATGAACTCCATACACACGCTAAAAAAAAAAAAAAATTCAAGGGAGCGTTTGAATTTTTCTGGTGGGTTTCTGGCATTGTCATTTGATTATGTTCTCACAACGTTGTAGTTAAACACTTTCAGCCAGCTAAGCCACTGTGTTGGAGCTCTGCTGACATGTTTGTAAAAGAAAACAACAAGAGTGCGTGACTTCAGCCAAGTTTCCCATGAAAAACAAAATTACTTGTGCTCGTTACAAATAGAGAAATCTATCTGTCCGCACAATGAATAGTGCTTCAAACCATGTGCACATGTTCCTTCTGTCTTGTTTCTACTTTGGTTGAGTCTACAGCCTGTCGTTGTAAGAGTAGTTCTTGCTGCAGCCCCAAGATGGCCGCCAATCACCA
>NC_056515.1:28616842-28621748 GCF_014905685.2 Nematolebias whitei | reverse complement strand
GTCGTTTCCGGGTCTCGTACTATCTGGGTATCCTGAGCTTATGACAGTCGTGTTAAATCATCAGAAAGAGAAGGGATAAATGACGCAGTTTTACTTATAACTTTTTGTTATGACTTCATGTTTTTAGGTTTTACAGTAAATGTGGAGGAATATATATATATTTTAATGTGGAGGAATATATATATATTTTTAAATAAGGTATTTCAGTTTGACAATATAGAAGCTACTTTGTGCATATAGTAGTGAATCCGTGAGCCTTTTGACTGAAAGAAAAGCAGAATTGCACGACTCACTATTCTCTTTATGCTCATGTTTGGCACCTTGATGGAAAAAAGACATCAAAATACTTGTTAAAGCCCCCAAAAATCAAGCAAATTAATCTTTTCTATTCACCCTCATTTGCTCTACGTGATGCATTCTTTGTGCTAGAGCTGCAGCTTTCCATGTCACGTCTCTATGGGCTTGACTGTGCAGATAAAGTAAGTGAGTCTGACTATGTATGATTTTATTCTTTGGAACAGGGACAGAATACTGCATAATGCAGCCACATATGAACAATCAAACCAGAGTGACTGCTGAACCTGTACAGGAATCAGCTCACAGCGTAGCATTACTCTAAAGATTTCCAAATCTCAGCAACAATGACATCCGCCTTATTGAAAAGCTTAAAATAGTGTGACGGGAGACGAATATCTGAACCGTCTCATTCATTTTAGTTATGCATATGTGAAATGAAATTGCATATGGTTTAGGTGATGGGAAGAAAGGAAGCTCAGATGGTTCTGAAGGATGAATGCCACATTTTATCCAACTGTGCTCGACACGTCAAGAAAAATATGGATTTTAAACATATTCCATACCCCAAGGACATTCTGAATGCACCATGCCTAAAAGTTGAAAATGAAGGTTTCAAGCGTGGAGGTATTTTTCATCTTCCCGGGAGCTCAAACATACATCCTTTGAGATCCAGGAGAGATAATTTTATTTACTTACTGTACTAAGAAAGGTCTTAGAATGTAGAAGGACGAAAGTGCTTGCAGCAAATCAATAGGGGAATATGGGCTTGGTAGCTTGATTTTTATTATTTTTTTCCTCGTCTCTCCTAACTGAGTAAGTGACTCATTATTCTGTATCAGCTCATTGAATCTCTGCTGTCAAAACATGTTTGTTTACAGAAAAGTCACTGCTGACAGATGTGAAAGGCATTTAATAGGCAATCTTGCGGTGATGTTATTCCTCCAGGAAAAAAGAGCCGAAAACAATGAAATGTTTAACATCATGTGCATTTTTAATGATCTGATTATAGTTTTCATTTTGCATATATGACTTGTAGTGCACATAATTAGTTTCCTAATTAAACGTTTGGTCATTTTTATAGCCAATTGTGCCACGCAGTGTTCAGGATACAATACTCTTTTTTCTTCCTTCAGTATCTAGATCATAAAGTTTTGATAAGACCACAATGACGTTTGAAATGTCAGGTACTTGAACAAAAACATACATAATTTATTTAAAATTCAAATGAAATTCAACAACTCCGCATCAGATTCTTTGAAGCAAGACTCAGACTAGAGAGAAAAGCTAATCTTTATGGATGCAAATGATGTTTGATTTGTCAGTGAGATTTAAGGGTCAAATTGATGCGTGTAGACAAAATCACAAAAGACTTGACTTTAGCTCCTTTCACAACACTTTTAAACTGGGCATGAAATGCTTTTTTCCAATTTTGTTTTGCTTCACGTAATGATTGAAGTAATATGGATGTTGAGGTTAACCTGCTGCTGTTATGCCTCTGAACCACCAAGGGAAGTAGTCACAGAGCTGAAACAATCGGTGTGTAATGGGTGTCATTGTGGCTCAAGGGTGGGATGTAATAGTGACAATTAGACTTTATTGGTGTATTTGTGCGGGCAGCACGGTGGCGCAACTGGTAGAGCTGCTGCTTCTCAGCGAGCAGGTCCCTGGTTCAAACCCCGGTCTGGGGCCTTTCTGGGTGGAGTTTGCATGTTCTCTCCGTGCATGCGTGGGTTTTCTCCGGGTGCTCCAGTTTCCTCCCACAGACCAAAAACATGCATGTTAGACTGATTGGTAACTCTAAATTGTCCCTAGGTGTGAGTGAGAGAGTGAATGGTTGTTTGTCTCGTTTGTCTCTATGTGGCCCTGTGATGGACTTGCAACCCGTCCAGGGTGTACCCCACCCCTCGCACAGTGATTGCTGGACATGGGCACCAGCGACCCCCGTGACCCAAAAATGAAACAAGCGGGTAAAGAAAATGGATGGATGGATGGATGGATGGTGTATTTGTGAGCAGAGGTTAAAGAAGGTGAGCCTATGATCGGAAGATCGCTGGTTCAAGTCCCGGTACCAACAACATCAAAATGTGTGTGGGATAGGAGAAGCACCCACACCTGCCTCCACCCTCATTTGCCCCACTATGAGCCCTTGAGCAAGGCCCTTAACCCCCACCATCTGCTCTCCCGGGCGCCCTAGATAGTAGCTCTCTGCTCCACACAGAGGGCTGTGGTAGCTCGGTGGTTTGTGGCTGCATCAGGAAGGGCATCCGGTGTAAAAATAATTGCCAGGTCTTCATGTGACTTAGTTTGCTGTGGTGACCCCTAAAACAAGGAAGAAGCCAGAAGAAAAAATAAGTGTATTTGTGGGCAGACAAAAAACAAACAAAAAACAGCTTAGAGAAGAGCTCATCTTTGCGGCCATATTGTGAAACTTTCAAATTAAGCTTGTCAAAATGCTTTGTATCTTATCAAATTCAAAGATTTATATTAAAGTTATTCTACCGTCTTCTTGTATCTATCCAAATTTGTTACTCCAGTGTTAGATCAAGTTTTTTTGAGTTAATTGGTAAGAATGCAAATCTATCCTTTTAACCATCTTATCTAGGTTAAATTATTTGGACAAATGTAGATTTTGTTGTGCTATATTTGCTAATCTGAAAACACTTGTAAGGTTTTTAAAGAACCATGGGCTTCACGGCACATTTTGTTTTCCTGAGGCCAAACCGTCAGACTCGTCTACTCAGCGGTGCACACTAAAACTCCTAGTAATTGTCATTCTTACACTTTGTAATTGGCATTCTAACACCTCTGTGGTGAAGAACAGACACCTTGCCCTCATGACCCTTCGTAACCACGCTTCCACCTCACACCTCACTGAGCACATCCACTGCTTGAGCTGTGTGTGTTTGTGTTGTGTGTGTGTATGTGTGCACAAAGACAAAGATACAGAAATGAAAATGGAGAGAAAGAGATATGATCTGTCTGTCCATCAGTAGCTTTGTCAGTGCATCTTTCATGTTGGTGCCGATCAGCTGTTCACTCCACTGAGCGCTCAATCACCGGAAATCGCTAGCTCCTGCGCTTTTCTATCTATTTTTTTCTTTTTTTATTTCTTGACTTTGAGCTGGAGGAGAGACAACACGTATTGCAGAGTTACCCAAGGGGAAGCGGATGAGCAACCGGAGTGCATTAACACGAGCACCTTGTGCTTGCCCGTCTACACTTCTTAAACTCCTTCAGGTCTTTCTGCATGTGCTTGAAGTGAAGCTTTCGTGAGCGCTTGCTTTGAATTTTTCAGAAGCTTGGATGCCTGTTACTCTAACCTCAGGGTGACCTCGCTGATGTCAGACTCCTTGGACTGCGATGATCCCCCCCCCCACACCACCACCTCCCTCTCCCTCTCTCGCTCTCTTTCTGTCTGTCTCTGTCTCTCTCTTCTCAACAAGCTCATAAAATGTCTCAGCAGACAATCTGATAACGGCAGTGGGACTTAATTACAGAAACATCATAAAAGGTTTTGGTGGTTGCATAGCACGGTAGCTGCAGCCAGACCAATTTAGGTAATAAGGATAATTTAGAGGTAATGAGCTGAATGAGCTTCTGTGGATGGCAGAGACCTTTTTAAAATTATTAACAGTTTATATTTATATATGTACATATATGTGTGTGTGTGTATATATATACATACATATATATATATATATATATATATATATTTACATATATATATGTATATATATATATTAGGGATGCACAATATTATCAGGATGGTATCGGCCGATATTAGCGTTAAAGTTCAATATTGGACATCGGCCATTCCATCAAAATAACTCACTGATATACAAGGCGCTGTTTTTGTATGACATCCCAGTGACAAGGATGAATGCAGTGGCAGCACATCACACGCGCCTACCTGATCTCACGGCGGAGAGGAAAATTCAAAATGTCGGCGGTGTGGAAGTTTTATTTCTCGTTGGTGAGGATGTCAGATTCCGAAGATTTATGGAGTATGTTGAGCCTCGCTACATCATCCCCAGTCTGAGATATTTTTCCGACGTAACATTTCCTGAGCTACAAGCTGTCATTCCAATGTCATTGAGAAGCTAATAGCTGATAGCATTTGGGTGAGTTTTACCACAGACATTTGGACGTCAAGTGTTAGCCTCGTTAGCATGATTAGTCTTACGGTACAATGAATAGACAAAAACTTTGAACTTAAAAAGTCTGTCCTTCATGCACAACAGTGCAGAGGATCCCACACTGCAGCTAGGAACCTGGACCAAGCCTCCACAAGTGAGACAACATCGCAAGTGACTAATTCTAATAAATAATATTGAACACTTTTCATTTAATATAAGTTAAAGTGCTATGCATATCATATGTCTGTTAGTGAATATATGTCACCAGCTCTTACAGCTGTGACACAATTTTTGTAGCAAATAAGCCTAAATAAGAGGGCCATGTTCTGACAAAGGAACATATATAAAATATCAGTATCGGTATTGGTTATCGGCCAAATAAGTTTTAACATATCGACATATCGGATATCGGCCAAAAATCCAATATCATGCATCCTGAATATATATATATATATATATATATATATATATAT
>NC_056515.1:28616301-28616742 GCF_014905685.2 Nematolebias whitei | reverse complement strand
TATATATATATATATATATATATATATATATATATATATGTATGTATATGTATATATATATAGGGCAGCACGGTGGCGCAACTGGTAGAGCTGCTGCCTCTCAGCGAGCAGGTCCTTGGTTCAAACCCCGGTCCAGGTGCCTTTCTGGGTGGAGTTTGCATGTTTTCTCCGTGCATGCGTGGGTTTTCTCCGGGTACTCCGGTTTCCTCCCACAGTCCAAAAACATGCATGTTAGGCTGATTGGTAACTCTAAATTGTCCCTAGGTGTGAGTGAGAGAGTGAATGGTTGTTTGTCTCGTTTGTCTCTATGTGGCCCTGTGATGGACTTGCGACCCGTCCAGGGTGTACCCCGCCCCTCGCACAGTAATTGCTGGACATGGGCACTAGCGACCCCCGTGACCCAAAATGGAATAAGCGGGTAAAGAAAATGTATGTATGTAT
>NC_056515.1:28591395-28616201 GCF_014905685.2 Nematolebias whitei | reverse complement strand
ATATATATATATATATATATATATATATATATATATATATATATATGCAATCCTTTTTAGAGGCAATGCATCCCATGTTTGAGGAAAAAGAACAAAAATAGCATGCATGACTTCTATGCAGCTAGAAAGGACCACCTATTACCCAAAACATAGAACACATGCTGGAGCTGTGGCCCCTGGATCCCATCCCCGTAGAGAACCAGCTACAACATCCCTCTGAAATCTTCACGTCATACTGGATCAGAGCAAGAACAGGAGAGGAAAAGAGGGAGCCGAGGAGGAGTAGAGGGACTGCATTTTGCATTCAGCCCCCCTCTTTTCTGCCAGTCATCCATTTAACCCTGCCACCGCTCCTGGTGCAATATTAATGCCTTTAAACGCAGATGAGGTGAAAATGTGTCTGAAGGAGCGGATCGCTGCAGGGAGGGCAGCTGCACACATGCACAGGGTCAGGAACACACACTTTACAACATAGACTTTGACATATAAACACATTGTTTATTTAAATTCAGATGGTCTTTTCCACCAGATGTTGTCTCTGTAATGTACATGGCAGTCACGCTCAAGTGTTTGAGCAACCTCTTTTGGTTCTTTCCTGTTGCTTGAAACTGAAACGGGCTTATCAGAGATTTGGGGATCAAAGTTTGTCTATTTGAAACCTTAACCAGCTCAAATGCAGGCTATTCCACCAAATATCCATGAATACACACTCATATAGCTGAGCTATTTGCTCGCTCTTTGGAATGTTGATCTGAAGGGAAGACGAGTCAGGTGAGAGGTGAGCACCGAGGGCAGGAAATCAATTCAGTCCCATGTTAGCTGAATAATGAATAAGGCACTGTCTCTTGAGGTTAGAAGGGTATTGCTGGACAGGAAAGGGAGATGTCGAGATGTGTGTTATGAGGCTGCATTGCTTTTGTGTTTTGCATGTTTTGTTTGCAAAAGTAACATAATGCTCTTTTCCTCCACCACTTTACTGTCCTTTGAAGGATTTTGTGACCACACATAGTTAAACATAAAAAAAAACCCCACGGTGGTAAAATTCAAGAGTAAGCATCACAATATGATGAGTGGCAATGAGCTGACAAATAATGTATTTAAAAAATGGGGGAAAAATACAATGATTGCATTGAGCCTGGCCAGCAGTGTCATGGATACACAGCTGTAATCAGGATGACCGCCCTTACACAGTGCTTTGGGGAGTAACATAACAGAGTGCTCCTGTGCCACACCTTTTATCCTGCCCTTTAAATAACCCTCTCAGCATGAGTAAGAGTATGAAATTTTCTGTTGTTTCTTGACAAAATGGCCCACCTGACCGCTGGATGAGAATTCTGTGTTCTCCTACTGCTCTGGTAACTGCTGGTACTCTTATATTCTGTTTTATTGTTAGATAAAGCCTTTAAGAGGCATCTAACAGATGGACAAAGGTAGTTTTTGAAGACGAGGGGGAGAGTAAGCAAAAGAACTGTTGTCTTTGGGGAAATTGAGCAAAACAGTTTTGTAAAGGGCAAGTCATTATTGCGCACCCCTTTTACCCAGAGTCCCTTCAAATCTCTTGAAGACGAGTTTGCGTCCTGTCATGTTTGCTGGGATGTTTAAATGCCACATAAAAAAGAGAAGTCATGCATATGGAATTTAACAGATATGAACTTCTGACACCCTAAAATGTGTGGGAGGATTATCGGAAGTAGATGGGTGGGGTCGCCTTTGCTGCGCTGGTTGAAGTCATTTCCTTATGCTTGCTGCTGCTCCTGCTTTCTTTCTGGCAAGATCTAAAATCATAAACTCTCTTAAAAAAAAAAAAGAACTAATGAAAAACCAAATATTGCGTATCGCCTGTTGTTTAATTTCAAAACACATGCATGCACACAAATCTCATAAGGGCGCTTCCCGCGCCGGCAGTAGTGATCGGCTGCAAAGACGGGGCTAATATTGGCTCGTGATATTTGATGTTCTCAGATGTGTGTGTTTTTCATCAGGATGCTCCTCGCTGTCTCTTTGGCTCTGCCTCATCCGCGGCGTCCCAGGTCAGAGATTGTAAAGACACATTAGATTGCTTAAAGAAATAGATGGTGCTGTGTAATCTACTTATATCATTGATTTATCTTTTTATCCAATTGCGTTGCCTTTTGTAACCTTACTCCAGGCTATATCTCTTCATGGAAGGAGGCTGCACTCTCTCAACTGTTTATCGACATTGTCTCTACATATTCTATTATCAGTTGGGAGGTATTTTAGGACAGACATCACAAAGGGTTTTATTGCTAGCTTGCGTTTAAATATGCAGCCGGCGCTCCCCATTTTCATGGAAAGTTGTCAAAAATCCGAAGTGTCTTTTTTTTTTTTTTTTCTCGAAGATCTCAGAAGACAATGTATTTGATGTCATTGTTTGTTTAGGAATGGAGAGCAGTGTGTACTGTAGCTCAAATAATTGGTGGTGGTTTCTCAGCAGGGGAAGGTAAACTGAATGTGACACCAGGGTGGGGATCTCGGAGTGAGGCTGTCTTCCTTTCAGCACTTCATCTAAAAACTACAGACCCTCTACAGTTCCACAGTAACACAACTGAGAGCTTCTTAACTGGAGAAGAGAGCCTTTGGCAGACGTGAACACAGGCCCCCCTCCTTACCCCCAGCTCTTCCCATTAATCTTTTATATCCAGGGCTAAATATGAGCAGAGTTAATGTGACGCTCCGTCTATGTTGGGGGCAGGCTGAGTAAGAGGGGGGCAGACCTGTCGAGGTTAAGTGCTCTGGTCTTTGTGACTCTGGGGATGTGGGGAGGAGGAGATGGAGAGAGGGATGTATTGTAGGGGAAAATTGTGGGTGAAAGAAGAGGAGACAGGGGACAACAAAAAAGATCATCCCATTGGAAAGGGGGGGATCTCAAAGCCTGGGTAGGGTTTTATGAGTTTGGCCTCTGTGTCACACATGTGCATGCTCACGCAGACAAATGCTCAGATGCAGGTGGTGAGGCTGTAACAAAAACTTGCCTAATCCAGGCCACTCTCATGTTTCTTCCTTTGATAAAATCCTGGCGTCGCTCAGAAGGAGACTCGGGCATCATATTCTGTTTATTGTAAGTGAAGTCTGCACATCTTAAAACTTTCACAGCAATTGTTTTGATATCTTTGCTACCGCAGAACTCGGTGGGGTGCTGCTACGGTTTCAAACCACTGTACGGTTCTGATATTACTTAAAGAGATGTCTTGGTGTGTGTTGCTGCTTGCACTTAATCCGTCAGCCTTTCTACTTTTGCAGCTTGTTTTCCACAAACGATGCGAAAGACAGAGGTTCCCGCTGTGATGCTAGATTGTGTAATATGAAATTCAATCAACGAGCGTGCATACATAAAGCAGGATGCGCTGCAGCTGAACATTTCCCCTATCATTATGTCAAAACTGGAATGAGGAAAAAACAAAAAGTCAACATTGTTCTCCGTCATGCTCCATTAACAACAGCAGAATCCATGATAGTATTCATTTTCAAGCTGCTTTATTTAATAAAGTGAAATGGGCTCAGCTCCTTCATTACCATAATGCTACTTAACATTAATCTTGGACATTAAAGAAGACTCATACACAATCCCCAGGCCTCCGAGTCATAGGAATTAGGAACAAACTCATGGGGAAATGCTCATAATCGTAATAATGTGCTCATTTCTGTTTTTCAAATGCAAAAATCTAATATTTCCAAATGTATATGGGAGTTCTGATTCTGCCAACCATGACTTGGAGGTGAGGTTTTGATCTTGTGCTGTGGATGTAAACAACTCATTAGAAAGGGAGCAGGATGCCTGCTGACTGGCAGGGACAGCAGGGGTGCTGGGGATAGCTGGGAACATGGTAGCTTTCTCTCATCGCTGCCTCTCTCCGTTGCTCCTTTACTCCACTTTCATCCACTCATCAGCTTTCAGAGGCCTACTTTGAAGATGTGGGGGAATAATTAGATTATCTCCCACCTAAAATTCTTCCTTCTTTCTCCTCTTCTGCTTTTTAACAGGTGATTTAAACGTGAGCCTGCTTTCAACTCGCTTTGTTGCTTCTTAGATATCCCTTTTTACCTCTTTCTCACCTCGACTTTTTTCTCCCGTGCTGGGCTGCCTCCTCTCACACTTTCTTGCTCTATTAATCAATAAAATCTCAAGCTGCTTCTCAGCTTTTTGCATTTTCTCTTGCCTCTGTTGTCTTTTTTTTTTTTCTTTCTTATTTTGGCGACATAATTTTCGAGTTGTGACCGCTATGTTTAACTTTGCCGTTTTCTCATGTGGTGTTACTTAAACAGTGCAACATGTTTAAATTGATAGTTTTTATCTCTCTAATGCCTCTTTTCCATTAGCACCTTTAGTACCGGTACAGCACGGTTCTACTCGGCTTGGTACGGTACACATTGTGTTTCCATTATGCTTTCAGTACTGGTTTCAGTGGGCGGGGTTCAAATTGACTTCACATGCCTCACCAGCTGGTGGCGATGAGACACTGGAACAGGTTTCAGTACAGGGTGAGAATTTATTTTGAAGTTTCTAGTAAATTAAAAAGAATACAGATTATTAAAATGATAATGAATGAATGAACATTAGTTCACCATTAAATCTCTGACGATCAGATTCTACAAAAACATCTAAAATTTGTAAATGTTTTCTTCATCATTTGATGTATTTGCACTCATTGTGTCTACTTTTATTGTTCATTTCAGATATGTGGTTTTGTTTCTTGTTTACAGATTTTTTTTAAAATTATTTTTAGCTTTGCTTTAAAGTTTATTTCTTGTTTTGCGATTTGTACATCTGTGGGTTAGAATAAAGTTGAACTAAAGGCTTTCTTCTTTAAACATATTTGAGGGAAATATTCCTAAGAGATCCAATAATTCTGTCTTTTTATGATTTTCAGCTGCGTTAACTTTAACATATTATTTAATAGTCATTAAAATGACAACAGGATTTTATGATAAAGCCAGCACCGTTTATTTATTTTTTAATCTTTACTGATAAAAACAACAACAACAAAAAAAAACATTACATAAAATGTTTTTAAAAATCTTGTCCACCCTCTGTGTGCCAGATCTGTCTGCCGGGATCGGGGTTCGGATTCCATGAGCACGCAAGGCAAGGATCCCGAGCCCTGAGTGGGATCAATGTTGTCATTATTGTTCTTATAATCTTTAAAACATTACCAGCCGCTGCTCCGAGTTCCAAGAAATTGCAAATGGTGGGTCGGTGTTTTGAAAAGTTTCTTAAAGATCCAATGACTCCACCCCCTGACCAATCAGTGACTGACAGTGTTCTGACATCACGTTTTGGTACCTGCTCGACTCGGTTGGAACCACAGAGCCAAGGGTTTTGAAGAAAGGGACCAGTTCTACGTACCGTTACTAATGGAAAAGCCTTGGAACCGTGCTGAGTCGAGTCGTGCTGTACAGGTACTAATGGAAAAGGGTTCTGTTATAAAGAAGATGTCAATATTGGGATCTGGACAGCCTGAGGAGGACACGAAGCACCGCTCAGACATTGATTTTAAGTAACGTTTTATGGTACATGAGAAGGCTTTAAAATAACTTTTACATTTTTTCTGTCAATATTATCATGACCATTTTACTGCTACATCTATCTTTCCTCAATTTTATGTTTTGTCACTGATTAGTGTGGTTTGTTTCTTTTAAAGTCAACATTAGTTCTACCAGTGTGTCCCAACTATCTCCAGGCAGTGAGTTTAGCTGGGATTAGTGTCTCTTTGTCCTTTGACTGGCAGCTCAGACTCTGAGAAGCACCAGAGTCCCATCAGATCAACCTCCGTAATTAACTTGTTTAAACAAACTGGGAGCGAGAGTCAAGAGAAAAGCTTTCAGTATACTTCAAAAAGCCATTAAAAGAGAGCGGGGAGGGAAATGAAGTGACACAAGACGGGATGGTGTGCAGCTTTATCAATAGCCTGGAAGCTGTTCCTTGAATGTGTGTTTATGTGGTGGGGCTGCAAGATCACGGAGCTTTGTGTTTACGCTGCAGGTCACTCAGTGCCGGGGAGCCTTCAGAAGATTCCCAGACGTGAGCAACTTAACCGCTGACCTTTGTGCACTGAGATCAATTAGAGGTCGCAAACAGATTCCTGAAAGAACAAAAACAGACAATAAACTAGGGACCAACAGACACACAGAACTGAAGGGAATGTCCCAGACCGCAGCTTCATTATTAACTCCATTTAGCTTGGTGATGCAACTTCTTTCATTCTCAGTAAATTAACTGTTATGTTTCTGTTCCCAAACCTCCGGGTGTTTATTTGTTGAGGCTTTGCGCACACACACATACACACATAATTAAATTGTCTCTTACTAAATTGTTTTGGAAGCAACCAAAGTTTCTGCTGTACCGACTGTACCTGATTAAAACTTCTTTTTGAGGTCCAATCCAAATTGTCACCGCCTGCTGTAATGAGCTCAGCTTATTGTAACAGCAACTCATTTTAGCAGAACAAACACCGAGCTGTATAAATGATGCATATCGTCTTTCCCATTCTGCTGTGTGTGAATGTGCCAGTGTTTGCCTCTGATTGCAGGTTATTGTAATTATGTGAATATCCATTAAAGATGTTTTCTCTCACAGACCAGTGGCGTTCTTACTGAGGAGATTTTGTCACACTGAGAGTTAATAATAGAAAATGTTCACAGTGAATAAAAGCAGTGCTTCCACGGGGCTTCGTTTTGTAATGAAAAGCCTTCTGTCAGTGTGCAGTGGACAGTTGCAATGCCACAAACTGGCTAAAACACTTGGATCGTTGCACACCTTGTCAGAAAATAGCACCGAGGAACATTTTTTTAGCTTTAATTGGTCTTCACAGCTACTCCCAAACCCCTTCCTACCTAATATTTTTCTTTTCACCCACAAACATTCCCACAATCAGTCATCTTCTGTATTATATATTAAACTGCTTATAGTGCAGGCCTTATTAAAGAAAATATACAAACTCAGTTAAAGACACAGCAGAGAGACACAAAGGCATGTTGGAGTCAAAAGCGTGCCTCACAGTGATGTATGATCTTCATTTCCCCCCCATTGGCCATCTCCAGCTCAGCATCAGCCATGAGACAAAGGAAATGAATGCTTGGGAATTTATCTCCCATGCTGTCATTGTTTCTGCCCACCGAAGTCTGAATTAACACATTTATTAAAGTTCTGGGCCGAGACCTCCACTCATTACAGGGCAGCTGCAGAACTGCGACGCTGAGGACACATATTAATTTAAAAGGGCAAGTTGAAATGAAACCTGTAGATTAGTGAATTAAATGGCTGGATAATTAAAAAAGAGGCTATTTGTGCATGGTTTATCTATGGATTTAAACAGAGACAGATGATGGTAAAACACTGTGGGATTATAATGTAATGATTGTGGTATTTTTTTCACTTATTGATCTTTTACTGTTCCCCTTAGTGAAATACATAGATATAAATTAACTCAATACCATTCCTCTGTATGTATATGTATTGTATGGTTACGCTAAAAATGTAACAACAAACAAAATATGTCACAACCAAGGAAATTACATTGAAAGACAGAATAGATGAGAAAGCAAATAAAGCAGGTTTCAGGCGTGCAGGGGGGGCATGGAGTTTTTTCTGTGCAACTCATAGTCATATTTGTATTTTGCGTCTCAGCATGTAAAATTAAGTTTTATTGGAAACCAAATTGGTCACCCACAAATATGAGCATAGTTTGGGCACAGACAGAAATAAGAAATTAGAGTTTTTGCAGTTTACACCTTGGTGATCATAGCCTCAAACACACTGCTTTAAATATTTTGTAACTTGACAGATTTGGTGCGTTTTGTAAAGTGGGGAAGAAGGGGATAAAAATCTATACAGAACGCTGAAAGGACTGAGCCACTAGGTGGCGATGACTGAAATTATCGACAAAAAATAAAAACTGATAGAGATTATACGAAAACAGCAACTCTTTTTTTTTTTTTTTTTGTCAATAAAGTACATCCTATATGTATATGCTTAATTTGTCCATCTACTAGGAAAATATCTCACAAACCAGTGGGCATATTGTAAAGGAACTTTTAAAGTAATTATTGGATATATCTCTACAGCTGGGTAATATTTGAAGTCAACCCAATTCAAGATGGACACCACAGCTAATTGACCTTAGTCAACACAAAAATGGCTCTCTTAGTCAGATTTTCAGATATTGAGCTAACATTTGGTGTGGTAGTAGGTGAGAGTAACACCCAACACATACTTCAAGCACTAATAGCTTGTGACAGTAAGACTGGGCAGAGGTAAAATGGAGTTGGTGATCTCAGCACACAAAAAGCATTTGTGAAAAGTAAAATCAAATAAAGCTGGACAGGTTTGACCTCTCATACAATGTTCAAGTAATATTAATGAATTATTAATTAAGAACATGGCACAGCATGAATAGTCACCATTATTAATACGTACTCACTATTGAACCTGATTGGAGAAACACTCTACAGCTCTGCGATGAACCAAAGTGTATGCACTCAAAGTTTAGAGAGGAATCTGGGCAGGAAATCCTCCTGATTACTGGCAGGATCAACTCACAACCTTGGAAAGCCTATTTGCTAGAAACTACACAGATTTTTTTGTATTTTTTGATGAGAGTCAGGTGAACACTGAAACTGTATTGGCCCAGTTGTACATCTGGTTTCTTCCTCTCATTTCCTGTTGTGTTTCCTGCTCTTTTCTTTGAGACTGCATGTTCTCTGAATTGAGGTTGGAAGGCAAAGAAGCAGCTTTGATTTGATGCCTGATCAGGAGTCTTTAACTTTGTCCTCACTCCTTCTTTCTCCTCTGTCCCTGACTGTCTCAGGGTCACCTTATCTCCTAGTTACTGCACTCCTTCATCCACTGTACATACATCTCTAGCCCTACGGCCACAGCAGTCAGCTGGGCTAATGGAGCCACTTACTGCCCCCTTAAATCTTAACGGTGCTGGTTAACCCTTTATTGATGTTCTCAGGCCCTTCTGTTTCCTGCAGGCTGGCCAGATGGTGAATTGACAGCCTGGGTTTGATCAACTGCTTGCAGGGAGGCTTTGAGTGAATGCAGGCTAGGTCATTAGACAGAAAGCAAAGCAAAATAAAATCTTACTACAGCCATTTGTCAAAAAACTAAACCATGATGGGCTTGTTGTGCTTTAAGGTCAGGGGCTTGTGTTTACTGTCACAGGAGGCTGAACAGTTTGAAGTTTGCAGGTTCACAAAGAGCCAGGAGTTTTAAAGTTCCTTCTTTGGCTTTGCCTTAGTGTGTACCGGTAGTTTGTTTTAGCCTTGGGCTGCTTTTTATGTTGGGCAAACATGCTTTCACATACCAGCTGGTGAGATTTAAGTTACAGTTAAATTCAACCCTAGTTGTCTCACCAAATTTGTAATGAGATAATGAATCTTAGATGTTTACATACACTGTAATCATTTCTTAAGTAGTGTTAGTTATAAAATAGTTATGAAATGACAGGTGTAGATGTGTCTTGGATCATTTCACCATTTATACTGGTGTTCATAATTTGTAGAACCTGCTTCTGTTTTTTTTTTTTTTCAGCAGATGTTAGCTTCAGATTACATCCTTTTTTAGCCACAGAGCATCTTCATTTTCTCACAGATGCTCCCTCTATGATCCTTGACTGTTTGTAATAGAGCTTTTCTAAAGCCTTAATAACATAAGGTCTCTCTCGAGGCACAAGGAGCTCTAAAGTCTGCATCACTTGTCCAAACATCTATGCTCATCTTTGGCATTTAGGCAACATCCCACCCTCATCCTGCTCAAATTTGCTTAACCCTTTGAATGGAAGAAGATGGATCGGGTCACTTGTAGTACCACAGCTGGGCCATAGCTTCTGGTACTTCAATAAGTATATCTGGATGAAACGTGGTCGCAACTTAGGTCCAATAAACTACACTCGACTGCTTCTCTTCCTTTTTTCTTGTGCTTCGAAGCCTGCCCTCCATTCCAGAGGCCAGCCGTATCCTTTTACCTCAGGCGATGCTGGTCTAAGAGTCTGGGACATGTTAGCCAGCTGCCAAATGAAAGGGGATAAATCACGCGAATGAAAACAAATAGAGCCAGGTCTGCTTAGGTCTAATTAAAGTTGGTCAGTCCCCCCAACTCTGAAAACACTGTTTTACATACGTGACAGTGTTTTCAGAAACCTGGGTTCTTTCTATATTCCCCTGTTTATGCAACACCTATGACTGAATTCTGTTCATGTTCAAGCTCTCCTTGTATGTTAATGGGGATACAAATCCCATCTTCATTGTAAATTGTACTGTTTGTCTATCTGCGCTGATGACGTTTTATGTTTCAAAATGGGTTTTTTAACTCATTTGTTTTTCTTTCTCTTCTCTCTTTCATATTTTCCTGTTTTTGGTGATTCTGGTGCATAAAGGTAAGAATCTTTTTAAAAAATAATTTTAATTTCTCTGCATATCATCCATCCATCCATCCATCCATCCATCCATCCATCCATCCATCCATCCATCCATCCATCCATTATCTTTACCCGCTCCTTCTTTTTCGGGTCGTAAGGGTCACTGGTGCCCATATCCAGCAGTCGTGGTACGAGAGGTGGGGGACACCCTGGACATGTCTCCAGTCCATCACAGGGACACATAGGGACAAACGTGACAAACGAGATAAACAATCATTCCCTCTCTCACTCAAATCTAGGAACAATTTAGAGTTACCAGTCAGCCTAACATGCATGTTTTTGATCTGTGGGAGGAAACTAGAGTACCCAGAGAAATCCCATGCATGCACGGAGAGAACATGCAAATTCCACCCTGAAAGGTCCTCGGCCGAGATTTGAACAGGCGACCTTCTCGCTGAGAGGCAGCAGCTCTACCAACTGAGCCACAATGCTGCCCTATTGGAAAAAATTCAAACTTCATGCACACAAAATAAACATTTATTAAGTAATTGATTTGTTTGAACAGTAGTGGACACACAGACTAAATCTTGTTGGTCGGCTATTTCTATTGGTAACTAGTTGGCAAACAGAATTTGCAAGAATCTCCATAATTTCTCAGAACTGTAGTATTAAACTGTACTTGTAAAAAGAAAAGCTGTTCCAAATGTAAATATATTCATTTAAAAAGTGTTCTTCAGTAGGTTCCCGAATTGCTCCCGGGACACTTACATAGCTGCCCACTGCTCCACCTGGGTGTATCCCAGGTTCGATGGGTTAAATGCAGAGAACCAATTTCGTCTTTGTATGGGAACATACAATGATGACAACACATAGCACTTTATTTATTTATTATTTAGTTATTATTAAAGCATAAACGTGAGGGAGACTACCAAGGCGGGTAAAAACTAGTCATAAACTAGGAGGGACAGTACCAAGGTGGGCAATCAAACAACGTGCATGGCCAATAATGCAGTTTTGTAAGTCATGCTCACAAAAATAAAATAAAAATTCTGTGTAAAATCCTGCCAGACAGCTCTACAGTCAGTTGCTCACAACCCTTCAGAATACAATGAGACTAGTAGAATATTTTGTCTATTTACTTGTAATTTTCTCACAATTTTAAATCACGAACTAGTCGTCAAGTCATCGCACTGTGAGATCCTACCTTAGATCATTGAACAGAAGGGATTAGTCTACTTGAAGCTGCTCCGTGTCCATCATGCGTCACTCTGCATCACTCGGCAAATTTATTTAAAACATAATGTAGTTCTTTTTTTTTTATCTAAGACCTCGGATTTCTGTTTGTATGTAACCGTTGAGGTGTAGTTTAAGTCTGTGTGTATGTTTACTCCATCCTACATCCAATGCAGGCGGTGGAGGTGGAATACATCAAGGATCTCTCCCCTCTGCACGATTTGCTTTTCACCCGGGCTTCATAAATGAAGCAATATGCTTCTTGTGATATGAGAATAAAACAGTGGATTAGAAACACCTCAGGTTGATAGATGTTTGTTCGCCACATTCTTCTCTTTCGCCTCATTGGCTGTCTGAAAGAAAATGTTATTCCTCATCAGAAGTTCCCCTCTGGTTCACTGTAAAGACGGGGTTGCGCCTCTATTGTCATTCAGGGGGAGGCATAAGTCGTCTCCAGAAACCATGATTTCTGCTCTGCCAGAACGCATTTGTGAACTGCTGCGTGGGGAAACAGAAAGGCTCACTGACCCATGGTCCACTTCAATTAGCATTTGCCACTGACACCTGCTCACACCAGACACTCGCAGTTCTAGTGTAAGCATGTGTGCAAATGCTTTTTTTTTCCTCCTTTTGCTGGTATTACTGCACACCTCCATTAAATATTAAAATGTAAGCCAGGGAGTGTGCTGGAGTAGACCTCTTGTTCCCTTTTCTCATCAAAAATAAAAGGACAGCAAAGAATGAAGTTATGAGAAAAAGCTAGGAATTGTGGGGATTTCGCAACAATCAGGGCATGTAAAGTGTGTGCGTTAGTGAAGAGCAAAACACAAGCAAATTGAATTATTAAAACAAAAGAAAAAAGTCATCACTAATGCACCAGATTTGTGGGGAAATGAACATAAGGCTTTGTGCTATTTGTGCTTGAGTTTCTGCAAAGGGGCCAAAACGTTTCTAACACCTGCAAGCAGACGGGGGCAGTTTTAACCTGACGCTCTGAGAAGAAGAGATGAATAGGGTGAAAGCAGGGTCAAAGGTCAGAAAGTGGAGCCACCCAGCTCGTAATGACTTTAACCTCTGACTCCTAGCCATGTCATGAGTCATCTCTTAATGTAGCGTGAGTGACAGCCTGGCGGCTTTTAACATTTTTACATCTGTGCTTCCAACAGAGAGATGAAAAACAGATTTATGCATATTTAAAATCTAGATTACAGCAATAAAACTGCAGTTGGCTGTTTAATGCATCAGCACTGAAATGTCCTCATGCCTTTGTAGTTTTAGATTTTCCTACTGTCTTGTGGATTTCATGTGCGTTGTCAATGTGAAGCAAAAAACTGAAAGTTTATAACCAAGAGCTCCTCTGCTGTACGGTAGAAGTTGTGCTGTACTCTACGCCATCAGTCCCAGTTTTCTTTCTAAATCGAACGGAACACTTAAAACTTGACTAATTGGTATCTATTTGTTTGTTAATGTTCCTCTTGTATGTTGCTGTTGGGAACAGATGTGCCTGATGAGCTTAGTGAAGTGGCAGAGAAATGCTGTGGGACGAGTCTAATCAGCAGCACAATTATAAGTTTAGGGGTGCATGAGCTGAGAGGGAAAATAGTTTTGCTTTCGTTGTTTTTCCACTTGCTGTACATGCTGCATCTCAAGAATATATTACCCACAGCTTTGGAAATGTCTAATATTCAATAAGAAACAGACAAATCCATAAACTGCCTGTATGAGCAGGAAAATTGCAAGAATCTGCCTGAAAGCGTGGCCATGTTTTAGTGAAGGGAGAAGAGGGAGGAGCTGTGCGGTAAGACGTGGCATTAAAATGAATATGAATCTGTTGTTAAGTGATAAAGGGAGGTGACATACTTTGTGACCTCTTACCTGACCCTGTGTGGTGACAGTTTGTGATGAAAATGTGTGTGAAGGCAGTGACATCAGAGCAAAGTGTAACTGAAGCCTTGCACTTCAAGAGCCTAATCTGTGATCATTAATTGGGTCAGCTACTACTGAGGACATTCTAACCATGTGGCTTTGTGTTCCATTCCGAATGCATCTGTTTTGTATGTGATACCACTCAAATGTTGGATACACCCACCCAAATGGCAAACACACAACTCAGTTTTTTATTCCTCCTTCTGTTTTTGTTTCTATTAAAAAACATGGATTGTTCTTCCAATATTTGGTTGTATAATCATTGACTCAGTAATCTGTTCAAGCTTTCCGCATGAAATAAAGCCATGAATATCTGCTGAAGAATAACTTCTTGCTTTTTTATTTTTCTTCAATCTTTCTTTAAGTAGCTTCTTTGCTCTACTTTTCAATATTATCCATACGGTTTGGACATGAGGTTTAACTTGATCCAACATTACACCAAAGTCACCTTAGAATACTTACCGTGTTTTCCACCGTACCTGTCGCACCGCCCTATAAGTTGCATCAGACCAAATATGTCTAAAAATGTGGGAAAATCCATAAATATGTTGCCTTGCTGTATACCATGCATCTATTATGCGTCACCGCTGACAACCCAGAAATGTGGGCTGAACCCGGAAATGTGGGACGAACCCAGAAATGTGGGCTGGTGTTGTGCCAAAAATCAATTGGCTGCCAAATGGCGGCCACAGGAGTGTGCACAAGAGGACTTTAACAAGAATTTAACAAGATTAACACTTAAAAACAATTATTTGTTTGCTCGAAATTATAGTAAATGTGTGTCTCAGTCTAACGTTTGCTTAATAAATGCACTTTGACAGTCAAATCATCTGTATTTCAAAACCCGATTTGCGGAAGTGGCGGACACGCACAGAGGGACGAGCCTCCACATTTCTATAAAATTTAACAAGATCACCACCTAAAAACAATTATTTGTTTGCTTGACATTATAGTAAAGGTGTGTCTCAGTCCAACTTTAACGGTCAAATCAGCTTTATTAGCTGCCTCGGCGCTCCGGGAGCGCGCAGACAGGGAGGAATAAAATAAGAAGGAACACAGCTCGTTTCTTCGAAATTTAACAAAAAAAGCACCTAAAACAATTATTTGTTTGCTCAAAATTATAGCAAAGGTGTGTCTCAGTTGAACTTTTACTTAGAAATGCACTTTAATGGTCAAATTAGCTGCATTTTGTCAGCTGGTTTGACTTGCAAGCAAGCAGAACGAAGGTGGAGGTACTGTGGCAAACCAATTGTGTCATTCATAGCTGGTGAAGATTCTCAGTCATCCAGGACATGGTAAATTCAAAAAAGTTCAAGACAAAAACAATAAAGTTTAATAAATAAATTCCATTTGTTTTTGTATTGAACTCTTGAATTTTTCATTATAGTCACGTTTACCTATTACATTATACAACGGCATGCCTTAAGGCATTTTTTTTCAGACAGAATGAATGAAAACGATCATATCTCAGCCAAATATTGGTTTATAAATATGGGGAAAAAAATCCATAAATACATTGCTTTGGCCTATAAGTCACAGGACATGTAAATTATGCAAAAATTTGTGACGTATAGGCAGAAAAATATGGTATTTAAATCAGAAAATAAGATCATTAATTGATTTTAAGAGCCATATATAAAAATAAATGCCATTTCCTATATAGATAGGGGCAGGGGTAGATTTTTTTTTTTCTGCTGATCAGTCCCTACTGCTCCTAACAACATTTACAATATAGATAAAATTTCACTTTTGCCCTAATAATGAACATTTTTGTGGATTAAGTTATTTAACAAGGGCGTTATACCACAGAGCTCTAATTTGTCTCATTCATTCGTTCATTATTCCTTGGATGAAATCATACAACTTTAAATTAACGTTTTTATCTGTCTTCTTCATATTTTCCTCATTTACAGCAGATGGGATCTTACTGTTGAGTCAGTTCAGTGAAAAGTTTCTCCACCAAATTCTTTCCCCTTTCTCTCCATAATAATAAAAAAAATAATAATAACGTTTTGATTTGCAGCTTTTGACATTATATTATGGATGGATGCTGAAAATGTCTTGATCTTGACGATGCATCAAATTCCATCACATTCAAATTATAATATTCATTAAAGAAGCCATGCCCTAAAGACATCATTACGTTGGGATTTTTAGGTGGAGCGACTTTATTAACACGTTAAACGAGAAGTGCTTTTTTTTCTCTTACCCCAGCTATTTGTCATGTTTGTACCTTTTTAGTTACTTTATGGCTGAACAAATGCAATTTTGCTTTGTACATTTATTTCTTGCCCTCTTTAAAAATGTAGTATTATGAGGAAACATGCTCAGGATACAGTAATTGTGGATTTATGTGTCATTTCCTTGTCTCGTTTTAAAACTGTAGCGATGAGGATCTCTGCATTTAAACATAATTTAAAATTTTACATTTTTTTTTAAGAGTCTGCCATGTCGGCTTCCAATAAAAGACTCGGGAACTATGAATTTTACATGGGTAAGAACTGTTAACAGCAATGCCTGCTCTGTTTAATACTTGGTAAATGTTCCTTATGATTTCTGGCCAAATTAGATATCTAATTTAGTTTAAAACCTTTTTAATTTATTCTTATTGTTTGCACAAAATGAAATGCTCTTATACCTTTCAAACTATTTGTGCATTTAGTTTCAAGTTTGACACCTCGGTAGAGATGTCTGCAGGACTTTCACCTCTATTAGGGTTGTGGGAAGTCCAAAATTAACTTTATCTGTATCTACATTTAGATTTATTTGTCAAAACACAAATCTCCACATGCATCTGAATAGGCCACACATGTAAGCTTTCTTTTCGGTGCACATCATTTTACTTTTGTGCTCTGATTTCAAAGTGGACTTCTTGCAATGCTATAGGTTAAAATATTTGATTTGTCATGTATTTTATTCTCTACATGCATATCTCGGTATTTTTTATACAGATGTGTGCACATATTCATTTACACATCTGCAAAGTGTATAAATCTACCGTTGTGCTGTGCGATATGCAGAACGTGTCAACGGCAGAATGAGGTAATGGCTTCAGAAGAGGCTAATGTACAGTCATGTAAACGGTAATGGATCCTCTGTGAATTCAGAGCTCATATATGAAACTTCTTGTGCTGTATTGCTTATAATATTGTGCTCCTGATGTGATGCATGATGGGCAGGAGCATTTAGAGGAACAGATGGATTATGACATGATTAAATTAAAAAGATCCGAGTAAAATGTAACCCATGTGCTCAAAAGAGTTGCTGAGTTGTGATTCTCTTTGTCAGTACATGATATGTTTTTCCCTCCTGTTTTTGGTTTTAATAATTTTAGATTATTCTGTGGAGTGGAAGATGTGATGTAAAATGATTCAGACTGTATCTGTCGCTTCAAGGGGACTAGTCTATTAATCGTATTGCATGTTCTTCATTTCGACTGTTATAACACACTGGCAGGCAAAATGCTATGCCTCTGATAATCTCAGTTTTATATTTTATGGCCAACCCTGTCTTTTATACATGTTTTCAGTGATTATAGCAGAAACAAAGTTATGATAATGTTTAGTGTAGTGAGGGACAGTGGCGCTTGCATGACCAGATCTGCCATAAATCATTCTGTCAAGGATGGAGGGTGGCTGGGGCTGAATGCAGTGAGGGGTGGCGGGTGCTTTTGAAGGGGGATCTGCGTGGGGTACGCAATGACAGTTTGGCAAGGTGATGTAAGACAAAACTACTAGCCTGTGGAGAAGTCTCCCACCCAACCCCCATTTGCCCTTCTTATAGATGAACCAATATCACACCATCGCTCCCTCTGCAGCAGCCACCGTCACTCTCTCTGTCACGTTCCTCAATCTCATCGGCCATGTTTTCACCCACTCTATTAAAAGGTTCTGCGTTACGCCGTGGTGTCTAACTCCTGGACATGTCTGCCACTCACAATACAATTTTGTGACCTCACATAGGAATATATTGGAATATAAATTGTGGTGGGTACACCATATATGTGTGGTAAACTTAGTCGATTTTAAATAACTTGATCAAAATTTAAACAACTAAAACTTGGTGATATACAGCAGGCCAGGGCTAGTCTACTTCAGCTGCAAATGGGCCATAGAAAATAAATACTGGGGCATTGAGGGCTGCAGGCAGTAATTTGTAAAACTTCTGTCAACCGCTTCATCAAGGACAGCAAGCATTCAGTATCTCACCGCGTTCGGCTTAGAAAAGATTGGACATAAACCAAACAAAAGCGACATACTCACAGGGATGTAATGATGGCTGTCTTGTTTGGTGCAAAAGCTGCCAATGGCCACTTGGCGTGGTGAAAAGATGTGAGCAGTCCCTGTACTTCACCTCCCCATTTTTTATATTCTTCTGAAAAACTTGCTGAAAGAGGCATGATTTCACTTGCAGGGTCTTTTTATATTGAGCTTGTTAATTGCAGAAATGCTTTTGTTACAAAGTAAAACCTTTTTTTTTCTTTACTTTGCCCTTACTTTCGCTGAAGCCTTTTGTTGAGGTGAAATGGATGGATCAGGCAACTTCTTACAGGCGTGTGGGTTTACAATTCAAATGACTGTTCATACAAAGCAGGTTCAGTTTCACCCTTTGGGTGGGTCTACTTGTTGACTAATACTGCTGCAGGCTATGATAAAAATTAACAGGTTAGATTTATTTGTCATGTGCAAAATCAACACAAGGTCAACAATGTAATGAAATGCTTAGGGCAAGAAGAACCGTCTCGACACGCCAAAAAAAAAAAGAAAAGAAAACAACAACAGGAAATATCAAATAATGTAGCAAAAATACTAAAAACATACCCAAAAAATATAATACTAACATATTAAGAATATTAAAAAAAAACTACAAATATGCTAAAAAACATATTCAAAAATACTACTAACATACTAAACAACAAGGCACCAAAGGTGAAAAAGAAATACATCTACAGTGTGAGTCAGTTAGCAGTGAGGTTCTTTCAACATCATGGTTCTGTTCTGTTAGCGGCATGGTCTTGATAGCAGCTTAGCAGGTCTCGATAGCAGGTCCGATCCACACCTTGATGATAATAAGGACCGCAGCTGCTGCCCTCACACAGCACAGTCCAGAACCGGGTCCGGCAGACAGAGAACTTCCCAAGTTTCCCCGCGTTACCGAACTGGTCCACACTGCGTGTGTAGGCAGATGGAGGATCTTGTTAGCAGGTCCAATAAGCAGCTTGGTGGTAATAATGACCGCAGCAGCTGCCCTCACAGACTGCAGTTCAGAACCGGGTTAGCAGACGGAGAACATCCAAGGTTTTCCCACAGAACCAAATGGGTCTGTAGAGTTTGGTCCGTGCAGGCAGATTGAGGTTAACGCTAGTAGCGTTAGCAGGCCCCGCTAGCAGCTTGATGATAATAACAACTGTAGCAACTGCCCTCCCAGACTGTCCTCCAGAACCGGGTCCAGCAGACAGAGAACAAGCTGAACAGGTCTGTAGAGTTTGGTCCCTGTAGGCAGATGGAGGATCATAGGCGCCATGACTGGCCACAGCCTAGGCCCAAGGCTGGAAGGGGGCCAAGAACTGAACCACGATGGCAGGATGGCAATTAAGGCAGCGACACACAAAACTCCACGTGTGCCGCGGTCATACCCGTACCGTGGGTGTGCATTGTAGGTGCAAAAAAAGTTTAAAAAGAAACAACAAGAATAAAAAAGGTTGAGTCAAAGAGGAGCTCCCGTCCGTCAGTGCTACCATTCTACGATGCACGCGATGTCACACCTCATGCATGCATGTAATAAACATGCATGTAATAAAGCCAGACACACACATCAAATACACTACAACAATGTGAGTTTGAAAATGGCAGCACTCTGCAGAAGCCACCCTGGAGAGGTCAGTATTTTATGTGTAGATTTTTGGTCAACAATTGCTGCGCTGTTGCTGAAAATCACGATTAACCTTAAACAACCTGTGGAAAAATAGACTTCCTGTTATGCAGGAGGACCTATAAAGCAAACCGCAGCCAGCTGAACGAGAGAGGCTGCACAGTTTTACCAGTGCACAGTGCTAAAAGACAGAAATGTGACATAGTAGCTGGAACTGGGTTCGGCTTAAAGCTCATGCACACAGACCAACTTGAAGTCAATGGATTAGTTACAGCTGTAATTACACAAACTGTTTGACTGAAACCTAGCTTAATAACAAGATATCAAATGTAATATTCCAGATGATAGGTCTACAATTTTCCATGTGGATAGAGAAGTAGAAGCTCTGTTGCGAAAATCTGAATGATCTGGATTTTTGGTAGATATTTAATCCCTGCAATGTGACAAAGATGGAAGTGGTGACGAAACAGTGGATGCGTCACTTCCGTCTCATCTTGTACATAACGGAAGCAATAGTCCAGTACAGCAGGTCCAAAGAGGCTGTCTTAAATAGATCACATACTGTATAGCCACACAGATCTACTCAAGAGAACAACTTCCTTTAAAATGCTGTTTAATACCCCAGCACATTGAAGAAGACATCGCTCCATCAAATCAAAAACAACCAGAATGAACAACCGCTTCATTTCTCAGTCTCCAAGTATATTAAACTGCCAATAGCAATCATCTGGATCAGTTACATAGTTCCATTTCTACATATATACAACATTTACATGTAGAAATAATCACTTGTTACTTATTTGTTACTGAAAAAGAAACTATCTCCCAAGATGATGCTATTAAAAAATGCAGACAAAATAAGAGATCAACTAAAACATATAGACATTTTAATGTTAATTGTTTTTAGTGTCAAAAAAATGGGCACTGTTTTTTTTTTTTTTCTAGAAGGTCAAATCCGCAGGTCATTTCCAATGATGTGAGGTAATTATACGCTATCTTAAAAGTAATTTGTAAAGATGTTTTGTAGTTAATGTCTCTGGTTGGATCATAGATTATAATCACCAGCAAATTTAAAGACTTTGCTGATTCTCTCTGCAAAAATATCGATTTAAAGTTTTATCATCCAGAGTTACCAACATCTCATTTTTTGTGCCACATAGAAAGTCACTATCCTGTTCAAGTCTTGCCACTTACATGCTGCATGTTTACCATTTTAATGGTTTTTGAGTGTTTTTTAAGTGACTACTGTCTAATATGATTTGACAATAAATGTCACTGCAGCAGCTTTTCATCAGAGCCGCCAAAGGAAATCCTTTCATCTTGTAAATTCAGTTCAAGGATTACATGCTCTATAAGAGGATGAGAGGTATGCACATGCCAGTGATTCATGAAACCATTTCAAAACCAATTAAATAAACTCAAAAAAAAAAAAAAAACATGGCCATCGAGCTAAAAACAAGACTGTAAAGCACCCCTCATGACGGGCTGTCGTGTGAATGGAACCACTGACAACTGATAACAAAAAATATATCTTTTTATAGTTTGTCTCTCTTGATCTTGAGCTTATTTCCAACTTTGAGTGCACTGCATGTTGCACACTGAATATAAAGGGATTTGTGGACATTTAACTCAATCACAAGAATACTTTTAATCACTGTTATGGTTATTTTTTTTACTTCTGTGTTTCTTCCTGTAAATGAGCTCTTTGATTCATTGGCTTGGATTAAGAAAAGGCTGCTCCTGGGTGGAAAAACATTTGTAGTCTGCATGGGCATTAGTTTGTCTTCTATTTCATGACTTGAAGGTCTTGGATCTAAGAGTGTCACATCAGTGGCTCATCATAGGCAGGATCCCTGCAGAGTTTTATCAGCACCGCAGTCAGACACATCCATATCTGATATGACTGCCATGTCTAATTTAACCCCTGAGCCGAGTCAGACATCTAATCAAAGATCTTAAAAACCCTTTGCAGTATAGCTGTCGTATTTGTATTTATTACGTTTTGATGTATGATTTTTATCTTTTTGTCTTTGCTTGTTTCTTCTCGCTCTGTTTGACTGGAGAGGCTTCTGTCTTAGTTGTGTTTTTAACACCTGCTTTGAAAAATTCAGAGATCAGTCGGGTGGAAAAGCCCAGCAGAAGCCCTTCAAGGGTTGCAGATCACAGGCGTAGTCAAATTTAAGGGTGTGGAGCATCTGGGAGGTGCACAAAAATTTTTTTTTTCATCCCCCGGTCCCTGATGAGGATCTCTGCAGCTGCCAGTGTGCATCTTTTGGGCACAAAGTCCTGGCAGGTGACAGGAAGAGATGCATACACCTAAAGAAGCTGAGTGGTGATCACACCATGCTCAAACTTTAAGCAACATTTCAAGACTGCTATATTAAATTGTCATTATTTGCATTTTTTTAGTCTTTTATGCAAACATTTCTGTTCGAGCTAGAATTTAGAATAGCTAAAGTTTGTCTTTTGGACATACACAATAGAAATATAATATAATAATATTGTTTTATATAGTTATGAAACTGTTTTGTATTTTTAAAATGAATAAACTTTATACCATACCATACCATACCATACCAAATACAGTGGCTGAAAAGCGTCTAGGATTTAAAGACACTGGCCTAAGTATTAAAACTTGCATTTTTAATGTGTACATCAGTTTTACATTGGCGCTGGTATATTCTGAGTCCAAGTCCACTTTCATGTGTTTCAAAAGATGAGATGTGAGCAATCATTACTCTGCTACAGTATCTGGGGTTTGCTGGAGAATTCAGTTTTTTTTTTTTTTTACAAGAAAAGGAAGACAGCAGTTCTGAAATGCCCACCTGAGGGTATGGTAGCTGATTTTGTCTCTCTAAAGTCTTCAGAGGTAAGAATAAAAGTGCTTTAGTTTACATGATGATGCCATGAAGTGGCGTTTTCTTTCGTGCAGGCACGTTAAAGTCAATGCAGATGAAAGACACAATCACCATCTAAATCTCACACTGCAGAGGAATAACATAAAATTGCCGAGTTTAAACCATCACTTTATCTCCTTTTAATTCAATTACCCATGTGTGAATTTAACAAGTTCAGGAATGTCTTTTCCTCTAGCGAATCAGGAGGCTGTTGCTTAGTGCTGAGCCTCAAGCAGTACCTAAATACAGAGTTAGACTTGATATGCTGAGCAATACACAGTGAATGGTCCACACTTACGTAAGGCCTTCTTAACCTCATCCAAGTTCGGCAAAGTGCTTTACAGTGTCTCTTCACTCATTGACTCTCTCTCTCTTCCTTATTTTTAGTGAATGAGTGAGAGCACTTTTCAAGCTCTCACTTCTTCACTGGTAAGCCTATCGAGGGCAGCAGGGGGACAGTATCTTTCCCGAGGACACTTCTACATGCTGCAGGGCTGGAAACTGAACCTCCAGTGTGCCAACTGGAAGATCACCACACTGCCAACTGGGCTAAAGCTACCCGCTTTCTTATAATGCACTTTCAATGTTGAGTCCAGGGGCAATACTAGAATCTGACCTTTAGGGGTGCTCAGCCCCCCAGTGCTGACAATAGCTCTTGGCTTGAGCAATGCAGTAGCCATTGGCATCAAAAGCATTTGTAATGTGGGGGGACACACTGGTGGTGGTGGTGTGTGTGTGTGTGTGGGGGGGGTATAGGGGTCCATCCATTATCTTTACCCGCTTATTCCATTTTGGGTCACGGGGGTCGCCAGTGCCCATGTCCAGCAATCACTGTGCGAGGGGTGGGGTACACCCTGGATGGGTCGCAAGTCCATCACAGGGCCACATAGAGACAAATGAGACAAACAACCATTCACTCTCTCACTCACACCTAGGGACAATTTAGAATTACCAATCAGCCTAACATGCATGTTTTTGGTATGTGGGAGGAAACCGGAGCACCCGAAGAAATCCCACGCATGCACGGAGAGAACATGCAAACTCCACCCAGAAAGGCCCCTGGGCCGGGGTTTGAACCAGGGACCTGCTTGCTGAGAGGCAGCAGCTCTACCAGTTGCGCCACCGTGCTGCCCGTCTAGGGGTCCTCCCCCAGAAAATTTTGAATAAAGTAGATGCCATTTCCTGCTTTTGGTGTATTTTAACGTGTTGTTAAACATCTACGTTTACCTACATAAGTAAACACTTTCTCTCTAAAATAGTTATTGAATCAACAAAAAGTAGTCTGACCTACAGCTCTCCTTGTTCGAATAGAGTACGTTCCGCTTCTCTTTCACGCATCCTAACACCTCTCCCCATCCCCGGTCGACAACTGCCGACAACTGTATTGCAGCGCATAATACAGACACGTTAGCTAAGACACTACAGACGTAGCGCTCCGCTTCTCTCAAGCATCCTCCCCCCCCCCCCCCCCCAGCTCCTGAATGTAAGGGGCATTTCACTCACTTGGAGAAAAATTGAGGTCGCCGACTGGTCAGTTGCTAACAAGCCTAGTGGAATGATTAACGGGTGGTGTTATGGATCCAACTCATGCAAAAAAAAAAAATAAATAAATCTTAGAATTTTCTAGCCCATTTAAGTGGCATCATTTATTCCATTTTTATTCCAAATTTATTCAATATTTTGGTGAATCTAATGTTTGAGAACTAAGCTTCTGTACAAAATCGTAATGATTTTTTTTCCCCCAGTGGTGCTAAGTTAAAATTTAGGGGTGCTTGAGCACCCCCAAAAAGAGGCTAAAATTGCCACTGGTTGATTCAATAGCTCTTTTGTTTTTAAATATTTCAATTTGTACAATTAACTTTAGTCTGCAATAAGCCCAATCAGTTTAGTTCTTATGAAGTAATTTAAATAGAGATATAATATGTTTGAAACAAACATGTCTGTAAATCATATGGAAAACTCAGAGTACCATCCATGATTCCAACACTGACAAAGGTTGATCTTTGGTCAGAACATTTTCACCTACTGATACTATGAGTATAACATCAATAAATAAAGAAAATGCTTTATTGAGCTGACACCCCAAACCTGAGACGTGTTAAATTTTAAGATACATATTGATAATATATTAGCACTTAAAAATGCAAAAAAAAAAAAAAGATGTAGTTCCTTTCAATCTTTCATAGAAACATACTCTACAGCTCTAAGTCGTCTAAAACGGGCTTTGAGTTAGATTTGTATTTCCAAAAAGGAAAATAGTGTCAATTTTCTCATATGAATTACAATTTTTTATTTTAAACTGATGCACAAACAAATAGTTCACAGTTTCAAGTTCCATCCCACAATTGTACACCATTTTATTTATTTATTTTCACCAATCTTGACTAAAGATGTGTATCTATTCAATGTCTAAGACAAGGATTAGACAACTACTAGACTTTCTAAAATTTAGCATATATATATATATATATATATATATATATATATATATATATATATA
>NC_056515.1:28590013-28591385 GCF_014905685.2 Nematolebias whitei | reverse complement strand
ATATATATATATATATATATATATATATATATATATATATATATATAAAATTGAACTTTACCAAAAAGAGTTTTTACTAACAGAGTATAGAAATTAAAGTCACAATTATTGGAATATTGTTATAATGGTAATAATTGTTCAAAAATGATCAGTAACTGGTATCAAAACAACAATTTGCAATCCCTTGAAAAGCCTCATCTTTTAACTGGTACTGAAGACTAGCTGTTTCCTGTCATGGCTAACAGTTTAAATATCAGAGAGATGCACAGTATGCGATGAGCAGAGACGCTACCACTTTCTGTGTCTGTTTATCTGCATATCCCTGTGGATGTCAGGGAACGTGGCTGAGCTCTGCTCAGACTTTGCTCCGTCCTTGAAAGCGGGTGCGCACAGCAGAGAGGTTGAGAGTCAGAAAGATGCCCTCAGCTCACCACAGATCATTAATGCATGAGGTAGATGGAGACGGGCAGTATCCTATTCCACTGGAGAAAAGGTCATAGTCAGTGGAGACTGCAAGGAAAGACAACATGAGTTTTGATTGCAGAGCGATGCAAGTGGTAGAATACATGGGAATATGAAGGAGACATAAAAATGGAAAATGAGCAGGCATTTCAGAATGAGTTGCTGCTATAAATTCTGTGTGTATAGATGGCTGTGTGCATTTTTGGACAAGTTGCATTTTATCCTTTAACATAAACACTCAAGACGGCAGGATATCTGTCTTACCCCTTGAATCAATGAGTCTAATCACGTGGACTGCATTAGGAAACATATTGACTGTATTCTAAAGAAGTCCTCTCTTGGAGCTCTTTATACAGGGGTCAATAGAAGCTATTCTACACTGAACCCAATATACACATGTACCTCAAATCCACCGTTTTTTTCCTTGTCTTTATGCAAATTTAGCAAAACAAACAGGATACAGCCTTTTTTCCCCAAGATAAATATGGACATGATGGTGAACTCTGATGATAAAGCACATATAAAGATGAGTCTCACAGGAAGCACCACAGACGCACAGAGAGACTGTACTTAAAAGCACTCTTTATTGGCAAAACAATAAAAGAGACCGGGTCAAATATTTTTTGCTGAAGAGATTTTTTGGCATGAGCTCAATAAACCAATATGCTTCTTCGTCTTTTGATAAAACATATACATATACTATCTTTAACAATGCATTTAAAATCCTTTTTTCAAACTATCTATCTATCTATCTATCTATCTATCTATCTATCTATCTATCTATCTATCTATCTATCTATCTATCTATCTATCTATCTATCTATCTATCTATCTATCTATCTATCTATCTATCTATCTATCTATCTATCTATCTATCTATCTATCTATCTATCTATCTATCTATCTATCT
>NC_056515.1:28564346-28589613 GCF_014905685.2 Nematolebias whitei | reverse complement strand
ATATATATATATATACATACATATATAATCAAAACTGATGTGTTTGTTTGGGTTATTTTTGCAGAAAATGTCCTCTTGGACTGTAGTGGACAACAAGATCGCCAACAGCCCCATGTTTTTCAAACTGTTCATCCCTTTAATGCTAAAATAATCCAATCCCTCCACCTCTCAGCCTCTATTTACAGTGACAGCAATGGACCATTTAGTGATTGTAAACAGCTGTAGCAAATACGCACAATATCCAGATCTAAATTTTCCCCCAATGTCTCCTCCCATCTCACTTAATTTAGCAGAGATGAGTTTTTTAAAGCAGCAGTAGAAATTTGTTTTGCAAGTGTGCACATTCCATATGAAACGTTGGAATGTGCTCTGTTCAAGCGTGACTGTGTAAATGTTTGTTGTGGCTGAGAGGTCGGCATGTTGTGGCTGTCCCTGCCTTCTTCTCTGCAGGAGGTCTTCGCATGCATGCGTGTGTATGTACTGTATGTGTGGTGGTGGCTTACTTTTGGTTTCTGCATGGCAAAGGTGGGAGGGGAAAAGAAGGGTGGTGCACTTGCTCCTCCTTGCCCTTCCATTATATGTGGTTGACCTACTTCAACATTGAGCGGCACAGAGCTGGGAGGGGGTCCAGGGCAAAAATCACAGGCTTGACAGAGTCCCCCGGTGAGTAGAGCTGGGTGTGTGATTGCCTAATGGAGTCGCTCCTGGTAGACTCACACAAAACAAATACACAGCTACTCTGTGCCCTCCATCCTGGCGAGTGTCTTCTCCTCTTTACACGTCCATTAACAGCTGTGGCGTCAGTGCATGTTTGTGTGTGTGCAGCCGAGTGTGCAAAATCCAGGTGATGGACTGTCAGTCAATAAGGAAACGTTGAGTGTGTGCTCATATTTTTTGTGCTTTGGCACCAATATTGGGTTATTTATTCAGAAACTGGGCATAAATAAAATAAATCATTAGCTCTCCAGCAAAGGTAGAAAGAGCAAAATGTTCAAAAAATGATCAGCTGTGTTAAAATATCAAGGTCATAATAAAATATTTTCTGTACTTGTTACATTACATACTATAAAAATAAAAGAAAGCTGCTGCAGCTTTGCATCTTGTAGATGATTCCAAATAGAGCAGTTTTACTTGTCCCGTTTTTTCATGTGGCTTTTTTGTTGAAACAAAGATTTAGTTTATGTGTTATTTTGGAAAAAGGCGTGGTTATTGTGTTTAGCATTTTGCATATGAATTATTGATTGTGTATAGATGAGTCTTGTTGAGTTAAATGGCTTTTGTCTCACTAGGATTTCAAGCTGAATAATCAGTGCAAGTAAAACTACAAGTGCAGTGATCGATTCTAAGTATGAGTTTTATTTAATTTTGTATTTCCTTAGTTTATACTTATTGGACTTGCTCAAATGTAACAGACTTAAAAGCAAAAACTGAGAAATCAAAATGTATGTTAGTATCATTAAACTGCTAATAGTGCATTAATTTGAAACAAGGAGCTCAATGTTTATAGGCGCTCATAATTTTTTTAACGGAAATAAAATGAATAATTTTCAGATTATTGACTTGTTTTAAAAAAACAAAATCTCTGTATAATTAGTCGTAATAATCTTGTAAGTGAATTTCAAAATGTAAATATGTTAAGTTAATAAATAAATGGATAAATTATCAAGACAGCTAAAAATGTCAGCCTTTGAGAAGCTTGAGTTGCAAAATGTTTTGAAAACTTTGAATGAACTTTACACTTTTTTTTCTCTAGTTATTTTTTTCCTCATATCACTAATGATCAAGTTGTCAAAGTTCACGCTCAATAATCCAAGTAAAAAATCCAACAAATTAAAGTTAGGTCCTCTGGGTGGTTTGTGTTGCAACGTTTTGTTCTTCATCCAAAGGACTTCATCAATCAAGGAGCCACAACAATCTCAGAAGCAGCACCCTCACATAGTGGGCTAACCAGTTTGATGGTGATAAGATGGTTTCTGGAGTCCACCCTTTCCTCCATCAACTCCTCTGAGGCAGCCATTGCCAAAGTGGTTAAAAGCATCAATCACTATGTGAGTGTGTTGCTTGTGGGACTGAGTTTGTTGTGGCTCCTCGGACTGATGAAGTCCTTTGGATGAAGGACGAAACATTTCAACACAAAGAAAACATCCAGAGGACCTAACTTTACTTTGATGGATTTTTTACCTGGATTATTGAGCATGAACTTTGACAACTTGGTCATTAGTGATGTGAGGAAAAAAATAACCAGAGAAATAATATCTAAAGTTCATGCAAAGTTTTCAAAACATTTTGCAACTCAAGCTTCTCAAAGGTTGACATTTTTTGCTGTCTTGACAATTTATCCATTTATTAACTGAACATATTACAGTTTGAAATTCACTTATGAGCTTATTACAGCTTATTTTATGGAGTTTAAAAAAAAAACAAGACTGATGAAGTCCTTTGGATGAAGGCTGAAACGTTTCAACACAAAGAAATTCCGAGATGGTGTAGAGGCAGGGCAGCCGGCTTGGGACCCGAGAGTCCCAGGTTCGATCCCCAGTCACTGCACATCACGTGGCGTCTCTGGGCAGCACGTCTAATTCCCAAAATGTCCCCCGGGCGCTTTCAATAGCTGCCCACTGCACCACCTGGTGGTGGATGGGTTAAATGCAGAGACTAATTTCGCCATTGTATGGAAACATACAGTGCTGACATTGTGATGACATTATTATTATTATTATTATTAACTGGTTTTTGTCTCACTATGATTTCAGGCTGAATAATCAGTGCAAGTAAAACTACAAGTGCAGTGATCAATTCTAAGTAGAAACTGTCCAGAGGACCTGACTGAACTTTGTTGAATGATCAAATTGGTTCAAGAAATTATACAATCTGGCTGCAAACAAACAGAAAAAGTCTGTGTCTGATGCTCTGATTCCTTGTTTATTTTACAAAAGTTGGTATAAGTCAACATATCTGACATCCATTCATTCATTATCTATACCCACTTCTTCCTTTTCGGCTCACTGGTGCCCCATACCCAGCAGTCACTGTGCGAGAGGCAGGGGACACTCTGGACATGTTGCAAGTCCATCACAGGGACACAAAAACAAACAACCATTCACTCTCTCACTCACACCTAGGGACAATTTAGAGTTACCAATCAGCCTAACGTGCATGTTTTTTGTATGTGGGAGGAAACGGGAGTACCTGGAGAAAACCCACGCATGCACGGAGAGAACATGCAAACTCCACCCAGAAAGGCTCCCGGCCAGGATTTGATCAGGCGACCATTTCACTGAGAGGGGACAGCTCTACCAACTGTGACATCATACAGTTGTTATTTATTGTGGGTTTTTGACAGTATTGGGAAAAAAAGGTTTAAACCATTTTTATGAAAATCAACCAATGCCCAAGAAAAAACATAAAACATGAATAGTTGCCCATCCGGAGCAAAAAAAGACACTTTATAAGACCACTTCAAAGGATACTGGTAGTTTGGAAGCAAAATACCAACGCATAAAATAAAGAAATATGTATTTTGCACAGTATTGTGTTCATATTTAGCAGTGCATGTGAAAAAACATTTCTAATCCATACATACAAGATAGGAGCAATGGATTACTGAAGTCGCATACATTTAAAACATTTCTGTATACCCAGTAACACTTGCAGTATGTTTTTATTCTTCGACAAACTGATTTAAAAAAAGAAAATAACTGATCTGACAACTTTTTAATTTGGTGTAATCCAGTACAGAATATATCAAACTAAAGAGGGATTTGCATGTAAATGTGTGACTGTAAACTTTTTTGATTTGGGTCCTGAATACAAAGAGTACACACAGAACCTTGGTAGACCTCCAAACAACAAAACCATCACCCAATTGAAATTGCACACGCACATAATGTTGCCCATGTGCAGAAACCAGCAGGCTGCAATTTACCTAGAATGCTTACAGAGCCTTTTTCCTTTTAGACATAATCCCAGCAAGAATCCTGGCTACCATTAAAAGAGCATGAAGGAAGAGCCAGTGTTGGTATGAAAATACAAAGAGGAAAAACACACATCAGCTGCTGTGAGGGAGCCAAATAAGCTGCGATTACTTCTGTGTTCTTGTGCTTTCCATTTAATTCACTTGAGCATATGTTAAAAAGAAAATATAATACAGAGTTTTGATAATGTACTTTAAAGCACTTAACCTATGAAAGAAGACCAAAAAAAACTGTTCTGTTTGCAACGGTGCAATACTAATGAGATGAATGTTTATGATTGTGGATGTGAGCTGAATATCAAGTGTTCTCTGAAATGCAGATAAGAAGAGTAGCTGCATACATTTTTGTTTTAATTCAGGGGGCATTTAAATGTGGCTACATGAGCAGAAGTTATTGTGATGGGTTTTACCATTCAGAAATTTGGGCAATAAAAATAAATATTTAGGTGTGTCTAAACTTTTTAATTGCAACTTGTTGCAAACCTGTTCAGAAAAGAACAAAGTCCATGCTCAATAATCCAGGTATACAATCCAACATTTTTCAGTCAGGTCATCTGGACAGTTTCTTTTTTGTTGTTGTTGTTGTGCTGAAACGTTTCACCTTAGATCCGGAAGGCTTCATCAGTCAAGGAAACACACAACAAAACTGATTCTTCCCCCAACAGCTTACTCCAAAGTGGAACAAACCAGTTTTGTTTGTGCTAAGATGGTCTCTTTGGTACGCCCCCTCCTCCACTTCTTCCTCCTTCCTTGTTGACAGTTGTGTCAAACTGGTGGAAAACAACAAAGTCCATGCTCAATAATCCAGGTATACAATCCAACATTTTTCAGTCAGGTCATCTGGACAGTTTCCTTTTGTGTGCTGAATTATTGATTATTATTATTAATTATTATATATTTCATTCACAATGAATCATGGTAAACATATCAATTGTTTCAACTTGGACAATGTATCATTTGCAGCAACATATCTCAAAAGTTGGGGCTGGGGCAACAAAACACTTTCAAAGTAAATGGTGTAAATAAGAAGCAGCTGAATGAACATTTTACAATAAATTGGGTTTGCAGCAGGTCAGTAAAAAGAGTAGGTTTAAAAAGAATACTTTAGAGAATCTCAGAAGTATAGGTGAGCAGACATTTACCAGCCAAAAAAAAAACCAAAACAAAAAAAGCCTCAAAAATAGTGAAACAAAATCAAAATAGTGCACCATAATTGAAAATTGCATATACTGTCAATTCAGTTTCAATTCACTTTATTTATAAAGCACCAAGTCACAACAGAAGTCATCTCATGACACTGTACAAAAACATTCACGTACATTATAAAAGACAATTAGTAAAGTTATCTATCTAAGGAAGCAGCAGATTGTGTTGAATCTTCACTTTGTCGCAGTCTCCCATCCTGAGCAAGCACACTGGCAACAGTGGAAAGGAAAAACTCTCTTTTAACAGGAAGAAACCTCCAGCAGAACCAGACTCGGGACGAGTGGCCATCTGCTTCGACCAGCTGGGGTTTGAGAGGACAGGAAGTAGAAACAGACAAACATGGAATGACAGGTCTCAGGTCAGGTCAGTTTCAGGGATTTACAGTTATGAAAAAAACAACATGGTCAAAAGTTACTACTGGATATCTGAGATCTTCAGACTCTGAGGTGTTGCAATAAAATCAGGTCTGATTCTGTTCTGGACAACACTATATGGATTCAGATACTTTCACAAATCATCGTCTGTAAACACAGTTGGCTGTGCCATCCACAAATGCAGATTAAAGCTCTATCACACAAAAAAGAAGCCATATGTAAACACAATTCAAAAACATCACAGTATTTTCTGTACTGAAAGTCGATTAAAATGGACTGAAGCTAAGAAGAAAACTTTTCTGTGCTCAATTGAACAAAATTTGAAAATCTTCTTGCTAAGTATGAATGTCATGTCACACATATTGAAGACAAAAGGGCCCTTTCTCCTTGTTTTTAATGTACAGTCCAAAAACCTGCTTCTCTGAAGATATGGAGTTTCATAAGTGCATATGGCATGGGCAGCTTAAATATCTGGAACGGCACCATCGATGCAGAACAAGTCTTAAAACAGCTTAAGCTCCTATCCCATCCAACATTTTCTTTGCAGGGAAGAACTTGCATATTTCACCAAGACTATGCTAAATCACATACTGCATCATTGCAACAGCATGGTTTTGAAATAGGGAAGCCTTAATTTTACAGATGTTCAGATGCTAAACTGGTTTGCCTCCAGTCCAGATCTCTCACCAGTTGAAAACCATTACAGCATCATGAAACAAACAAAAGATTGCCAAAGAAGGACCAGGACTGCTGAACAGCTGGACTCCTACATCAGAGAAGAATGAGACTTCCTTTAAGATCTCCAGCAGCTGGTATCCTCAGTCCCAAGACATTTACACATACTGTTGAATAAAGGGAGTTTTTCACTGTGGTAAACATGACCCAACTTTTACAAAACACTACTGTCATTAAACTCAAAATGATGGTTTAAAAAGAAATCATACAATTATGTTAAGAATGTGATCCATTTACTACTGTGAATAAAATATGGGTTTATAAGATGTGCAGACCGTTGCAGTCTTCTGTTTACCTTTACCACAGCATCCCAAGTTTTTATGATTGAGGTTGAATTAAGATGCAAATAAACCCGTGGGAATAAAAAACATTACACAGTAAAAGAGCAGCAAATACTTTGGCGCTGCTTGTTGAGAAACTGATAACTGATCAGCTGTTTGGGCTTAATTTGACGAGCAACGACAAAGAGCCTTGTTAAAACTTACACAGACACTTGCTTTATCTGTGCATGGAGCTGCTACAGTATTCCCACCTGAAATGCTGTCATGTTATTTCAGTCCCATCTGACGATCTCAACACAGTAAAAGTGAAGAATTAGCATGTTGTACAACAGCGAGCTTGTGTAACAGTATTTTAACAGCATTACAAATATCTGTTGGTTGAGCTGTTGGGCTCTAAGTAGTTTACTGGCTAGAAAAGCAGATTGAGTTTGTATATTTGTGTGTCTGTAGTAGACCATGTGTGAGTTTGAGTTGTAACCTTCAGGGTCAGATCCAAAGCCATGTCTATTAGCTAGTTGTGTTAGCTGTTTTTATTATCGGCACTGTAACTATGCTTTTAATATGGCACCTCCTGCTCCTTTTCCTGGCGTTCTCCAGGCTAAGATTTATGGTTCTGCATTATGTCACATTAATTCTGCCATCACACATCAACACATGAACTCATGCAGATACCCAACACTTCACCCTGTCAAAGCCAGAATTAGGGCATGCGTCCATATTTGGTGCGTTGCAGCATACAGTAAATCCTGATCTTCTCATCTTTCATCATATTGGAGGTTTCTCATATGTAGCTGTTGGTCTGTTTAATCATCTTTTGCAGGCTGGGAATGCAATCAAAGCCAGAGTGGTGGAACACACAGTAAAGAGGGGAAAAATAAACACAAAAGCTAAAATCACCATATGTCTTTCTGTTGATTCTCACTTGGCGGTTTGATTGACAAGATGGCGAGAATGAGATTTAGGAGACTGATGCTCGGATGGAGAATGTGTTCGCGGGTCCCTGTGTTTCTCAGAGGAACAAGCAGGCAGCATTCAGTGACAGACACTGAGAATAGACTGTGCTCTGGGGACTGTGTCTCACACTTTCTGACACACTTCCCGTCAGTAATGTCCTTCAGAAGAAGCGTTGCCAAGGATTTTGGTGAGAGGAGGGTTGGACATTTAAGTGCTTTAGGATATATGTGCGAGGTGGGCATGTGTGAAGTATGCACATGTGCGGGGGTGGTGCACACGCTACGACAAATTATCATTTTTATACAGTATTGAGAACACATAATGAAGCAATGATAGGACGACTGCATTCGGTTTTTTCATCATTTGGAAATACAAGTTTATTCCCTTCATATGGATCACCATCCAAGCAATCAGGCATTTATCTTGACAAGTCTAAAATCATAAAAAAAAAAGTTTTTTTCTGTCATTACTAGTGAGAAAAATAAAACTGAAGCAAAAGTCTCAGTACTGCATTCCCTAACTAATATATTAATTGCTTAATTCTTATTGTTTGCTAATAAACTAATAGTGAAGATTATCTTTTTGCTTAAAATGAGTGAATGATGCAACATATCACGATGAGTATTACACAAGTAATAAAGTAAAACACTATAGGAGTGTAGCTGTTCAGTGCATCACTTTTTCTGATGACATTGTTCCACAATAAGCGTATTAATGTACAAATGATCTCTCAACTGAAAAAATGGTTAGCACTCTGAAATCTGTATATTATACCTCAACTTATCTACAGACATAATGTTAAAGAAGGAACTGTATACTTTTGAGTTTGAGATGGGTTTTTTTCTTCATACAAAAACATTACATTTATTACTATTAACTGATGAACCCCGAGCCATTACTGGCCCACAAGCTCATTCCATGCAGTCCATAAAAAATTACATTATTCCTAAACGGTGTTCATTATTGTACCACATTGTGTGCAAGGTCAGGAAAGGTGTTCAGTTTTGTAAACAGTCTTCTGTTTTATTACTAAAATGCTACGAGACCTAGAAAGACAAAGATTGAGGATTCCTATAATAATTTTAACTAAATACAGACTAGAGCTGCATTCAGGCCCAAAAAATCCGATCCGACCCGGCCCCGGCCCCGGCCCCAGCCCCAGCCCATAGCCATCATTTCCGAACCCCACCCGACCGGACGAATTAGGTTGCCAAACATTTTAGTTGTTAAAATATTCTTATCTTGTTTTTTTTTTTTTTGTTTTTTTACTTATTTTGTAATTTTTAACCCTACATACCTTTTCCTTAAAAGTGGCAGAAGTTAACAAGAAAGCCCTGTGTTTGTATGAAAAGTTATAAACAAAGAACCTTTAAAATTCTCTCTGTTGTTTTAATTCCAGATTTTAAGTCTTTTACTGGTTCAACATTAAGGGCTCCCTGCAGTTGTTGCCCAATTACCCAAAGTGGGGCCCTCACTTTAAGCTTTTGGTGCACAGCGAGGGGTCAGAGAACGCTGCGTGTCTCATCTGACAAGCGCAGTTTTACTCCACGGCCCACCGGTCAGTGCAGGGTGGGGTGACGGCCTTGTCTGCAACTAGTGGGGTGGCATGTGACAAGTGAATGGGCTTGCAGGTTGGTGCAAAAAGGACCAGGGGTTATGGCAGCAAGTGAAGTCAAGCAAGGATTTATGTATTCAGTGGCTGTTTTAAACTGTATTAAAGTGTTTGTGCATCACTGAATATATGGACTGAGATTATAGGTGGGCAGGAAGGCATTAGAGCATGATGAATTAATATTGACATGTGTCACTGAGGACTTGGAGCATAAAGAGAGGAAGCATCAAACCTGCATGAAGGTAATTAGGGCTGTTCTCGTTGCACCTCTACAGACGGTGTTAGGCCAAACGCCACTCCTTACACCTCTCGTTTTTTTCTCCCTTGGACCCCTCTCAGAGCAATGTGTGTGCTAGACTGCACAGCACTGTAAATTAGTCCCGTGTGGTGACATGGTGCTTGCTGGGTAATTTGGACAATGGGGCGTTTGACAGCTCACCCATCACAGCTACAACGCCCTGGGGAGCCACATCTCCTCCAGAGCTTTTCTGTCTCCGTGCACTATTCTCCCTCGGCGGCGATGGACTCTGACTCTCTAAGTAGCAGCATCATTCTCCAATCAACCACCAAAGAGATTTTTCATCCGTGAACAAAGAGATTGATGGAGAGAAGGGAGGTGGTGGGTTCGGAAAAAAGACATTATTCAATAAATGTGTTGGAAAATATTATGGCTGGAAAGTGAAATATGAAAAATTATAGATTCAGTGGTTTGACAAACAAAATAATTGTATAAATGAATAAAATCTGACACTGTAACAAGCTTACAGATATAAAGGCATATTTCTCTTGCTTGAAAGCAAAAGTTTTATTCAAAGACCTGTTAGCACTCAGAATGTGTTTTTAGGATGAGTCTCAGCTACTGCTGATTGTAGCTTAGTATCAATGTTGAAATAGTTATTCTTGTGTTTGCTGTCAGTTACTTGTAGTTATACTGAAGCACACTGACTCCTTTATTAGTCATCGATGGACATCCAATAAATATTTTCTTAATATCATTAAAATCCCTTCAGCGGTTTATTAAAAAACTCTTGAAAATGAGTTCTCGTGGCTCAATGAGACTAACCTGTATAAAGAAAGGCTAAATGAAAAAAAAATAAAATAATTTTTTGAAGTTTTCTGGTAAATTAAAAAGAGTACAGATTATTAAAATTATCAAATTAAACTATGTATATATATATATATATATATATATATATATATATATCTTGCTAATGAACTTTAGTTCACCATTAGATCTCTTTTAAAACAAAAACATCTATATTTAATTTTTTTTTACATTTTCTTCATCATTTGATGTATTTGCCTCTTGTCTACTTTTTATTATTCATTTTAGATAGATGGTTTTGTTTCTTGTTTACAGATTTTTTTAAAAATTCTTTTTAGCTTTGCTTTAACGTTTAATTCTTGTTTTATGATTTGTACATCTGTGGGTTTGAATAAAGTTGAACTAAAGTCTGTATCTCCTTTTTAAACATATTTGAGGGAAATATTCCTGAGCGATCCAATAATTTTGTGTCTTTTTATGATTTTTCAGCTGCGTTAACTTTAACAGATTAATTACTAGTCATTAAAATGACAACAGGATTTTATGATAAAGCTGGCACCTTTTATTTATTTATTTAATCTTCACTGATAAAAAAAAAAAAAAATGTTTTAAAAAATCATTTCCACCCTCCATGCGCCAGACGTGTCCGCCAGGTTCAGGGTTTGGCCTTCACGAGCACGCAAGGCCGGGGTCCTGAGCCCCGAGTCAGCATTAGACCACAGTGTTGTCATTACTGTTTTTAAAATCTTTAAAACATTACCAGCCGCTGCTCCAAGTTCAGAGAAATTGCAAATGGCGGATCAGTGTTTTGTAAAGTTTCTGAAAGATCCAGTGACTTCGCCCCCTGATCAACCAGTGATCGACAATGTTCTGACGTCACGTTTTGGTACCTGCTGGGCCCGTTTGGAACCACAGAGCCAAGGGTTCTGAAAAAAGGGACCGGTTCTACATACCGTTACTAACTGGAACTTGGAACCGTGCTGAGTCGAGTCGAGTCGTGCTGTACCGGTAGTAATGGAAAAGTGCAGGTTCTTTTAAAAGTAACATTAATGCATCAGTTTGTTTAGTAGTAATTTAAAGTTATAGTTTGAGCTTGTTTGCAGCTCCTCAGACTGAAGAAGTATTTTGGATAAAAGACGAAACGTTCCAACAAAGAATCCGTCCAGAGGACCTGATTCAACCTTGTGAGATCAACGAGTAGAGTTTTCAACTCCATTTTGACAATTCTTTGCACATTATTCAAAGATAACCCCGATCAATGTGAGTTATTTTAATAACTTAATTAAAACAAGTTTCAACATCTGTGTCACCTCGTTAACTCAAGACTCATTATTTTAATGAAGCTGTCTAATTAGTTAGTTTTTTGAACAAACTAGTATAAAACCTGCCAATTTAGTTTTAGGTTTTTAGTTTACTTTTGTATCACAGAGAGCTTAGTCTGTTAGAAATACAATTTATATTTTATTCTGAATATATTGATCCAATGGAGAGAAGCTAATATCTTATATTATCCTATAAAACATCTAAGGCTTGTACTGAAATCTGTAGAAGAAGAATATTGGGCTTATATATGCACAGTAGTTGGTCAGTCACACTTTACTGATGCTTTGACCTTGCCTCATCTGGTAATGATGTGACTGGAGCGACAGTGACAGGATCCTAGCATGACCCTGGCAACTGCCAGCTGCCGCCTGCCAGAGAGCAGCCCGAGACGACCAAGTCAAGGTCAGGGACGAAGATCAGAGAGAACATGTAAACACACTTGATGTGAAAATCATGACTAACCTCGAAGAGTTAAGACTTTTCTCAGAAGCTGACGCAATTTAACGTTTTTTTCTTATTTAAAGCCTTGTTTTCAGGAATTTTAAATAAATCACAGAAATAAAAATGTAAATAGCAGAAGTCAAAAGTTAGGCTGCTGTTTCATTTAAATAAGGGATGCACTGATTGGTTGTCAAGTGACTGGAACTAGATGACTTTCACCTTGATGGTTTGAAAAATCAAATTTTTGATTTGAAAAATATTAAGTTAAAAGATAAAAAAATCTATATTTTGGCTTATAAGGAAAATACTGTAGTTTTTTTTTTTTTTTTAAGTTGAGTTTGTATAATTACCTCAGTTCAATGAGGGCTATTATTGTTGAATTGCACTGACAGGGAAGTTTTGTCACCCAGTGCAAAGGATCATTTAAATCAGTGGTTCCCAACCCTGATCCCTGAGGAACACCACCCTGCTTGTTTTAGTTGCTCCTCTGCTCCAACACACCTGTTTTGAATGAAATGATGATTAAAATGTTTCTGTTGAACTTAAGGAAGTAATTAAACCATTGATCCAGGTGTGTTGGAGCAGAGAAACAACTAAAACATGCAGACTAGTGTTCCTCAAGGATCAGGGTTGGGAACCATTGATTTATTTCTTTTTATTTTATTTTTTTAATGCAAACATTTTATAAAGAACGTGGGCATTTTTTCTGTAAAAAAAAAAAAAAAAAAAAAGTGTACTATAAATTCTAAGTAAAGTTAAAATTACTCATTGTCAGAATCAGTGAGCCAGCTTCATAAAAATCTGACACTGGACTCAATTTTTGAAAATTGCAATACATTTTTTTTTCAAGGATTTTTTTTTCCTTCTTTATATAGTGAAAAATCTTGTTTTTACCCATTTGCACCCAAAGTCAACCAAATTACTTAGTATGGATTTAGTTTCCAAATATTGAACACATTTCAATAGGATTTGAGTGTCTATGTAGTAGAATTATATTAATTCCATTTTTCTGCTTTAAGTGTGGTGAAGCTGTCTGGGAGTCATTGTAATTCTGAACCTGCACTGACTTGCCTTTAGGCTAAAAACTGATTGAGGTTAACGTTTGATCCACTTGACTTTTAGATAATGTCTGCTTGTCTTTCTTAACTCATCCTGTCCTGCCAGGTTGTGTGATGCTAGGATTCCCAGGGGAAGAAATATGAGTGTGCTTAGCACACCCCACTAGAAAGGCTTATAAGGGACGAGGCAAGAGAGAGGTCACCGACTCTCAATTGAAATCGATAAATACCTGCTGCAGCCAAGTGTTAGACAGAGCCCCTGCAGCCACATATTGTGTAGACATATCAGCTTCTATAAAACACTGCATGAGGAAAGAGACAATAGAATGGAAGGAAAGTCTGCATTTCTTGTGGAGGTTCTGAAGGATTTTTACTATTAAAACAAGGACCATGCATATTGATTTAAGCCAGCTGGATGTATGGGTCTGTACTTAATCCAATACTAACAACTATTGAGTAGAGAAAGCCGTTACCATAGATTTATGTTCACTCAATATAATGGGTAGGTGTGCCTAAAGCACTTTTATTGGTAGATCTGATTGACAAGCTATTTATTCTGCTTCAGTTGAGTTGATAGCTGAATGGTTCTTTTTTCTGCTTGACCACTCAAATGTAAAGCACCTCTAGTCCTTCCCTACTGGTAAACTAGCAAAAATTTGCCTAGTAATATTCCTGCTGCTGCTTAATGGATTTTTTTAAATAATTTGCCAATGTTTTCCTTTGTTTGATGAAAAATCTTTACAATATGTATAAATCAATCAATGAGAAGGTAAGGGAAGTGGAAAAGGGGGAGGTAATGAGTGCGCAGAAGACAAAAACCGAAATGGAGACGGAACTGATTTATACCACCGTTCATCCTCGTTCATGCTCGACTTGCCCCTGATAGAGGGGTAACGTTGGTACCCTCGACACAGTGCTTTCCCCAGGACAATAAATCGGCTTCAGCGCTGATAAAGTGAGACAGCTTATCTTGCACAGTAATGTTAAAACCTCAGTATTCAAAAAGCTGCTATCACAGGCATTCACATACTGTATAAGATATTAAAAATGATTGTATAAACTCTTATTGTAGGAATTCACTACTTCTTGTGTAGCATAATAAACAGACTAAACATTGACTAGTGTGCAATCTGCACTTGGTACTGTCTTTAGTCAGTTATTTAGCTGCGTTGACAGTAATACAGTTTGCTTAATTTTGTTTTTTTAATTTACATGAAGGACTCAGACATGGTTATTTAACCAAATGGTATTTGGCAAGCTATCATAATATCAAAAATAAATAAAAGGGCAATAAAGATAACTTAGATGCTCATTCTTACCAATCTCTGCCTTTAATTCTGAACCCATGACTACCACCAAATGTTTACGATGCTTAGACATCTAAACAAACTAAAGAAAAACTCACACACTCCAATTAATAAAATCCTCAAAAAACAGTCGTTTTATTGAGAATAATTCTGATAAGCAGTTCATTGAAACTTTTAGAAGAAGAAAATTCCCTCAAAGTGAATAAAAAGTTGCATTTTCATAATTCCAGTGAATGACTTTTTAATTACCTTTGATCAATTGCCATCTGAACTGATTATTTGTTCCCATTATTTTTTTTTCTCAGGTAAAAACTGCTGCTTATATGAGCTTGGCTCAGGACAGATTGTATTCAGATTACCACACAAAAGGGTCCAGACTCTTCTGAAGTTGGTTTGAGTGAAGACAATCTGAAATAGCACTGAGGCATACAAACCTGTATTTAACACTATTCAACTTCAGTCAAAGACAGATATCAGTACCAGGTCTGAACAGGGCTTATGTTTTTGAAGCTGTCTTTTATGACTTTTTGTTTTTTGCCTTAATCTCTTCATATTTCATGGGAAATGTTGTACAACTGTAACTACTGAGCAAGTGACCAACCCATAAACCCATAAACTATACAACTCTACATACTGTAAGTCAATTCAGTTGCAGATACTATAGCTCCACTATAAAACAAAGTACAGTCATCCCTCACTATCACAGTTCACTTCTTGTGGCTTCACTGTATTGCAAGTTTTTTAAACCCAGTTTTTTATATTGTGTGTACTGTACATGCTATGCAGTACTGTACATTCATCTCTTTGTCATCATCTTCATTGCCATCGCCAAAGTATTTAAGTGCTTTTGAAGTGTTTATAAGACAGCGGGAAAGATTTTTAGGAGTGTAGGAATGGTTTATAAAGCCTTAAACATATGGTATATAAATAATAAAATAAATATAAAGCCGCTGCTTCACAGAGTTTCACCTACTGCTGGAGTCTCTGTAACCCCTGTGATAGGTGAGGGACCACTGTATTGTCAAAAATGTGGCTTCCACCTAAATTTTTGGTTGCCAGAGTAGAATGGTAAATTTTATCTGCATCTTTGTAGATGTGTTTTCATTTATCCTTGTAGCTTTTTGTGGCTGAGATGTGAAACTGATATAACATTTACAAAACTTTCAATTTGAGTCTTAAAATGTTCACTTTCTGAACCACAGAAGGAATTAGAAAAAAAAAAAAAACTGTTACAGAGCAAAATACAGTTTGAATAAAAGTGTTGCAATAAAAATGTAAACACTCATTTTTATTTTCTGATTAAAATAACGTGGGAATACAGTAGTCCCTCGTTACTTTGCCATTCGTATTTGTGGACTCGCTCTATCGCAATTTTTCAAAGTAAAACTGGACATGACACACAATTGGCTGATTGATGGATGAGCCGCATGATAGGCATGGAATTTTTATTTAAAATAAATTGTTTGAAATTATTTAGCACTTGCTGCAGCTCTGTGCAGCCCACACTGCAGGATAAGCTTCCTCCTGCAGCTGATCAGCTGATCTCCGTGAAGAGTGGAGAAGTGGGCGTGTCCGAGAGCTCTTGCAGGTGGCAGTGCAGCCGAGGCAGAGAGCTAAAATCATGACATTATGTGCTCTTTTAGTGTTCAGAGTTTAGAAACATTGTCTAGAATATTGTAAGAATGTGGGAAGGATTTAAAATGCCTTTATATATATATATATATATATATATACACACAACAACAAAAAAAATTACTACTTACTACTACTACTATCCCTACTTCATGGTTTTTCACTTATCGTGGGGCTTTAGGGTATGCATCCCCCACGATAAATGAGGAACTACTATATTTCAAATGCTTGGAAAAATCCATACTCCATGTCAAACAGTGAGAATGTACTGTATTGAGGGAAAAAAATTACATCTTGAATATTGCACTTGTAGAATTATGGCAATATGCTCCTCAGTTAGTACTTTAAACTGCACACGATCAGTGTCTGTAGGAGCAGGGAGCCATCAAAATGTAACGTTTCCCTTTGAGCTTCTTCTTGCTCTCAGTATTCAGCTCACCAGGGAGGGAGGTGTTGTGATGAAGGGGGAGCACCATGATTGGAAAGAGTCAGTCCTTCATTTTGTCATGTGATTTCTTTTCTCACTCCTCGGCTGATCTCTCACTGCAGGGCAGGTTCCATTCACTTGAATTTATTATTTCTTTGCACTGAGAAAGTTGATGAATTCAAATCTCTGTTGTGCGTGCACTTGTTGAGGCTTGTGTGTGTGTGTGCATGTGAGCAGACAAGGCACGAGCCTTTCTGTTTGTCAGGGAATGGCACTTTCATGGCCGTCTCAGATCTCGCTGCCTCACATTTCGACAGAGCGATGGAGCCAGAAGGTAGAAAGAGAGATGGAGAGATAATGGAAATGGAGGGTGAAAGAAGGCTAACACAATCTTTAATGAGTTTCCTTCGCTCTCTTAGCCTGTTTCTGGGTCAGGGTCCCTTTGGCTGAGGATGTGGGTGGACTTAGGACTATAGAGCACAAAATGAACAGAGTCATCCAAGGTCCTACTGAAAAAAGACTTCTACATTAAAGAGTCATCACCTATCATCAAGGCCCAATGGAGGAAAAAAGTTTCTAACTTTTTTTTTTTTTTTAAAAAGCAGTTGCTGACACACAAATAAGCTGTCTGCGGCATCATAACAGTGCAGTCCAAGTGGCTGAGGCTCGCTTTGGTCATTTTCTGATCGTCTCCTCCTGCACTTTCATTTCCTAGCAATCAACTTCAATCCGTGGCAGGTATGGCGGGAAATATAACATTAGAGTAGCATCACCGGGAGATGGCTGACATTATTTAGTGCTCCCAAAGCTATCGCGAAGCAACCTCTGTCAGACAACAAGGCTCCGCTATGTCCACAGGCCAGAGAAGCTGATAGATAGAAGGACATGAAAGAATTACTGATGGGCTGATAAACTATTGGTATCTGAACAGTCTGCCTTCCTGCTCCTGTCCATCTGTGCAATGTTTCTGTCTGCTCAACTCTTAACATATCAATCTGTCTACTTTTCCCTTTTCCCCTTGTTCTCTCTTCCTCTCTCTCTTACCTTCAGTTTTCCACTGCGTCTCTGTCTCTATTACTCTGCCTTCTTTCTTTCACACTTGTAAATAATTGATGTCTACCGGTTCAATGGTAAGAATAGAACAGTTCTGGAGGTGACAAATGGGGTGGCGAATAGGCCTTATCCTCCTTTCTTCAAAGAGTTAGAAAGTTTGCCGTAGTCACTTGTGGGTGCACGTGCATGTATATTTGTGCCATTGTGAGCATTTGTTCGTGTGTGCGATTTAAGACAGTGAGATGAAAGAGACTTGTAATTACAGGGAAGTGTGTTCGTCTACTGCATAAGTATCTGAGGAATGGCACATGGCACAAACTGGGCCAAAAGCCCGAGGTCATTAGAACTGCTGAGTGCATTCGGGTGTCTGTGCAAGCTGCAGTTTGTGTGTGTATGAGAGAGTGACAAAGAGAAGGGAAAAGAAAATGGCAGGCAGAGCTTGAAAAGCTTAAAACTTTAGTTCCTCAGAGTCAAATCTCTGAACTTGGTTTCTTGTCACTGGCTTTCCTAGACTCATTGCTCAGCAGTAGCTGTTTGTGGTTTGACCAATCTAGGACTTTTTTTTTGTTGCTGTTGAAAATCTGCTGAGCTGAGTTGCCAAAGAAGAATCCCAGAATTTCCAACTCTCCGAAATACACTTGTGTAAACATTCCAAAATATCAAATGATAGGGATTTCACTGAGTACTGTGCAAATGGATTATCTCATGCAAAGACTCTTGCCTACTTGCCATTCTCCCCAAACCCCACTTTTATTTGTTTAAGGCCATTTTTTTCCATCTCTTCTTTCGGCTGTGTCCATCCTTTTCCTTTTGTTTGACACTGTTTCTTTCTTTACAGTTGAAGATGACTTCATTGGTCTCAGTGAGCTGCCAGAAACCTTCCCCTCCGACCCTCCAGAGCCACTGCCGGTGTTTTTGATGGAACCTGAGGAGGCCTACATAGTAAAGAACAAGCCAGTGAACCTGTACTGCAAGGCCACACCTGCAACACAGATCTACTTCAAGTGCAACAGCGAGTGGGTCCACCAAAAAGAGCACACTGTGGAGGAGAGGGTTGATGAAAACTCAGGTCAGTAAAACAAAAAAAAAAAAAAAAAAAAAAGGAAAAATATCAACTGTGTACCTCTTTAGTCTGCAGTTTTTGAAGAAAAGTTCATCCGAACATACCAGGGATAAGATGAAGACTTAACTGCTTTGAATTTCTTTACTCGGCTATTTGCTCTTGATAATTAAAACCTGTATCAATCCATCCAGCCATTAGCTTTTCATGTGTCCTCCTGTAACAGGTGTTTCAAGGGTAGGTGTACCCACTGTACCCCTGGACCAGAGGTGGACCACACTCTGAGCAGGTCATCGTCCGATTACAAGGCTAACACAAACTTAAACATGCTAAAACACACAAATTGACTGGGGGCCAAGCTGTGTGTTTTGGCCTATAGAGCGCAATGCACTAAAAAGAAAATGCCAAACCTGCATTGATGGCACCAATAGGTGTGTATTTCAGACCCTGCTTTTACAATACAAATTACAAAGGCAGTGGTTTCGTTGTATCTAATTCAATAGAAATCATGTTAAGTCATTGCCCTTTTAAACTATTATAACATTTGTTAGTTCTGTGTCCCAGCTGTTAGCATTAATTGCGCTAATATGCTATCAACTGTGTTCTCTCAGCCTCATCTAACCTCTGCAGTCTGAGCATTCACCTCCTGAACAGGAATGCATGCTCACTAAGAGTCTAATCACAATTAGGTCTTCTTGAATTCATATATGCCATTAAAGAGACACTGGCACATACTTTAAAATGGGATTTAACCATCTGAGTATAAATGCAGACCAAAAAAATCCATCCTATGGGTGGATTTTTAAAGATTCCTGATCTGAACTTTAAGAATATCACACTTCAAACTATGTTTTCTATCATGATCAAGTTAGCAAATCTTATACTATCATAGTTTGTGTATAAGGGGTTCATATTGTATTTAAAAAACTTCAACTATTTTAAATATTCCTGTTCAGCCTATTCAGTCTGCAGATGTCTTCTTAAGTGGGAGCTCACCTTTGTTTTTTCATTTTCATTTTCATTTAGCCTTTATTTATCCAGGTTAGTCTCATTGAGCCACGAGAACTCATTTTCAAGAGAGACCTGCTTAGGGAGCACATGGTGGGGTTAAGGGCCTTGCTCATGGGCCCAGAGTGGGGCGAATGAGGGTGGGGGCAAGTGTGGGTGTTTCACCTACCCCACCCACAATTTTTGATGTTGTCGGGGCCGGGGCGTGAACCAGCGATCTTCGGATCACAAGCACACCTCTCTAACCTCTGCGCCACCACTCCCCCACTGCTACCTTAGTAGCAGTGTGGCAAGTGCTACCATTTCTCTTATATGTGCATCTTTAAAGGTTGAACATAAACATACATTTGTTTGTGGGCTTCCAGAATGGAAGGTAGTGATGCTCCAATAGGATGTTTTTTAAGAACTCAGTGCCTGAAGGCAGCATACCCATTACACACAACAGCCCAGTGCTGACTGGCTACTTTCAGTTGCTATAGTTGAAACATTATTTTTTTTACCCAAAGGTACCAATCACATTGCATTTACCCTTTTCATTCCACTTTTTACCGCAGACATGTCTACAGGTCCACAAAAACACACTGACAGCAGCCCCTTTACTCAAACATGACCATTTATAATCATAAGCACACGTTTTAGACATTCGGGGATCAGAAAGTATGTTTTATCAAGGTGTATAATAAGATTATACATATTAAATGCTCTGAGTTCTGACCCGAATGACGAAATGTAAAGTCAACAGACAGGTGCTCTGATGTTGCAATGGGAGTTTGGCTAAGCGAAAAATAGTTATAAAGAAAAAACAAAACAACTTAAACTCAACCTGAAATCGTTTACTTTTATTTCCTAATGAGCTTTAGGAACAATGCACAAATCTGAGCATGTGTTTCATCGTTTTGAGTATGACAAACAACAGTAGAACGTAGCGAGGGGCTCTTAGGGTTTGTGTCAAGAGGTTCTGTGCCAAAAGCATCAACAAGGAAAACAGCCCACACATCACACAAGCACCCACTCTACATAGCCATATCCACAGGCTATTTACTGAGCATATTCATTCATTTGTGCTCATGCAATGCACACAAAACACACTCAACCCCACTAGAGCGCTGTGTGTGTATGTTGCATATCATCCCACTCCATGGCTCAGATGTCTCCAAATTGACAGAAAAGGAGCACTGATAGAAACCAGCAAGCCTGGTCAATACCACTAATAACATAGCCCAAAGAAACTGGATCTCTCCCCTTCTGTTTCTGCTTTTATCTTCTTTCTGTCTTGCTGTCATATTGAGGAGGACTGATGTGCTTATGCAAATAACACAGTTTGAGATATGACGATTAAGAGTACAAGAAACTGAAGACGGAAACAGCATGTGTTCATTTAGGCTTCAGGCTGTATCAGCGTGTATTTCTCCAGATGTTGTACACTCACGCATGAACACTGTGTGAGGTGCTGTGCAAACACTTCCAGCACACAGATGTTTCGATTACTAGCCATCATGCAAAATCTTAAGGGTAACATCTGACTGGTCTTACATTCATTTTCCAGCATGATAATGATTTCAGATACACATCTGAATGACAAATATCTTCATCAGCAACATATGCCAAGTCATTTGGACTACTTTGAAATATAGCAGGCCTCATTGCTTTGAAAGTAACAAATATATACTGCATTAAGCCTGTTTGTTTTCATGTGTTCAGACGCTACCAAAAAGAGGCAGTTTGGTGCCACGACAGTGTGGCGGTTTAAATGTAAAGATGACATCCCAAGATCTGCTTAGTCACAACAATGTTTGTCTTGAATAGTGTGTTTTAGATTTACACTTTTGTTGTTTTACCCCTTTTTGTCCCCTGTTGCAAAGTGAAAAGGAGGTATTGTAAATACCCTCTGTCCATCCATCCATCCATGCAAATATACAAAGGCATACAGTTTTTTTTTTTTTAACAAATAGGATGGCAAGAGCAGCACGGTGGTGCAACTGGTAGAGCTGCTGCCTCTCAGCAAGCAGGTCCCTGGTTCAAACCCCGGTCCAGGGGCCTTCTGGGTGGAGTTTGCATGTTCTCTCCGTGCATGCGTGGGTTTTCTCCGGGTACTCCGGTTTCCTCCCACAGACCAAAAACATGCATGTTAGGCTGATTGGTAACTCTAAATTGTCCCTAGGTGTGAGTGAGAGAGTGAATGGTTGTTTGTCTCGTTTGTCTCTATGTGTCCCTGTGATGGACTTGCGACCTGTCCAGGGTGTACCCCGCCCCTCGCACAGTGATTGCTGGACATGGGCACCAGCGACCCCCGTGACCCAAAATGGAATAAACGGGTAAAGATAATGGATGGATGGATAGGATGGCAAGAAATGTAACAAAAACAGCTAGATTATAAGGCAAATGTAGAAAACTAAAAACAGGAACATGTCTGCATTAGTTCTTGCCAGGAGTCCAACAGATATTTAAAGCCACTTACAGGTCAAGGTCGAGAGCTTCAGATCTTTTTGTAAGATATTCCAGGAAACAGGAGCAGAGTAGGAGAAGGCCCTTTTGCCAAGTTCAGTCCGCTCTGAGGGAACACTGCAGGTAATAATGTCCTGAGAGCGCACGTCGTAGCTGCACTCACGCAATGAGCCATAAATTAATGCTAATCAGCACATGTAAGAGCCAGCTTGTCACTTCCTTGAAATTATGAGGTAAGACGCTCAAACAGGAATACTCTTCATCTGGGCGCAGAGTCCTCATTCCTCCCCTCATCCAGCTCATCTTCAGTGACCAATGCTGCTTCCTCTTCCTGACTGGTCTGATCAATGATGCTAGCCAGGGTTAAAACTAAGGAGGTGGGCCAGGTCATGATAATAACTACATTAATTATGAATCATTTTAAATGAAGTGCCAGCCATGAAAGGGACATTATGTGGGATCATTCATTTTTAGGGCAAATGGGCGACAGTGGTGTAAGAAGCACCTCACCACTAACCCTGACTGTTTTTTTATCATAGTTGTAGAACCTTACAGCATAAGAAATGCTTGCTAAGCAAACACGTGCACTCACAGGACGAGGTCAGAGGCAGTTCAAAGTTCTGATTTTCTGGTAGAGAGATTTCTCTGATGTGCTTGAAGTGGAGTGCACTCAGAAAATCCTAATCCTGGTGTAAAAAAATCATGAACCACTTTTAAAGTCAAGTTAAAGTCAACAGATATGTAGTCATTGAGCATTTGAAGCGTTCTTGTATGCACAAACTCTAAAACCAAGAAATCAATTATTTATCAATTTAAACCAAGACAACAACAAAAAAGACGACTTCTGTGTGCAGATTTCAAACAGTATGTGAACTTGGAGTTTGTATTTATTGTTGCGGCTGTTTATTTTGTTTCCCTTTCTACATTCTTGACATTCTCCAACTAACAAAACATCCTTTTTGGCAAACACATTAGCATACAACAGCACTCGCTGCCTTGCACTAACACACACGCTTGTGGAAAAGTGCAGAAGCAAATGGTGACACGACAGACAGACTGCTCCTCTGCATAAATTTTACATGAGGGCTAAGCTGGTGTGTTAGATATGCCTTGTGTGTGTGTGCATGCGCGCATGCATGCTCACTAAACCAAGAAGGCTGTGTTAATGCACTGAACCTGAAATAAAATGGCATGCTCTTTTTTTTTACCCGCCCAATCTTGATGCATTTTTCATTCAGTCACAATTTTTGACACCTATTGGGAAAACAACTGCTCGTACCGTGAACTGCTATAAAATCCAAACATTTTATTTAAAATATTATCATCTATAGTTCACCATTAATAGTGAAATGTATTCATTATGTATGTGAATAATGCAAACAAGGCTTTGTCTGTTGGGATAATAGATGTCATAAGCAGCAGCTATAATTGTTTTTTGCTTTATGGTAACATGATTCTGTCTCATTTTTGTAACATTAATGTTAATGACACAGTGCGTTTAAAACAAAGCAAAAGTTAAGTGAAATTGCTTTTTTAATTTTATTAAAAGAACATCAAGCCTAATGGTTACAGCAAACACCTCATAACTGAGCGTTCATTCATCCAGCAAGGAAACTTGAGACATTTGAAAATTACCTTGATCTACTTTTTGGTAAATTTCAATTACCAACTGAGATTCACAATGTGTCCCAAATTAGTCCATCTTGTCTTGAGTTCATTTGGCAGCAAATTGCTCTGTAATGAATTAGATTGCAGGAATAAATTAAATTATAGGCTGAATGCACATTGGGACACAGATAAGTCAATGATCTATGATACTATTTTAAGGCAGCAATGATGTGATGCTGACATCTCCTACATAGGATCATTTTACTTCAAATAATGGGTATATATATATTTGGAATGCACCAATCCACTTTTTTTACTTCAGATCAGATCCCGATACCTAAATCTGGATCTCGGGCGATACCGATACTATTCCGATACCGATTTGATATCATCATGATTATTGATTTTATATGGGGCTGTAACAATTTCCTCTCTACAGGCAAGTACAATTTGTACAAATATATGCATGCATGTCCAAAAAGGCAACTTGAGGTAAGTTTTATTAATGTTGGCTAATTTTCATAAAGTTAGAATTAAATCCTGACAAAACATGTTTTTATTTTTATTCCTAGCGTTAAAGTGGATATTAAAGTGATTAAATGGCTTCAAACATCTGCTAAACTCGTGGCAAAAACCAACACAGTCATGTTCCTGTTTTTAGTATTTTGCATCACTTTATAATTTAGCTGTTTTTGTTTCTTTTTTTTAAATATAATTTTCTTTTATTTTTCAATTCATATGCCTTTTTATGATTGTCTGTTGTTGTACTGATACATATTTCCTGGAGGGTAAACAATATCTTGGCTGCAAGTATTCAATCAAGCTGCGAAATTCTTCGTTTTCTACAAATAATAGTAGTTGGTCATCAATTACAATGAAGTTTAGCAACTTCTCGGTAATCCCTTTAGCTTTCACGTTGTCCAGCGGAAGTTTTTATTGCTGTTGGAACGACTCCAGAAGTGGTTTCTGCCGGTTCCTTTCGTCTTTCTCTTGCCTGGCTAAACAATCCCTGCACTCTTTAATGTGGTGCTTTTCAAAAGTTTAATTCCTTGTATTGTTGGTCGCAACAGAGTTTCCTCCTCTCGGTACAGCGGCTCTGCAAACATTGCACGTTGCTGTCTTGTGGTGTTTCTAGTGTAAAATACTTCCACACAGCGGACATGTTGCGATGAAAAGTTGGTTAGCCGTTAGCCACAGTGTACAGTCCTTGCGTGTTTACTCACGTTTTAGCTGGCTACAAACTATGAAATGGATTTCCTGAATTTGTGGCGGGTCTTATTACTCTGGGTTTCATGAGACACGCCTCTGTTCTGGAAATACATTCCATAGTTTGAAGCCAACTCGCAGAGCAGCCGGCAGAGAGTCACATGTGGAGACGTTTCAGCAGACACAGGCATGCATCATGAATCGGTCATGGATGGATCTCTGCAGATTGAAACCGATACATACAGTAAATTATGCTGGTATCGGAACCCAATACCTATACCAGATTGGCCCCATCGCTAATATATATATATATATATATATATATATATATATATATATGTGTGTGTGTGTGTGTGTATGTATGTATATATATGTAAATGTATGTATATATATGTATATGTATATTTAATATATATATATTTATATATTTATATATATTTATATATGTATATAAAGCAGGTATTTGCTTTAAATGTATCTATATATATATATATATATATATATATATATATATATATA
>NC_056515.1:28491853-28544346 GCF_014905685.2 Nematolebias whitei | reverse complement strand
TAGTAGTTTATATATATATATATATATATATATATATATATATATATATATATATATATATATATATATATATATATATATAAAGGAGTTTTAAACCCTTCCCACACTCTTGCAATATTCTATTCTATACAATGTTTCTAAACTCTAAACGCTCTTAAAATAGCACAGAATGTCATGCTTTCAGCTCCCTGCCTCATCTACTCGCAGACACCTGCAAGCGCTTTTGGCCACACCTACTTCCTCGCTCTTCACTGAGAAAAGCTGATCAGCTGCAGGAGGAAGCTTATGCTGCAGCATGGGCTGCATAAAGGAGCGGCAGGTGCTAAATAATTTTAAATAATTTATTTTAAATAAAAATTCCATGCCGATCATCTGGCTCATCCATCAATCAGCCAATTGTGTGTCATGTCCGATCTCATTTTGAAAGACCGCGATAGAGCGAGTCCGCGATAAATGAACCGCGAAGTAGCGAGGGACTACTGTATCCTAAAAGCTATTGATGCCAAAATAAAATATTACAAAAAAAAAAATTCTTTGTTCAGAAGTAAAATATAACTAAATTAACGGCCTGCATATAGATATACATATACAGTTACTCTAAATTAGTTTTCACCACATCTTAAAAGTATGATCTACATGATCTCTCACAATATTGCAACATCTTATGCTTGGAGTATAAAGCATGACTAACTCTCAGCTACTACCACACCACATTTTACCTCAATAGCTGTAAAACTGTCTGAGTTATAGCTATATTTGTTTTTGCTAAGCTTGATTAGCTGTGGTGGCCTTCTTGAATTGTTAATCAGTTGATGAACAGTAAATAGATGTACATCCAGTGATTATATCCTGATAGTTTTATTAAAATTTGTGTAATGAGATTTTTGCCAACGGGCAGATTAAGTTGACTCCCAAGGGAAAGTTTTAAGCACAGATTTTAAGCTTTTGTGCAATTTGTTTTGTAGTTCAAAATAAGATACATAAATGGTTAAACGTATTGACATTTTGTGACTCATCAATGCTTTCAAATTAAAAGAGCAGTTTCAGGCTAAACAAGTTTACAAAAATAAGAAACCCACGTTCTGCCTCACTAAAAAACAAGCACGGCTTTGTTTGATGTGAACCAGTATCAGCCCTCTTCATTTGGCTTCCCACATTTCACATGATACATTACAAGAAGTCAGAATGGTTAACCAACATAACATTTTCTGATTCTATTTGAGTACTTGTGATTCTTTGTTGGGTTTCTGTGGAGGCTGCTGTCCTGCGAAGTTGAACGTTATGCTGAATCGTCAAGATAATTGCTGCGATGATACAGCGAGTTTTCCTCACGAAACACTGGAAACAGTTGCCGTTAAACGTCTGACAGGTTCTCAAACTCAGAGTTCAACCTGAGGTACCCTTGTTAACACCTTTTGAAAGGCTTTTTTGTCTAGTTGATGCATATATTTACTGGAGTACAGTGAGTCCTGGACTGTGGATTACACCCACACAACGCTCTAACCCACACTCACAAAGAAAACAAGCAGCAGGCATTTATTTTGGCTTTCCTTGAAAACATTACCAGTGGAACTTTGGCCTCAGAGTGCTGAAACACAGCGAGTGAGGTTTCTGAAATAGCATACGGCTTCAGTCATCTGAACATATTGTATGATCTGAATAAATTAGACACTCAGCGGGCTTTCCGAGAGTCATTGTTACACATTTCCATAGCCATGAATATTTGATATACACTTAATCAAGAACAGAGGGAAAATTTAACTGCTGAGGCCATTCAAGGAGCAATTTGGCATTGTTTCAGTAATATGTGGGCTTAGCTGAGAGCTGCCCGTAGTTACAGTAATAAAGGTAAAGACAGGGTGGGGTTGGGTTTCCATCATCTTTTTTTGAATGCTACCACAAAGTTCTTTCATCAACATTTGAAGAGCCTCTACTCAAGAGTGCCCTCTTTTCAAGCCTAAAATATGTCTGTTCCATGAAATGGACAGCTAAAAGAACGACTCTTTGTTGTTCCTTTTCTTCACTCGAGTCCCGCATCATCATGGCACAGCTCTTGCCGCAGCCCTTGAGACAAAGACAAAAGTTCAGAGGTGACGCAGCGCTGTGAGCCACTAAGCCCATTTCCATGGAAGCCAAGATTTTAATTCAGGCATCTTCTCAGTCGGCTGGGGTCCTGCAGTGTCATCGCGGATAACAAATAACCGATGCTCAGCGGGGGGGAACGGACCCTGCTGCCAAGATTTAGTCCACCAAATTTACTGAAAAGAAGCACAAATATTTGTACTTCAAACCTCTTCATCCAAAAAAATTAAAAAACTTGAATCATACTCACTTTCTAAATGGTCTAACAATGTTCCACAGCATAAGGTTTTATGGTTTAAATGCTGAAATATTCCAAATTCCAGTTGTTGTACCAAGTTAAGATACAACCCGTTTTTCCTCGGTAATAATCAATAAGCTGAGATTATGTGTAGTAGTAGCTGAGAGGCATTCCCAACACATACTCAGAATACTATTGCATCACATCATATATTGTGATGCCCACAACATATTTTTTCAGGTTATCTAGAACTCTGTCGTATCACAACATAAATTATCTTCATTTAAAATTGTTAAAGGAGGCATTTCTTAAAGGAATGCTAGGCATTTAATTACTGAATAAGTCAGGCTTAAAGTAATATAAAGGTGATCTGAAGGTAAACCAAATCCATCAGAGTACACTGGGTCACCTTGCCAAAAAATAAAAAACAGCGTGCATCTTCCCACTAAGACAGGGGCCCGGTTGAGTTATGAGTTGTGCCAAGAATGTCAAGAGCAAGAGCACTTCAGAGCCTGGTGAAACAGCAAGTGCATTTTCATCAAGGTTTCCTGTGGGAGATAATGTGTTTGTGGGGCCAGACAAAATCCCCGTGGCAACTGACTAAAAATTGCCCTGCAGGTGCTCACCTGTCAATCACTGCAGGTTTTCTGTGCAAAGCCAGTGATTTACTGTAATAGCCCACATTTGTGTGCACCGCTGTTCTCTGTGAGTCACTTCACTTTCCACTGTTGCATTCAGTGGTTAGCTTTACCTGGAAAATGTTGTGCCGGGGAAGGGTTTCTGTGCATACAGCATGTTCTTTCAGACTTCAGATGAGAGAGACTTGGAGGGGGGTGGTTGGTGGGAGGTGTAAATTTTCTTACACGTTTGAAATTTTTTATAATAAATGACCAGTAATATACAACATACACTTCATGGGCTGTCAGCTACTTTGTGGTGCTTATTGTCCATCGCCAAAAACGGGCAATAACATATTTGCCTACATATGTGTATGGGGTGCTTGGTAGCAAAATATCTCATGAACCACTGGACAAATTTGTATTAAAACTTACAGAAAGTATAGCATCAGCATCTACTACTTATTACCTTTGATCATCACCCTTGCCCGCTATATTTATTGAAGGGCAGTCATGAAGATCCTCCATTCCTATCTGTTCTGAGCCAACATCTGGATCATATTCCAGGGGTGGTTTAGGATCGTTCTACATGTACCACTCATTGCCAGGCGTTCATTGGTCTGCCTCCGATGTACTTTTCTAGTGTCCAGTGTTGGGATAATGCAGGTTCTTTCCTAAGCACATACCCAATCCACTTCCACCTTCTCCTCACGATGATGGTCTCCATGTTGTCTCAACAACAGACAAACAGTGGTTCATTTACAATTGTGTTGAGTCAGACAATCCTCAGTCATCTTCGCAGTTTCTTTATGTGGAAAACGTAGATCTAGTTAAGGTCACCAGTAGTCATCCTCCAACACTAAGCTGTATAATAGAGTAGATGGTACACAGCTGTGGTACAGGTTCAGCTTGGTCTATATGCTGAACTGTGCATACCTACAAACATTACTAAGCGTTATACACATATTACCTTTTGTAACCCACCCAATTCAAGATGATCCCCACTCTGTAGTTTAATGACCATTATAAAACATAGAAACGTAGAAAAAATGTCTAACGCAGTAAGTTTTATTGATTTTAAGCTCAAATTTAACGTGGTAGTAGCAGAGTCATCGTCTACACCTAGTCTGAGCGTGACAACACAACAATGATGATGATGAATCAACCATGTAATAATATAGGTAAGATGCTGATGTTCAGGATTTATTTGAGATTGGGGGAAAATAACATAATGAGACATTTCTTATTTTTGTACAAACTAACTTTTGTGGCCTTGTGGAACCAGCTATGTTGTCTGGTCTGGTGACAGTGGCTTTGATAAAAAGGCATGAGAACGAACTGGAAGTGGCAGAAATTAAGATGTTGAGGTTCTCCTTAGGAGTGACAAGGATGGATAAGATTAGGAATGAGATCATGAAGGACTCTGAGATAAAGATAGAGAGGCCAGACTGAGATAGTTTGGACATGTCCAGAGGAGAGACAGTGGGTATACTGGTAAGGATGCTAGAAATGCAGCTGCCAGGAAAAAGACAAAGAGTAGATATATGGATGCAGTTAGAGAGGACATGGAGGTAGATAATAATAATAATAATAATAATAATAATGTCATCACAATGTCAGCACTGTATTATTCCATACAATGGCGAAATTAGTCTCTGCATTTAACCCATCCACCACCAGGTGGTGCAGTGGGCAGCTATTGAAAGTGCCCGGGGGGGATTTTGGGGATGAGTTGTGCTGCCCAGAGACACCACGTGATATGCAGTGACTGGGGATCGAACCTGGGACTTTCGGGTCCCAAGCCAGCTGCCCTGCCTCTACACCATCTCGGCCGATGGAGTGAGGACAGAGGATGCAGAGGACAGAGTGAGATGGAGACAGATAACACGCTGTGACGACCCCTGAAGAAGGAAAAGCTAAAAGAAAAAGAAGAAGAAGTTGAGCTCTGAAATTGCTTGTTTGTGCTGTCTTACAAAAATTGAGTTAACTTGGCAAGTTTGAAGCTTTGTTAGGGTATAAATCCTTTTCCAGATGAAGTAATCATCCAAGCTTTTTGAAGATACAGAGGAAGAAAACATCCCAAGCAGAGTCAATCAACTACTTCTTTATTTGTAAGACTGCAGGAATGGTTTGTGTCCTGTTAAGTCTAATTATTTGACAAAAACAAGGTTTTGTGCCGTGCTACTCAGCAGCCACCAACATTCTGCAAATTGTAATCATTTTTTCAATTTTTTTCCTCACAAATAAAAACAGATGTGAAGGCATGATGTTCTTTGATTTTCTGTCACTTGTACAGTAAACAGTGAGCAATTCTGAGAATCTGAAAGGGCAAAAGATAAGCTGCATCTGCAGGCGCTCGTTTTAAATTATGTTTCTTTGCCCTGGTGTCTGGGAGAGCTGAAAGCCGGAGATGTCTGGAGAAGGTCATTAGTTTTACCTCGAGTCACCACGATCCGTCTCACGTAGATTTATTGATAAACTTGTTGATGCATGAAAAACTGGGAAAGTTGTTTGTGCAATTTATATTGTATGAAATCTTTTTTCAGGGCACCTTGTTACTCATGGAGCACTTATTTTTGCTGCAAATAAAAATGGTCCTAGAAGAGAACTTTACTGCTTATTGTAAAAATCTACCTATCCAACATTTTTATTTAAAGAGGGTCAACTTTTTTAAAGTGCACTTATTAATCAAGTACATTTTGCATTATCAGCAATTATTAGTATTATTGATTTGTTCACAGAAAGTGGTGCCTTATGATGGCTGATTACAATTTGATTTTTGTAATTAAATTATTTTTTCAGAATAAAATATTATAATTTATCTAAAGTATTGTATAATTGCCCAATTGGAGGTTTGAATTCTATACACTTTACATTTACAGACGATTTTTAAATGTGCTTGTGTGCTTTTCGCCATTATATAACAATTATAGTGTTAAATGTCACTGTGTTTTGTTGTAATGTCACAATAATTGATGCCCTTTCCTGAAAAGTGTGCAATGAGATGCATTTTCGTTCGTGTGTGCATGTGTTTGTATCTTTTTCCAAAATGTCTAATGAGCAACTGGAAGAATTTAATTGAAACTTTTAGGAAATATTAAATGGATGTACTACAAACATTTTACTTTAAAGCCAACTTAATTCAAGAGGGCCATCTGAGCAAGCTAACCTTAAAAACACAAATATTTCAGTCAGTTTTACTGGTTTTCTGCTAAAACTTGCTGTTGAAGTCAGTGAGTCTCTCATAACACAATCTGCAAGTGTTACATGTTGTACAAGGTCTAACTGTATAATTACCTGTTGAAGTCAACTCTGTCTGTTAGCAAAATATCTAATAAACTTAAAACTTTCAGAAAATATTTATTGAATGTACATCTGTAACGGATTACCTTCTGGAGTTAGTCCAAATCAAGATGGCCACTGGTCGTGATCATCATCATCCGACACATAAACATTTAAGCCAGACAGTGTTATGGACAATAACCTAACATTTGATGTGGTAGTAGCTGAGAGTCATTCACAACTCATTTCCCATTGCTGGATGAAAATGCACATTATTTTTAACGTCTAACCAAAACCACTAGAACTTTGTTGTTTCCCAACATAAGATGAAGTTAGTTGGAAAGGCTGGCATGAAAGCAGGTTTCCTGAAACGATTGAGGTTATTATTATCATTATTAAATATTTGCATAGTATCTATCGGCATAAAACTATCTGAATTTCATGGATTCTTTTTGTTAAATAAGTTTTAAAAAAACATTAAAAAACCTGAAAGTTTTTTTTTTTATTTTGAGTTAGACACCATCTGTTGTAACCTTATCTCTGTAGCACATGTTCTTTCTCACCATCCTAGCTGTAAGAGATGCACACAAACATTTTTGTTAATTACATCCTACCTTTGTGCACGGTGCTTTTATTATTTTTTTTTACCCACAATTTCATACTTGTCATGCACGCAGGTGCAGAGCATATGGCTTGTTATCTGTTTCTGAATAATTGAATTATGGGTAGGAAAACTTCAGTGATTCTGGCTCCATCATTCAAACACGGAGTATAAATTTACCATGAAAACTAGGGTAAATGAATAAATTACGATGTATAGGAAGTTTGGGCTTCATTCAAAGAAACTGGAGAGCTCATAATGACTGCTGTGTCCTGAAGACTCCAGCATTTCAGAGGGACATTTTTTTCTTCACCTTCCATTTTCTTTTCACACCCCTCTCTACCCCCACACACTGCTGTGCTCTCTATTTCTGACACAACAGCGATGAGTAATGAACGGTTTTGCCTCGCGTTGGTTCCTAACAAGTGTGTGGATTGTGTACAGTGTTCTCTGCATATTAGGCTAATTAGTGTTGAGCTGGCACACCCAGGCAAAGCGATGGAACATCCCACTTACTCCTACGATGCTGCTGCAGTCTGACTGCAGCCTGACTCCTCTGCTAGAAAAAAAAAATCATCATGGTGGAAGGACACTAAAGATGTCCTAATTTAGGAGATGGCATCTGTTTGCAAACCATTTTTTGTCCCCCGTCGTGGAGCAAGGAGGGGAATTGGAACTGCCCGCCATCCGTCCATCTTTTGAGTATGATGAAGACTTACAAATAAGTGAGATACCGGCTTCCATTTTGGGATGTGGCTGCTTCTAGGTGTACGAGAGGTCCCAATCAAAAATTAGATTGGCAAGTCAAAACCCAAGATGGCTGCTGCCATATATAAATACGTAAACCTCGTGAGCTGGATAACTCGAAAAATAAGCAACGTGCCAAGTTCCATTTTGGTGTATGGCTGCATCTGTCAAAAGTTGGATTGTCGTAGTGTTGTAGTACTCGAGACCGGTCTTGATCTTGAGACCAGTCTCAAGACCACTTTTTCTTTTTTCTTGTCTTTTCTTGGACTCGACCGCATTTGGTCTCGGTCTTGTCTCGGTCTCGGACATTGAGAACTCTTGATTTTATTTCAAGACCAGTCGAGACCACAACTGTGGAAATATCACTAAATTACAAGTATATTGTCCAGTTTATTTGTTAACATTTTTGTTTTAGATGCTAAACGTACTGATTCAAAACCAAGTGATAACGTGACTCATAGCCAAATATATGTTTTTGTTACTGCTGCCACGCCCACCACCCCCTTTCACTCGCACATGGTTCTGTACCAACAGAACAATACGGACAACAGAATGTAATATCACAACCAGGGGTGAAAGTTAGCCGGTATGGTCCGTTCCTAGTTACCACTAAAAGATTCTGCACCAGTACGCAGTACCTGGAAGAGAGGGGAGCGGCTGTCTGCTGTAAAGCCTCATTCAGAACCAGTCACGGCTGCACTTTGGGTCAGAATAGATTTGCTAGCAATAAGCAGTCTAAAACACGACTTAACCAGTTCATAAATAGCTTTTTTTTTCTCATTTCAAAATGTTTCTGAACTGTTCGTGTTATGCTGGAGCCTCAGTTCTCTACCGTGGACGTTCCAGCTCCGTGCTTCAGCGGTGTGTTCCTCTCGTTCAGTCCGAAGCAGGCAGTCTGATTTGGGTCAGCTGTGCTCAGTCTGCACCTCCTCTGAGACGTAATAGTTCGCTTAGGGACGTCAACAAATTACCGAAACAAACACTCTTCAGAAACAAAAATGTATATTTTTTACATCATTTGACCCATTGGCACAAAACTAATGTTAAACTACTCTAAAAGACCTGACACACAAGACGCCGTCATTTATTTCTCATTTTAAAGCATTCTCTATAGTTATTGAGCACAAACCATGATTTTTGAACAACTAAATTATATAAAATTAGAAAATGTTTTAAAATGAGAAATGAATGAGGGTGCCTCGTCTGTCAGGCTTAGTTTAACATAAGTTTTGGGTCAGTGGGTCACATGACATGAAAATTATTATACAAAAACCACTGAATGTCTGATTTCTTTATGTAGCTTTGAAGCTTTATAAAATCTGATACATTCATTCAAAAGCAAACTGAAAGTTGCAGTATGTAACTTTTATAAAAAAAATATTTTTATAGAAGTTACATATGTTTTTTTTTTTTTTTACATATTTGTTAAAACTGTCACTACGTTGTGACAGTATAAGACAGATCATCTGTGTGAAGTTCAAGCTCCAAGATTTGAGGTCTTGGCCTTGACTTGGTCTCGGGTTAGTTGGTCTTGACTACAACACTGGATTGTCATGTCAAAATCATGGCTACCACCAAATTATTTAAGGAAAGTATATATTTTCAGTTGTTTATATTGCTAAAAAGTAAATTTTTCTCAAATGATTGAGGTGGCCTTTGGAGTGGCCAAGTCTACCCAAAGGCCACCTCCTGGATACGTCATTGCACTTGGTAGTGGATAAAATGGCTCCCTCCTTTCACCAGGATTCATCACTCTGCTCCTCCTCAGACAAGAAAAATGACCCATTCCTACTTGAATATCTTGCACCATTAAAGTTTTCTTACATTTCTTGTACACTCATGTCAAAAACTGCAAATATTCACTATAAAAATCTCACAGTGACAGGGAACATCAGCGGAGGGCATCGTGTTTAAAATGCATCACCTGCTGTGAAGAACCAGTTAAAACAAGATTTGCATCTTCACTTACATTAAACCTAAATGTCCAACGCTTTTTGCAAGGTTTCAGGACCAAAACTAAATAATAGTAATAAAATTACTCATGTTGAACATTGCACATTAGTTAGGCACACTTCTAATAATTACAACCCATAATCTTGCTCCATGTACTTGATAAGTCACGGATTGTGGAGCTCATCAAGTCAACTGTAAAGATCAAGTTGTGCATCTAAAAAATGACAAACAAGAAGCTAATCTTTAATGTACAGTTGTTTATTTTGCTCTTGAATGTCGCACGCTGCGCTCCAAGCTACAAAATTGGCATCACAATGAAATATTTCTTATTAGTTGTGTAAACTATATTGCATGTTTTCATATTTTCATTGGTTTATGTATTTGACTGATAGGACTTGATGTAATGTTTAAGAAAAAAGAAAAGGGAGATGTGACCTTCTTTTCTTAGTTTATCTTTGCCTTTCAACTTTATGTCTTCAATCATTTTAAACTTTCTGCTTGTTCCTCTGACTTTCTGATGGATGCATTAAAATTATTTTTGACACACAGGTAAGTGCACCTGTTCCTTTCTTCAGTCTCCTATCTCCCTCTTCTTGCCGTCTCTTTTTGCAGCAAACTGACAACATGTGACACGTGGCAATTTCTTTGAGCTAATGACAAGAAATGTGCCAATTATCTCCCAGGATGTTTCACTGCCAATCAGATACTAACGAGCTGTGAGTCTGTGTGTTTGCTCAGGTGTGTAAGTTTGTGTATCTGCTTTGAGTCTGTTAGCAGAATGTCGACCAGGGGATATATAAGATATTATCTTTAGTGGTTTTGATTGTGTGGAATTTGCTGTAGAGTTATCTTTTCATTTCTGTTTCTGTACATTTTTTTTTAAAGATCAGACTGTTGCTCACTTTTCCACTTTCACACAAGTTTTTTTTGTCACCTTCTTTCCTTCCCACCCCTCCATCTGCACTGAAAAGCTCTTTTGTTCAATTTTTAATTACCTTTCTGTACAAAAGTGCTTTTGACATCCGAACGCAGCACGTTTTGCAAAGGCTGCCTCTGTGATTGGTGAAAATTGGATAACTACCTCTTTGTATTTACTGTCAATCACTTTTCTCCTAAGCATAAAAAAAAACAACAACTAGAACCATTAGATCATTAATAGATCATTTCTAATGCTTTCACCATCGCCTCAGTTTCAGCACCAACTGATGTGAGCACTGAAAGAAAAAACATTTATTGTGCCAAAAATAAAAAGGAAGAAAATCTTTTTTGTTTCTTTTGTTTGCATCATTTAATTTGTTTTGTTAGAGACTTGCTCAGCTTGAGAACCAAAGTCACACAGAGTGACAATATCATCACTGTCGCATCTCCCCCCCCCCCCCCCAAACTTTCTTCTGGATCCTTCTTTCTGGTAGATTTCTTTATACGTTTTGTTCAGTATTAAAGATTTAAGATAGGACTGTGACACAAACAAGCCCACTAAAGCCAACTTGTAAATGTTATGTGCAATCTAATGCTCAGAGTATGTGCTGACCTTCAGCTACTACCATTTCTGATTTTATCTCCATCCATCCATCCATCCATCCGTCCATCCATCCATCCATCCATCCATCCACCCATCCATCCATTATCTTCCTCTTGTTCTGAAGTCAGGTCGCGGGGGCAGCAGCTTGAGCAGGGAGGCCCAGACATCTTTCCACAACCACCTCCTCCAGCTCTTCTGGTGGGACTCCAAGGCATTCCCAGGCCAACCGAGAGACGTAGTCTCTCCAGCATTTCCTGGGTCTTTCCTGAGGTCTCCTCCCAGTTGGACATGACCGAAGCATCTCCCGAGGAAAATGCCCAGGAAGCATCCTTACCAGAACCACCTCAAATAGCTCCTTTTGATGTGGAAGAGCAGTGGTTCTACTCCGAGTCTCTCCCGGATAACTGAACTTCTCACCCTATCTCTAAAGGAGAGTCCAGCTACCCTGTGGAAGAAACTGATTTCAGCCACTTGTATCCACGTTCTCATTCTTTCAGTCACTACCCAGAGTTCAATTCAATTCAGTTTATTTATACAGCACCGAATCACAACAACGTTGTCTCAGGGCTTTTTTACAGGAACATTCACATACATAGAAAAGCCATTTAGTAAAGTTCTCTATCTAATGAAGCCAGCAGACATGTTGAATCTTCGTGACCGTAGGTGAGGGTAGGAAAGTAGACCGACCGGTAAACAGAGAGCGTTGCCTTACAGCTCAGCTCCCTCTTCATCACAACAGATTGGCACAGGGTCCACAGTACTGCAGACACCACACCAATCCATCTGTCAATGTCACGCTCCATTCTTCCCTCACTTGTGAATAAAACCCCAAGATACTTGGAACTTCTCCACTTGAGGCAGAACCTCACCCTTGACCCGAAGAGAGCAATCCACTCTTTTCTGACTGAGGATCATGGCCTCAGATTTGGAGGTGCTGATTCTCATCCCAGCTGCTTCATACTCATACTGCTAACTGCTCCAGTGAGAGCTGGAGATCATGGCACGATAACGCCAACAAGACTACATCATCTGCAAAGAACAGAGAGGGAATCTTGAGGCCACCAAACCAGAATCCCTCCACCCCCTGGCTTCACCAAGAAATTCTTTCCATAAAAGTTATGAATAGAATCTGTGACAACGGGCATACCTGGTGGAGTCCAACTCCCACCCTGAACGGGTCCGACTTACTATCGGCAATGCGAACCAAACTCTCGCACCACTTGTATTGGGACAGAACAGTCTGTAGCAACAGGCCCCCAATTCCATACTCACGGAGCATGATTTTATCTCAATATAGGAAAACTTGAAAAAGTTAAAGCCACTTTTCTGTTTGCTAATGATGTTTAGTTGTGATATACATAAACTGTTGACTCCAAAAGTTAGTCAGTTGTGATCTACATTCAATTGTTACTTTCTGAGAGTTTCATTAAGACTTGTCAAGTTGTTTATGTTTTGCTAACAGACAGACACAGTTTACTCCAATAGGTAAGGGTGAAGTTTTAGGAACAGTTCGTGTGTGATCAGTTGTTGTCTGAAGTATGTGTTTGGAATGACTCTCAGCTACTACCAGGTCAAATTTTACTTTCATATCTATAAAGTTGCTGAGTTTAGAGCCATTTTTGTGGAAGTCACAACAGATGTTTGAAGGCCACCATGGCAAGTCTGAGAACAGATTAGTGGGGCAGCAGCTACTTTATAAACAGCTGATAGAAAAATCCGAGATTGATAAATTATTGTTTGTAACGTTAACCCAAAATAATATTTTACTTTAACGATAAATTGGAAAATAAGATTTCTTGTTTGGGATTCAAACCTTGGAATTCAAAGAAGTTATTTATGTGGTTTTCAAAGAATATACAGGGTAGGAAAATGCTAGAAAATTCTGACTTGAATGATTTTTCACAGAAAATTAGAAATATTTACATCTGGGTAGACAAAACTAATATATTTAAACCAATTCGCGCATTTCTAACAAAGTATAAAACACGTTTTTGTTGTTTTACATGAAAAATTTAAGTTTAATGGCACAGCATAGTAGCAAACGGTAAAATAATTTAATCGACATTTGCTATTAGTAGATTGTGCAATTTGTTAATGTGTTATCACTCATATGAGCTGAATGTTATTTGGCTAACAAGCATATTAAAACATTTCATGAAAAAAAAGTACTTTTTTAACACAAAAATCAAAGTGACTGGCAGTTCCTTGCATCTCACATATAGTGCAATAAAATCCACACGGCATTTAGTTGGATAAAAATCAAATAAGAGCGAGGTTTAGTTTCAGTTAGCAGACAGCTCGTGATGGAACCGTATCTCTCCCGGCTCCATGAAATCGATTAAGCCATTACATGTTTATGAAGGAAGAAACTCATAAAAAAATAAAAAAATAAATCTGCAGAGAGAATACATGGAGATTTTAGAGGTTTACTGTAAAGCTCTGCTCAAATTAAATTCACTCCCAGATTAAAGTTTGTTCTGCGCTGTCAGCTGCTTTCTGTAGGCCTTGATTTGAGAAGATGTTGAGTACCGGTAAGTAGGGAAAATATTTACGTCCCAGCCTTGTCAGTGTGTCCCCACTGAATAAAAGGAGTATATGTCATCTCAAACTAAAACACGTACTGGTACGCACCTTAGTGCATTGTCACACCTCAGTCATCCTTCTCTTTTAAGAGTTCTAACCAGGCTGGGCTTCCTTCAGCTGTTTTGTCTCAACAGGACTCATATCAAGTGATTGCCCCACTTTTAGAGCTACTTTATCTCTCCTGAGGAAAACCTTTTAAAAACATTTCGCTTATCTTTGCCTCCACGCAGGAAGCTAACGCTTTGCCAGGCGTTTTCATCACTGGACGGCCTCTTTTGAAGAAAAGAACCAGGAAGTATTTTTGAATCAAAGCAACGGCACAGTGTGAGACGGCATGTGTATCTCCTTTCAAAAAGCCGAACCTTTACACCTCTTAAAGGGGGGGAAAGGGTGATCTTTGGGTAAATTACAGTAAAATAACTGCTTCAAATGAACTGGTGTACTGTTGGAACCAAGCGTTTAATATCAAGCATGATTTGGAGAAATAGAACTCAGCGAAAGGTCAGAAAGGCTCTCGGCTTTCACGGTTGTGGAGTTTTCTTTCCTCCGCTGTCTGATCGTGCTGCTGTTTGCCGTAGTGCTTTGTTGTAGGGGAGAATAAAAAGAGCATGATAGCTATTGACTTTCTGTAGCAGGACCTGTGGGACATAAACAACTGTGCTCCAATCTTGTTCTGTTATATGAGAAATTTCAGAAGAAAACAGGAAGATATATATAACAGTTTAATGTTTTAAACAGTCATTTAATGTGGTCAGAAAGTGTTTTGAATGTCACATGAATACTTTCAAATGATTCGGTTGTTCGTTTTTCTCCATCGTCCTGTTTTCCTCAGGTGGAGTGGTTAAAGAATGAAGAGGTTATCGATCCTGCAGACGACAGAAACTTCTACATCACCATCGATCACAACCTGATAATCAAACAGGCCCGCCTCTCAGACACGGCCAACTACACCTGCGTGGCAAAGAACATCGTAGCCAAAAGACGCAGCACCACTGCCACGGTTATCGTCTACGGTAAAACACTCATCTTTGTAGTAAAAAAATCTCACAACCTTAGCATCAACGTGAATTTTTTTCGTCATATATCAGAAATTTTAATGCAGTTTAAAGTGTCTTCCTTCCAGACTAGTGAAAGACATTAATACATTTATGTATTAGGACCCTTAAAAAAAACACACCAAGCCCATAAACATACCCTAGAATTGGGGGAGCTTGTCAGTATTCTTTTTGGTAAATTGTCTGGCTTTTTTGTGTTTTTCTGTCAGTAGTGAAGCACTCCTGGGTCTTCTTCCATCATGATTTACAATGTGATTGGCAATGCTTCAGAAAGTGACCGACATTGACCTTGGAGTTTGGCTTGAAAAGTTTTGGATGTTTTTTCTTATCATTCAGCCAAGGGTTGCATTCCTTTTGCGTCCACATCCTGGGAGGTTGGCTACAGTCCCATGAACTTTTAAATATTACTGGCATCTGTGGTCAGAGGAACATGAAGCTGCTTGGAGATGGTATTATCTATTTGAAACATGACTATAATGCAAGGATTAGTACTCTATATTACTATATTTTCAAGGTTCAAGGATCTTTATTGTCATTTGCATCACATGTGGTACATGAGGTGGAACAAAATTGTGTACTCAAGGTCCAAGTTACATCCAACAATAGCAAAATATAAATTGTAATAGAAACAGTACTAAGGATCTATGATGTAAACTAAGAAGTACAGTAAACAAAAAATATGCTAAACATTTAATAGTGCAAAATAATACGCCAAACAACAGCAGCGTGAACATGAGTCTAGATCAGGGGTCTGCAAATGTTACGATCAAAAGAGCCATTTCTGCCCCTTTGTTCACTAAATTAATCCACAATACCTGCTACAACTGGGATTCTCAACTGGTGGCCCACGGACCACTTTAAGTTTGTTGGAGGATGCTTTTCTGGATAGTAGGGTTGATTTTATAAAACTAAAAATATCTAATGATTTTCAACATTTAGTGATGTTTTTACATTCTACGACAAAATAAAAGATGAGATTCTTGTAAAGAAAGAAAAAAATACATTTAGTTTTGGCCCAGTTTCTAAATACTAAAACAACAAACTGTGCATTCTTATGTGATTGTATTTAATTGCAGAAAAATTATGTATCCTAATTTGAAGAAATAAACCATAAAGTGAAAATGAGTATGTTTTACTCCTAGTAATGTTTCTAATAATCATATATTATGTCAGTTTTGGTCAAAGCTTGAAAGAGCCGCTGCCGAGGGACCAAACAGCCGCATCTGGTTCCAGAGCCGCAGGTTGCAGAGCCCTGGTCTAGATGAATCCAAATGATATATCATAATGTTTTAATGTATTTTTTGTAAAATTAACTGCAAATCATTTTATTTTTTATTATTTTTGTTTACACTGTCACGTACTAACATCATGCTGTACATCAGACACTTGCTTCCATCTGAATCACTTTTACAAGAAATGAAGTATTGAATCAATGAGCTGCAAAGTTACCAACACATTTATTTGCTTCTGTACACAACAGGTTTGTAGAATGAAACATGAGAAAAGGTGTTGGGTTTTGTCAAAGGTCAGGTCAAGACAAAACTAATTTTGAAGTAGTTGCACAAAAAGCAACCCCTTTATTCACCCGCAGAGCGTCACATTGTTTCCAGTAGCTGGAGTGGCAGATTTACGATTTTCTGAATCATGCTATGATGAAACAGAGTCATGCCTAAAAAGACCCCCGTCGGGGTCTCACATAGACTCAGCACACTGTCTCACCAGCATCAGCCAGCTTGACTGTAACTGCACAGCATGGATGAGGAGATAAACATCAATGGCTACTCAAGAAAGAACAAATGACACATGAAGCAAATGCTTTTTAGAAACTTAAAAGTTTGTTCTGCGTGAAATGACTGTGGCTGACTGATCATGTGCCCGCTGGATGTTAACTAACATTTCTTGGGAAAACGAGTAACAGCACAATTTCAGTTTCAGGGTAAAAGCTTAAAATCACCTCTTGCACCCATTTATTTTATGCATCCAATGGGGTGAAAATGAAATTAAAAGCAAATGTTTCATTACAGGAATGCATATCACCTGCTGCTTTGCATGCCTGAGCTTAAAACTAAAAGGACAAAGTTGTAGCGGTTTCTGTTGAACCTGGAAAACAAACACGCACAAACTCGTGATACTGTAGTATCTTGCATATCTGTAAGTGTGTAAAGTATTTGTTGTGAGTTACACTCAGATACGACCACACCAGGTGAGTTATGGCCACTTTTGTGTTTTCTAAAATCAGTTGCCTGGGTCTGCCATCATGAAATGAGTTGAATAAATTGTAATTAGATGTAAATGTTTACAGCAGTCCCTCGTTTATTGCAGAGGTTTTAAGTGAAAAACCATGAAGTAGGGATACAGTCATCCAAGTTCAAGTTCAAGTTCAAGTAAACTTTATTGTCATTACATCTCATGTGGTGCATGAGATGAAACAAAATTATGTAGTAGTAGTAATAGTACCGGTAGTAGTAAGTAGTAGTTTATTTTAGTATTTATTATAGTAATAAGTATAGTTTATTTTAGTTTTTATATACAGGTATCGTTTTTTTCGGCGTATAAGTCGCTTCGGAATATAAGTTGCATCATTCAAAAAAAGCATCATGAAGAGGAAAAAAAAACATATACAAGCTGTGGGCTGCACACAGGTGCAGCAGTGCTGAACAATTTTAAATAATTTATTTTAAATAAAAATGTAATGCAGATCGTGCAGCTCATCTATCAATCAGCCAACTGTGTCATGTCCAATCTTACTTTGAAAAACCGCGATCGAGCGAGTCCATGAAATATGAACCGCGAAGTAGCGGGATTACTGTACTAGTTTTTTTTTAAGGTTCATTAAAGTTTGTGTTGTGGTTCATGAGATATTTTGCTAACAGTCACACAAAGTTCACTCCAAATAATTATAGCACATTTTTTAAAAGGATATTAAAAATATCTTGGCACTCAAACAGTGTGCTGGGGACGACTCTCAGCTACCTTGACACCAAACTGTAGTTCAGTGTCTGTGAATGCGAATGAGTTAAGGCTGTTTTTAGGGTTCATAGGCTGTGGCAGCCATCTTTTAAATGCACTGACTCCATAAGGTAGTTGTAATTATCATCCACTAATCGCTTTTCTACTTTTTAAAATTTTCATCTTTTTTTCTGGAATTGCGAGAGGTGTTTTTGAAGAGGTCTGTTTTGTTTGTCGTTTTATTCTTTCACACCAGATTGAATATTAAAAAAACAATGTGAGCGTTTGGGAATCAGTGTAACAGATATGTAAGAGCAGATTTCAGAGACGAAGCTTTCATGTCACTGGCGTAGTCTTTTAGGATTAAATGTAAAAAAAAAACAAGGCTTTGATGTTGGTTTAGTCTTCTTATTTCAAATATGGGATAGTCACATTCCAGTACAGATGTGCTGCATGTGAAAACAGCCACACTGCACCACAGAGCAGTGGGGAACACCCGGAGGATACAGGAAAAGCTGTTTGATACTGAAGATGGATTTTTAAAAAAGAATAAAGATTTGTAGTATGTTTCCAGCCCAATTTAAAAAAAGGACACTGGGAACAGGAGGTGACAACAAACACTGGGTTTGGGGGAAAAAGAAAACAATAGGAGAAGGGACGATGGAGCTTTACACCCTGGAGGAACAACAACAGACATGAAATGTTGGACTTTAGGCAGACTCCTCCAGTCCAGTATTTTGGGAACGGCTCACGAGCACGTCACATTTGGAAGTCAGAGGCTCCGAGGGGCCCAGTTCCACCATGTTAAATGCCACAGACTTGTTGTCAGCCACAAACGCTCGTGTCGCTCTGCGCTGGATTGAGTCGCTGACAGAGATGGATGAGAGAAGGAAGAGCGGCGTTAGGAGGAGTCGGCGAATGGGAAAATGCAGCAATCTGTACAAAATTTACAGTCTAGCTGCGGGACGAAGTAATCACCCGAGATGTCAGGGTCTAAATACAAACTTTTCAAATATATACACAATTTATTTCATTGTTGCTTGCCACCAAAAGCCACGGGTGGACAATTTCTGTTTTGCCTACATCCGTCAGTATGTTTGTTAGTCTGTTAGCAAAAAATCTTATGAACCACCTGATGGATTTTGATGAAACTTTCACAAATAAATTACTGGATGCACATTTACGACTGATGAAATTTTGGAGTCAATCCATTATTAGATGTTTGCCAAAGCTAATAAAGTTTGACCAACATAAAAATGGTTGTAACTTTGTAAATTTTACTCATTTTGAGAAAAAATTTGGAGTGTTAGTAGCTGAAAGTTATTTCCAAAACATACTTCAAGCTCTATACTTTTGCTTAAAACTTTTGCATTAACTGTTGGAGTCAACCTTGTCTGTACTGTTAGCAAAATATCTCATGAACGAGTGGATGGATTTTAAAGAAACTCCCAAAGTAATCATCGGCTACGAATCTACAGCTGATGACATTTCTTAACTCAATCCAAAATGGCCTTCATAGCAAATCAAATTTAACAAAAACCAAAAGTGGCCAAAACTCAGCCAGTTATACAGCTAATGAGCTAAAATTTAATTTGGTAATAGCTGATAATTCTTCTCAACACATAATAAAATTTGACCAAAACAGATAAGTATCATTTCTCAACAGTCTTAGTTTGGCAAGAAGGACAACGGATTATATTCATTCCATCAAGGAATGCATATCTTTTGTTTTCTATTCCCTTTCAGCCTTTGAATAATAACTTTTTAAAAATGCCCTTTGCTCAGGAATCACCTGCATGTTTTACTTTTTGTTGCAGTGAATGGTGGATGGTCAACGTGGACAGAGTGGTCTGTGTGTAACAGCCGTTGCGGCCGTGGTTACCAGAAACGCACACGCAGCTGTACCAACCCAGCGCCGCTCAACGGTGGCGCTATCTGTGAAGGTCAAGGCATCCAGAAGCTGCCATGTAATCCTCTCTGCCCAGGTATGGAGTTAACACAAATAACATTTCCACCCAATTGTTAGTGGGTGGAAATGGTTGGGGTGCACAAAACTCTAATTGCACAAAATGTAATGCAACTCTGTGTTTGCTTATTGCTTATTCCACTCATATTTGTGCACCCCATGCTTACTTGTGTCTCTCTCCCTCCTGTTCTTGCCGTTTCAACAACCACTCATGCGCTCATCCATCCTCATCTTCTCATTCCTCCCCCCGTCTCTTTCACTCCACCCTTGTGTGTGCCCTGTCTGTTGTGTGATTAGTGGATGGCCTGTGGACAGAGTGGAGTAAGTGGTCCACCTGTGGGACAGAGTGCACCCACTGGAGGAGGAGAGAATGCAACGCCCCGGCGCCCAAAAACGGGGGGAAGGACTGTGAGGGCATGGTGCTCCAGTCAAAGAACTGCACCGATGGGCTGTGCATGCAGAGTGAGTACCCGACTAACCCTGTGCTACTCTCTCTGACCTGCCAACCGAAGGAATTTTCCCACCCTTTGACCGGAAATTTCCCTGTGCTCCTTCATCACCATGTGTTTAACACTCCCACCCTGTCTGTCACTCAGTTCGTTTCACTTCACTCATGCACAAATAGGAAGTGAAGCTAAAAAGCCTCTTTTGATGCGTTTCTAAACTCTTTATGGAATACTTGGCTACATGACATCAGTCGCATAACTAAACACTTCCTCGTGTTGTTCTTACTAATTGGCCTTGTTGCACCCATTTTTATGATTTTTACACAGATTATAAGAAACCATAATACTTGAGATATTTTGAAGCAGGGATTTGTGGAAAAATTATGACCAATTACTATCTTACCTGCTGTAGATAGCTCTTTGATCAGCATCATTTTAGAAAACAATGAATTTAAATGAGACTGGATTGACAAGCTAATGGTTAATCTGAGCAGGGCCAAAATCAAAGTGGATTGCTAACTTCTTTTTAAAAAATTATGTCATTTTTAAACCTTTACGTTGTGGTCAGTTTAGCATTACGAGTATTTATATTTATTTCTATAGTTTTTTATACAAGTGCAAGCACCCTCAGAATTAGCTAGCATTAGCACTTAGTGCAGCTAAGGGCACTTTTAGAAGGAATATTATAATATTTCTGCCTGAATTAGTGTGAATTAGTGTAGTTTGAAACTTACGGATGTGTAAAGAATAAAAAAGTGCGTGTGTGTGAACCATTAAAACATTTTTGAGATCGAACTTGTTTAGGTCTGGCAGAAATGTACTTTGTGTTGGGCACACTTGAATTAGCTGTTAGGTTGTTGTTTTTTTTTTATTTCAATCAGAATAAAACTTTCAAAAAGCTATCTACAGCAGGTAAGATATTATTTGTTCATAGTCTTGAACCATAATACACAAGAAATGAACTATTCCTTTAATTACAAGTGGCATCAGTGGTACGCTGCTTTATTTACTCTCTTTTAAAACCCCATTACACGTGCAAACATTTAGCAAATCTTTTAGTTTAACAGTCTTTGAAAGCACCAGGATGCACCAGTGTTTTGTGTTTATTTAGTACTTTTACTGGTTTGATGCCAGTGAAAGCCAGCTTGTGGTGAAGCCAGATAATTTTCATTTCTGCAAGCAGGGAATTGTTCACTTTTATTTCTCTTTCTGCCAGTAAGTTAAAATCAGCCACTCTGTTCAGTCGAGCCAACAATCCAGCTCAGATTGCTTCATTATGCACTCAGATTGGAATCGAGCTCGGGATGCTTTTGATGTGTGTGGGTTTTTACTGCATTGTTAAGTTGTCGCAGGTATTTAAAACCCTAAATTTCATCTACATGAGTGACTTTTCTGCTGCTTTAATAGCAAGAAGTGGAGGATAACAAGGCGCGAGCTGCAACTGAGTCAAACAGTCTGCTTTAATAAAATTCCTCTCCAATAAAAATCTTTGGAGGTGTTAAACCCAATCACTGTCACATGTGCCTTCAGCACGTGTAAAACGTAGAACAGACGGCGATCGTGACACTAATTGTTTAACAAAGCTGCTGGATGTCTTAAATTTGATGGAGCTGGCAACCGCAGTGAGCAGCTGATTGGAGCCTGTGCTGTAAACTACTTGTGTCGGTGCAAAGTGGTAAAAGTTAGAGTTTACATCCTATTGGTAATCAATATGCATCTTCGGATGGCCTTGTGGATTGAATTTATGTGTCTGTAGAGTACATACATGCGTGTAAATTTTATAGAGGACAGAAAACAACAACTTTGGGATTCAGAGGTGTGATCTGATATGTATGAGTTGCTGTTAGGAGAATGCATTAGAGGACTTTTTTTTTTGTCTAGCATTGAATAAAAACATCAGGCAAAATCTATGAAAAGGCTGGAAAAAGACGTATTGGGTGGATTCATTTGAGTATTTTCTTTCCCCGAGCAGAGCAACATATGTTCACCCTGCTCTCGCCTGCCCTGCATCTCACCCTCTGCAGCTCAGCCAAGAGCATCTTAAGTTCTTGGCGGACTTGTGGCGAGTTTGCAGAGAATAGCGATATAGACTTATGATCATTTCAGAGATTGATTTTTTTGGGAAGCTAAGAGGGTGAAGCCACTTATGTCAACGCTAATGACCATTTCCATGAGCATTTAGGAGAATGGCCCCATTATCTAAAAGCTCATGTTATGGCAAATATGATTGAGAATGGGAGTTGTGTGCAATCCGAACTCACCTTGGACTGCTGATGTGCTCCCTGCAGTGCAGGCCTGGAATCTGAGCAAACACGTGTCTGTGGATTCCATTGCAGCTTGATCTTATTTTCTGTTGTTTGAATTTATTTAAATAATTGCGATCCATCACTGAACTCTGCCGAAGACATTCGATACAACCGCAGCTCGAAATAGAGCTATAGCATTCGTAGCTCTTCACATAGAAACACAACTGACTCGAGTCAAAAAGGGGGAAGAAAAAAAAAAGAGTTGTTATAATTTACTTTGTTGCTTGTTTATTGCATTTAGGCTGTCAGGGCGCTTTAAATGTTGGATTTAACCAAGTTAAATATCTTTAAATTGATCTAGAAAGCTTGCACTTTGTTCAGAGAGATCTTCCCAATTCTAACTTGTAGTTTCCACACTTCACAAGAGCTGTTTTGCACTCGCCCTGTGGCCCGTTTTTCTTGGTTCGGATGTTGTTTGCCAAGCTTTTGGTAACCCTGCTCTCAGACATGACATTTTCTTGACATATTGATCCAGATAGAAAAGGAAGAATGCTAGCGCCAGCGAGGGCTTTATTGCTGTGAGACAACAGCGGACGATCGTGGCTCTAAGCTTCATTTCTGTTATTTGCTCTGTGGTTGAAAGGTCTCGATTAAAATTTCTTGTGCTTTTCAATATCAATTCACATAGATTCCTCGAAGGCGAAATGAACTTTTACCAGTGATGATATCAGCTTCGGTGGCTAAAAGTCCGAAGTATTTCCCAAAGATTGAACACCTGTCAAGCCAAAGGAGTAATGATTAAAGCAGAGACATTGATTTCCTGTACCATGATCCTGACTTCCTTCCTAGTTGTATGATGCCGGTATCAAAAAAGATATTTCTCTGCATGGAACTGAGAGTTTTTTGTTTGGAGCCCACCCACTGAAGCGAGCTGTTACAGTCAGGATGCATAGAAACTCAACAGAACGGGTTCAGAAGGGCCATCAGTTAGACTGGCCCTTACTGTCACCTCCCCCTTCCAACCCTGCATCCCCAATGCCTGATTGCATGCAACAGCCTCATCTATCAAGCTATCGATTTTCATGTCAGTCCACTAGTCTTCCTGTGGCACTCTCCCTTTCCAATAAGGATTTCATTGTTTGTTTAGTTGTTTATAAATGTCCCAGGGAAAGTGAATATTGTGTGTGCTTCCGCACCATCCCTGGCTCTCCACCAGCCAAAGCTCCATCAAATCCCAGCTGGGATGGCAAACCCTCCATCGAAAAGTTCCTAAATCTCCAAATCACGTCTTCAATTTTTCTAATCGTGATCCTTCAGCCTCCTTCTCCCTCTGCCTTCCTAACATTATCATCACTTTCATCTCGTGCACTTAGCTCTCCATCCACCTTCCAGTGACAGATGCAAGGCTGGAGGTTCCATTGACTCTGCTGGAGCTCACACTTTATCAGCTCCTCCATTCCGCTCACCTGCCAGCATCCATCCTGCCGCCGCCGAGGCTCTAAGCCCGCTTGATGGATCGCGACGTTCCCTTACAGAACCTCCGTGTTCCCCCCACCCGTAGTTTTCTCATCCATCTCTGAACACCGCACGCAGATACAGGGAGGGGAGGGGCCAAATCAAGAAGGATAACTTCCTCGTGTCATCACTCTCACTCACGAGTTTGTAGCTGTCTCATTTGTTGAGTTTGTTTTTCTGTTGGAAATTTGATTTTCATCATCCCTCTTCCTTCACCTCCCCTGCCCTCTTCCCCATCCACATCCCTTTCTTTTTTTTCTCCCCCCCCCCCCCCCCCCCCAAGGTTCCTTGTATCAGCAGTCTTCTGAGGCAAACGCCAAGATTGATTTTGGAAATTCATGTGAGTTGTTCTGTTTTTCATCATTTGAGTTATTTTATCGTATTTCTGTTGTCATCACTGTGTGTGTTTGTGTTCCTAACCTTTGTTTTTAACATCTGGATTTATGGTTATGGACTCACAGCCTGTTAAAAATCAGTAAATTTTAAATATTTGGATTTGGCTTTGAAATGACAAAATAAAACAAGAATACAACACGTATATTTTTTGGACATTTTGCCACTCTGATTCTGACATTTTATTTTCTGATCATTTGAACTGTAATCAGCTTCACAAAATATATATCTTTGACTCAATACAATACATTCTTTATGGATTTATGTGCATGTCTGTTAGCAAACTATCAAAATCTCATAAACCTCTGAACTGATTTTGACAAAACTCCCAGAATATAATCATTGGATCTAAGACGGATTGACTTTTGGAACCAGCTAATTCAAGATGGCTACCACAGCTGATCTTAGTTAAACAAACACAAACGTGGCTGTAACTCAAATTTAAAATTTAGCTAAAATGTGGTGTGATTGTAGCTGTGAGTAGTCCTCACATGCTCCAAGCACCAACAAATCACGCAAGATTTTAGTGTAACATTTCGCCATCAACTATTGAAGTCTGTTAGCAAAATATGTCATGAACTGCTTGAAATATTTTAATCTGATTACCTTTAAGAGTCAATTCTATTTATGATGGCTGCCACACCTACTCAATGTTAGCAAACAAAACAATGACTGATGTGGTAGTAGCTGAGAGTCATTTACCACACATTATGAGCATGTACAACGTTGCACGAGTTCCTGCCTAATATTATGTTCAAGATAAACCAAAACATTGTGAATCCCACGTAGATTTTTATGAAATATTTTCAAAACATACTTGGATAAGGTCTCTTTTATATGCTCAGTACACTAATGGAAAATAACCAAAAATGCACAAACCTCGTTGTTTTTTAAGAGTTGCGTATTTGACCTTAAGTTGCAGAATAACTTAAGGACAAACATCACCTCTCTGATTAAAAAAAAAAAAAAATGCAATAGCTGTTCTACAGATCTACAGTTCCTTTATGATTTCTGCACAACGCTGTAGACTTCTGAGTTATCGCCTCGCATGGTGTCTCTCCCTCCGTCTGTAAATCTCCTGGTCCTCACAGAAAATAGAGTGTTTAATAATCCATTTCATTTCCATTCCTTGTATTTTGCGGTTTCTGACAATAGCTCATGTTCAAAGGGACGTATTAATCTAAGTGATACATTTTAATGCGTACACTTAGCAGGTTGCTGCATTTATCATCAAAGTGGGGATGGAAGATTGTTCGACTGGGGGGGATATATGTTAAGTAACTGCAGGGGAGCTCAGCAAGGGGAGCAGATTGAAATTACATTTTTAGACCTTCATCACCAGCTGCCTGCTCTGTTTTCTGTTTATGTCACTACTGCAGGAGAGATTAGAGGTCTAACGGATGTTAGGATGCATCTTAAATATGATGTTGCTGGCAGAGCTGAGGAGAGACGACTGGGCAACATAAAGACTGAGATATAAAGTTGATAATTACAAACATTCAGAAAAGCTTAAAAGCTCAGCTGGAGCACTGTCTACTTGTTTTCTTTACTGCACGTATGATGGGTAAACTGGAAAGAAGGTCAAAATGATATTCACTTTGTATTCTTTAATAGCAGAACATTTAATTAGTTTTAAACTAACTTGATAAATGCTACTCTCATTTAAATTTAGTCCACATTTAGAAATGAAAGGCTTGTAATTCATATCACTCGCTGCTATTCATGCCAGAATTGTTGACGTTACTTGATAATGTTGTCACTATAGCTGTTACGGTCAAATATTGATAATAAATGTGTGCAGAATTGCTAGATCTGGATAGGTTTGTTGGTGCTCACGACTCCTTAATACTACCACGTCAATTTTTAGCTCAATATTTGTAAAACTGACTGACTTGTAGCCAATTCTGTTTGCGGACTAATTAGCTGTGGCAGCCATCTTGAATTGGGTTAACGCCAAACATTTAATAGTTGCAGGTATACATCCAGTGATTACTTTGAGAGTTTCATTAAAATCTGTTCTGCCTTTCATTAATAAACATTAGGTTCAAAGTAGAAAAATGCAATCCTGGAGAGCAAAATATGTGATTGCAAAGGTTATTTCACATGCATTCTGCTCACACTTTTTTCTGCTTGATTCTTCTTTATGTAAGAAATCCCAAGAGACACATGAGTCTCATCTGCGTCCCTGAGTGGCATAGTGCTACTTTGTGCAAACCTTCAGCTGTCATGCGTCTTCAAAGAGCTGCTTTTAGATTTATGGGTGACACTGCCATCTGCTGCAGATTTGGTGCATTTTACATAACCTCTCCTTAAAAAAAAACATTCCTTATTAAAATGCCTTTGTTCTCCCCTACATTTGCATGCTTTGGTCTTTGACTTTTTGAACAAGCTCTGGACGTGTACAGTCCACCAAGCTGTGTTGAACATTGTGCAGACACATGCTCCCACAAGCCCTCCAGCATTTCATTACTTCTAAAGAAGGGTTTTTTCTTTCCCATTTGTCAACCTGTGACACTTAAGGACATTCTTCACCAAATGCTGCAGCATTCTGGCTGTCAGTCAGCGGCCAAGGGGAGGCCCGGTCTGTAAAATCGCCTGTCCGTGCCTCCAGCAGGTCTCGTATATTCATCCACGCCAAGCTGGCTAATCACAGAGGTTTCTCCAGCTGGAAAGTGGACAGAGAGACTCTGGGAGGCAGACGGAGATGAAAGACAATTCGAGAAATCCAAGCTATGTCTAGATCTTATCTGCAGCGTGTAAGAACAAAGTCAGAGACAGACTCTGAACTCCAGCATGAGCACGGTAATTTGGAGATGAAATCCCCCTGCATATATGTCTGCAAAACTTTTGATCTCGCTTCTGAGCAGAGATCGGCATGTCTCGAAGCAGCCGCGTTTAATAATTGAATTGTTTCTTCAGACGTTATCGTCATTATCTTTCATTTCTTCTTAATTATCTTATTTACATGGCCCTGTTTACAACTTCGTCTCCAATAACAAGAGCAGCGTGGCTTCGTTCTTGGTTTTGGCCACCAAGACATAAATAATGGCTCTCAAGAGAAGTTTGTTCTCACTTTGAGTTTTTTGTGCTGCTTTTGTTGTATTTTAGAATGAAACGTTAGTTTGCACATATGAGAGATGAAACAAACCTGATGTTGTGAGGTACCCTGCATTACATGCATCATTATGTCTCTTCATTTAAGACAATTAGGATTGTTCATTTAAAGTAAAGAAAAAATGCAAATATGCATTTGTGTAAAATGCAAACTGTGCATTTATTTCCCTGCATGGTGGTTGTTAATATCCTGCTCTGTCATAAAGCAGGATATTAGTCTGCTGATAATGTCTTCATCACAACTCCTGCATAATGAAAGAGAAAGCCCAATCTTATTGATGCAAACTTATGAGATCCACCAAGGCACAACTGTCCTCTCTTTCTGTTTTGTCCCCTTCCTGACCCCTCCTCCAGTGGCCCCCAGCACAGACGACGTCGCTCTCTATGTGGGTATTGTCATAGCCGTGATCATGTGCCTGGTTATCTCCGTCGTCGTGGCGCTCTTCGTCTACAGGAAGAACCACCGGGAGTTCAGCTCCGACATCATCGACTCCTCTGCCCTCAACGGAGGCTTCCAACCCGTCAGCATCAAGACCGCCCGCAAAGGTGGGTTCAAGGAGGGAGTTGTTGATCTGTGAGGGAGTGTGTTTCTCTGCAGTCATTAAACACAAGTACATTCTATGCAAATTTTTGGACATTTTACACATTTAGACAAGAAAATATAACTATTCAGCTCATTACATGCAAATGGATGAATACTTAAGAACTACAAATGAAATTAGTATTATTTATTATTTGTGAATAATCTGTAAAATTCTTGTGTTAAATGGTCAGGCCAGGCTAGGTTCTGGGTTCGGGTAAAAAGACCTTTAGACACAGTGATGTATTTAACATTTTCCACTGAAATACACTTTGACTTTTACATCCCACAAAGCTCCATTCTTTCTCCTAAGCCATTGCCATCTTGGTGAATTTTCTGGTGTGCTGTCAGTCATTTCTTAGTAGAAAAGTCTGCCTCTAGTTAACTTTCAGCTTTTGGACAGAAGTAGCTGTTTCAGAATGGTGAGCTTGCAGTCAAAAAAGTTCAAGTTGTTAGTTTCCAAGCAAGTGACATATATTATCCTGAAGCACTTCTTGATATGACTCAGAATTTTTATTTTATTGGCTGATGTCTGTGAAATAATGCCAAACCATTCCATAACATGTTCACCACCATGCTTTGCAAATGGTTTAACAGTTATTAACCTTTATTTAACCAGGCAAATCCCACTGAGATCACAGATCTCTTTTACAAGGGAGGCCTGCGCCTGAAGGCAGCCTAACATGCATGTTTTTGGTCTGTGACATTTGTCACAATAAAGGATTTGTTCACCAAATGTCATGTGTAGAAAACAATTCTGTTTTCGATTTTCTTCTGCTGAGCACATTGTTCAAAATGATTTCACCTCTCCCTGAATGTAATTTGAGCAAAGTGAAGGTAGCATCAAACTGGGCTGAAAACAGAGCTGTCATTTCTAACCCGAACCCAGAACCTGGCCTGGACCGACCCAGATTAGGGCTGGGCCGGGCCATAATAATGTGCTTAATGTGTGGGCTGGGCCGGTGTTGAGCTTTTAATTGCATCAGCAGACACGCTTGGCTGACGATCCAATTATATGACAACATGGCTTGCCATACTATCACCAGCTGCACGCGACTGTTTGACCGCACACTGACCAGCCTTGAAAGAGGTAAAAAGTTCAGTTAAGCTTCAGATGGACTAAAGCCAGGCAGTGATCCATGCTGCACTCAAACATGTGAGATCCCAAAATATCTAACATGTCAAAGCAGGGTCCGTGTCTGAAGAATGCAGAATGCAGGCAGAAGCAGGGATTTAATGCTCTTTAACAGCCATGAAAGGACAAACACCCCCTCAGCTCTGATCTTCTGCCCCCTTTTACTCAGCCGTGCACGTCTGCTGACCGTGAATAACTATATAAGCAATCAACACTTAATTAAAAATGGGGTTTTTCGGGTTCGGACCTGTAAGTACTGTTAATTTGTCGGGTCAGGTGGGGTTCGGAAATGATGGCTACGGGCTGGGGCTGGGTCGGTCAGATTTTTTGGGCCGTAATGCAGCTCTAGCTGAAAATGCTGAAGACTAGTTGGTAACTCCAACTCGACTCAGTTTTGAGGAAAAAATGTGCTGGTAATTTTTCTGTTGTAATCTCACTACTTGTTCAGTGATTGCCACCAAGTGACTATTTAGCCATGCAACTGTGTTTTATCTTGATTTATTTTTGTGTGCAGTGCTTGTAAAAGGGTTTTCTAGACAGATATTTCAAACCACTTTGGCTGTTTTGAACCACTTTGGCTATGGCTGCCTCAGAGGAGCTGACGGGGAAGAGGGCAGGCTCCAGAAACAATCTTATCTCCAGCAAACTGGTTGGCCCACTATGCGAGTGTGCTGCTTGTGGGACTGAGTTTGTTGTGACTCTTCTGACTGATGAAGCCCTTTGGATGAAAGACGAAACATCTCAACAAAAGAAGAAACCATCCAGATGAGCTGACTGAACTTTTAGGAATTTTCCTGGATTAATGAGCATGAAATGTGAGGTATTCTAGACTGTGCACATTATTTTATTGGCCACCTCGGCCCACTTTGTACTTGTTAGCCGCTGGTTTTTAAACCCTGGTTTTGGGCCAGAGGAGATCTTCTGTGCAGGTGTAAAACTACAGCTCTCACAATACTAAAATGAGTTGGAGACAAATTTGACAAAATTAAGAAGGTTTTTGGAGAACGCCACGAGACATTCAGGAGGCTGCCTGGTGAATGAGGTTGAAGGAAAGCCACGCCCAGTGAGGTATCACCTTAATCATGTCTTCAAAGCAAGTCAAACCTAAGACGTTTTACTGAACTCATGTACTTTGACACCAAATGCTGCAAAATCCACCTGCAGACCATCTGATGGAGTTTGAGGTTCACGAAGATTTCAGATTTTTGTTAATTTTCTAAGTGATGGGCTGAATTTTTGGGAGTAGCCAGCCATGACAAACCAACATGATATTTATATCTACAAGTTGCCGCTTGTAAATGGTTTCGCCAACAGTTAAATTGTTTAGTTAGTTAAAATTCCTTGAATTTATTCGAGGGCTAGGCGAACGCTCTTTCTTGCACACTTCAGTAACAACAAGGAGACACCAGAACTCATTGAATAGCTCACACAGCTGAAAGATTTTCAGCTTCCTGTTATGTTAAAGTTATGAATAAAATCAATAAACATTTATGTAAGCAAAACAGAATAACCCATTATTTCTATATGAATAAGTCCGAATGTCTTGCGAGACATTTGGAGTTGCTTACATTAACAGCCCATAACAATCACCTGTTGAGGTGTGCTTGACTCAGCTGCTCTGACAGCGAACGTGTTGCGGATGATATGAATGTAAATGTGCTCTTTTGACTGTAGATGAGTGTGAAGCTCGTGAGAGAGCAGCAGGCAGCATGTTTATGTAAGGGAGTTCAAATGCTGATCATAAAGGCATAATCAGGCCAGTCTCCATGTTGCATAACGCTCCGTAGAATTAGGTCTGAGCGTGTGATGCTCGACTTGAAAGTAGAAGCACGGGGACGAAAAGGCAACAATAATAGATTAATCAAGAGAAATGCGTTGTAAATTTTAATATGATGTTTTAAGAGGGGGACGAGTGCAAACTATAAAAATAACATAAATGGGAAGGACAGCAAGGACAGAAATGTAAAGCATCATCCTAATAAACATTTTTTACAATCGGCATGCTTTTTGTTTACATAAATTATCCTTAGTTTATTTTGCAAAAGCAAAGAATACAGAGAAGTTATCTAATGCGACACATTTCAACATTTAAAATTGCATATCTTAATGTATTTGTTTTGTCTTTGCTTCAAAATGTCCTTTCAAACGCATTGCATCAGTCTTTACTGTCTGTTCCTGGCTGGGTTTCAGAATTGACTTTAGGATTTTACTGCTCGTCTTTTAAAACTCGAGTGTTCTGTCTCCTGCCAATATCTGCAATCTCCTAACCCCCAACGAGCTTTATCGCAGCTTGAGATCCGCGACAAAAGCCCTTCTAAAAGCTCAAGCTGTCACTAAAAAATGACCGGGCCTTTTAGTGTCTGAGTCCCTCGGCTGTGAAACTATTTTCTTCTGAGTTTGTCGTGTATTCAAACTCACCACTTTATATGTTGTCACAGTACCAGCCTTTATGGTACACCATTTTCCTATTTGTTTAAATTATTACTTGAATTAATGCATGTTCCTGTATTTTCCTCATTTTTGCTATGTATTGAGTAATTGTTGTTTTATATGTTTATAATATGGTGATGTATATACATTAAAAGCTTTTTTAAAAGCTGTGAATTAAATAAATCGACTAAACTTGCTGCTAGTAATGATAATAACATCAGTAATTAACCTTAACTCAGTTTATGCTTGTTACTTGTACGGTTTTTGTTCATTTAAGAACCTAAAATCTCAAATAAGTAACTGGAAAACTTTCCCATTGTCTCATCTCATGTAATGTTTGAACACATCACCAGTTCATATTTTGGTATTTGAATGTCTTATTCATGATTAATCAATTTAAGCATCTTTTTGCCATTAAAGTTTACTGGAATTATTTATCCACAACTCATTCGATGATGTACATAAACGTGTAAATTGCAACTAAATGTATTTAAAGTAAGATTTGTTGGTTATCTAATTAAAGAAATCCCAAATCAAAGTCTTGTCATACTTTTGAGTTTGATTGACTCAGAATCTTGATTAAATCATGTTATGGTATTATAAACACAAATAGCAATTAAAAAAGAGGGCTGACCATGTTGAAGAGAGTTTGCCCCAAGTTTTAAATCCAGTCCATGTTCTGGGTCCGGTTGGTGAGTTCTGAAGGCTGTCCTTGCCACGTCCACATGTTGAAACCCCCATAAAGAACCTCTGAACACAGCTGCTTGTAGACAGAATCAATCAGCCTCTGGTCTCCTCCAGTTAAAGCTGGTGTGTCTAACAGTTTGTTCAAAGATCATCAGTGTTTTGTAGAAGGTGCAGATCATTGGATAGAAGATAAAATTCCTGTGTCCTCATCAGAAGAGCTCAAAGTTCAGCTCAACAAACCGGACCATGCTGTTTCCCTGTAACTCAAACTTGTACAAAAAATATTTTGTTCTTGTTTCAACTTGGAAAAAGTGCGTCCGTCACCTTCTGTGTTCTTACAAACACTTAACAATGGCCAGTACTGTGGATAAACTCCCATTAATTAGATGTTTGAGCAACTTTTGTGTTATTTAGAAAACCCTGAATGGGGTGGAGACATTGGAGACTTACCTTCAGACAGTACTGCCCACATTCCATTATAAAACATTCATCACTGTAACCTACACAGATGAAATCAATCTTAGTGATGTCATTTGTCCCAAATAAATCACAGCTGCCCCTCTGATTTATCTGAGCTGAGTTTGCTGCTCCTGACGTGGACTCCTTTAACGAGTGTAAAACAAATATGTAAAGCTGATCATTATTTTTTTATTGCAGGTTGAGTCCTTATAATTGGACTTCATATATTTTTTTGGCTATAAAAACGTTTTTTGTTTATTTTTCAGCTGATCTTCTCACATCACCCCCTGATTTGACCTCAGCAGCTGCCATGTACCGCGGCCCAGTTTACGCCCTCCATGATGTGGCCGACAAAATCCCCATGACCAACTCCCCCCTGCTGGACCCCCTTCCCAACTTGAAGATTAAGGTGTACAACTCCTCAGGCTTGGTGACGCCGCAGGACGACCTGGGAGGAGAACTTTCCTCAAAGCTGTCGCCCAAGCTGCCGCACTGCCTCCTGGACAACAGCAACGGCACGATGGGCCGTCAGACGCAGACGCTGCTTCGCACGAGGGACCCCTCCTGCACCGCTCTCGGCTCCTTCAGCTCCCAGGGGGGCCACCTCATCGTGCCCAACTCAGGTGCAGCAACATTATCCATAATATTAATTAGGGATGCACGATATTGGATTTTTGGCTGATATGCCAATATGTTAAAACTTATTTGGCTGATAACCAATACCAATACCAATTTATTTTTTTTTTTTTCCTAGACCTACTTATATAGACTAAATACAAAGTAGCTTTCTCTGCTGTAGATTTAAAATACTACGTTATTCTGCATGGTCTTTGTCAAGTTGGCCTGTTACCAAATGCAGATGTTAAAAAGGAGGCTGAAAATGATGTAATACTTCAACTTGGATTATTTTTAATGTCAAATTTATTCATGACATTTACTCTCTAACACAATGACAACACTCAGACAGTGTCAATTTGTGAATTTTCACAAATCTAAACTCAACCTGTTCACATGCAACAAGTGAAAAGTGCATAAGTAGTAGTGTATTAATATACTTTGTACTTGACAATTTCTTAAATTAAAAATTAACTTAAAACAGAAGCCCAATACTTTGTTATAAAATCTTAATGATCAACTTAAATCTCTATGAATTCTGCAATGTGCAGGCAACCTCGTCACTCATACAAAAACATCACCTTACATATATATATATATATATATATATATAAAATATATATATATATATAAATATATATATATATTAAATATATATATATATATATGTATGTATATATATATATGTCTGATATTTAACTTTATCGCAAATATTGTCCGATACCGATAATATTGTGCATCCCTAATATTATGATCTAAACCAAAACATGCCTTAGTTGATGCTAATATGGCTAAAACAGTGATCCTTGAAGAAATGCACGTCCCCCACCAAAGTTTTAAACGATAATCTGTTCGTGGTTAGAGTATGTGATGGTGATATCTTTCAACTTCTACTAAACCAATTTTATTTCAAATATTTGTAAAATTGACAAAAGCACGTCGTCATTAAAATCTGTCTCATGGCTCATAAGATATTTTACTGACAGGCAAACTGGGTGGATTTTGACAAATCGTTCAAGTTCAGGTATGTTTTATTGTCATTCTCATCACATGCGGTACATGAGGTGGAACAAAGTTGTGTACACAGGGTCCCAGTTACATCCAACTATAGCAAAAATGTAAATTGTAAAAATAAACTGTAAATAAGTCTTTTAAGATATAAACAAAGAAATACGCTGAACACGAATAGTGCAAAACAATACACTGAGCAACAGCAGCACGAACATGAGTCTCTATGAGTAGATGAGTATGAATGAATACAGCAGCATGAAATAATCAGCAGCATGAGATCAGCAGCATGGATAATCAGCAGCACATATCAACTAAAAATAAATAAAATAATACAAAATTATCTGAAACAAAAATCCAAAGATTTTTAAAGCTGGCATAAGAACATTATTACAAATAACTTTTGAGATTTTAGGTCTCAAACATTTGCAGCGTCTTTAAAATGTATCATAGTTTTTGTTACATTTCGCCACACATCAGTTTCAGTTTTTTTCCTGTAAATACTTCAACGGTCTGTGTTGAATTCAAAAGGTACGGTGTTTGTGCTCTACTTACCTTTACTGCCTGCTAAACTTTACAATCTCCACCAAAAACACACCAACAGATGGGACTTTGAAGTGATCTGCGTAGCCATATGCAACTTATCAGTGAGCCGACTGCTCACTATGACAAGAGCTGATGGATATCTGAGGTGCCTGCACCAGAAGCGCTGAAGTCGAGGTGTTCTAGTTTCAAGCGGCTTACATTAGCCATGCTGTCTTCACTTCAAACACACGCAGGCTGTAAGGATCACACCACAGATGCATGCTGACAGGCATAGACAAACGAGCGGTGACATTCAGGGATGCACAGACTTCTCACATTTCTCAAGTTGTATTTTTTCCCCCCCATTTTTTCTTTATGATACCGGTAAAATGTCCTCAGCTGCTAGTTGTACTCAGCCACCTCATCACGTTACGCCGGCTGAGAGGTTGGAAAACACATTGGACTTTTGATACGTTTGTGTGTCTGGGTAATGATATTCTTTCTGGCACTGTCTGTGAAGCTGGTTAGTGTTTTACATCTTAAAATCAGAACCTTTTTTTGATAGGTTTTGCTTAGAGGCAGAGTAGCACCTTGGGAGATGTTCGCCTTGGCAAAGTTGTTTTCTATACTAGCTAGTCTGTCACCTTTCTTTGTAAAAACAGTAAAAGGACATGGAAAATCAATGAGCTATCTTAGAAAAATCTCTCCTAAGAAGGAGAAGCTGTGATTCTGTGTATGCATGAGGGAATTTGAGGTATATGTTTATTTAAAAAAATAAAAAAAACATCAGAGGGACATCATTTCAAATCAATCCGAGATGGAAAAATGTAAGTCACGTTGACCGCTGCTGTACAGGAATGCTATGAGAGTGGAAATCATCGATTCTAAGAAATTAAAAATGCCACAGGAGAGAAGTGAAAAGCGCTAACTTGTGTCGAACTCAAGGCCGTTACAGTTAGAGCTCCAAGTTAGATAAAGATTGGATGGTACACAAATTAAAATCAATTCCTAGTATTGGCTTTTAATTAAAACAAGTATTTTTGTTGTTTCGGGTAACTCCGCTCCAGTGTTCATTTGTGTTTTTGTCTGTTTCTGTGCTCCTCAGGGGTCAGTCTGCTGATTCCAGCAGGAGCCATTCCTCAAGGCAGAGTCTATGAGATGTATGTGACCGTCCAGAGGAAGGACAACTTGAGGTAGTACTAAATGCTGCTTGGCCACATTAACTGTCGTACTTGCTGCAGTACACGTCACACTGCCGTATAAGTTGCATCAGTCCAAATATGTCTAATAAAGTGGAAAAAACATAAATTAGTCGCTTCGCCGTATACATCACATCTATTATGCGTCACCGCTGACCACCCGGGAACACGGGCCAAAAATCGATTGGCTGGCAAACGGCGTGCACGGGAGAACTTTAACAAGAATTTAACAAGATTAACACTTAAAAACAATTATTTGTTTGCTCGAAATTATAGCAAAGGTGTGTCTCAGTTGAACTTTTCCTCAATCAATGCACTTTAATGGTCAAATCAACTGCATTTCAAAAATGAATTTGCTGGAGCGCATAGAGGGAGGACTTGCCGTGTGTTTCGTCAAAATTTAACAAGATAATCACTTAAAAACAATTATTTGTTTGCTCAAAATTATAGCAAAGGTGTGTCAGTTTAACTTTGCCTTAATAAATGCACTTTAACGGTCAAATCAGCTGCATTTGACCTGGGCAGCACGGTGAAATGCAGCTGATTTGACATTTGCTCCAGGAATTCCGAAGCGAGACGAAGGTGTCTTGGTATGGCAAGCCAAGTGTCTCATTAATAGCCACTTTTACCTATTAATGAGACACTTGGCTTGCCATATTAGTCAAGGGCCCTCTAGCAGCTGAAAATGGTAGTGTTCAATATTTTCCATGTCAGAATCAATGAAATTGTCGTATATTAGTCGCTTCGGTGTATAAGTCACAGGACTTGCACAGTTATGCAAAAGTTGCAACTTACACAGCGAAAAATATGGTACCCATAGCTGAGTTTACACCCGCCTGTCCTCTCTGCCATGTGTCATACACATACAGAAACACCATGTGCATGCGTTTATTTTTCCCTTATGCTCCTTCAGGCCTTCTGTAGAGGATGGCCAGACTGTGCTGAGCCCTGTGGTGAGCTGTGGGCCCCCTGGGACCCTGCTGACGCGACCCGTCATCATCACCATGCACCACTGTGCCGTGTGTGACGGCCAGCAGGACTGGCTGATCCAGCTCAAGAGCCAGTCGCAGCACAACCAGTGGGAGGTGAGATTTTTTTATCAGCCGCATAAGGCATTAAAATGATTTCTTTACAAGCAAAAAAAAACAAAAACAAAGTTCCACAGATGGAATGTTTTTCTGTAGAATAAGTATATGAATCTGGTTGGTTGGAAGTTTTACTCAGTGTTGAGTAAAGCACAAAGGAGAAAGATGATACGAGTCTGGACTGAAGATCAAATAAAAGAGGTGTAAGGAAACGACTTCCTTAGCTTCCTTTTAAAGTTTTCAAGGAAACTCTTTGCTTTAATCAAGAACTGAAACAGTAAACCTCTGATCTCACTTCTGATCTCTGCTTTTTACCCAGACAGTTTCCTTCCGTCTTTATGAAGATACACTTTTGCGTTGTGTGTCAATGTGCATGTCTGCAGTGCTTGCAGGCTCCTTGTGTCCCTAAACAGCAGTTATCCAAATATTGAATGTTTTATAAATGGTTTCATCTTTTATAGCCAAATCATGCAATAGCTGCATACCACAGAATAGGAAAAAATCATTTAATAAAATGTTTTTCTACCTTTTTAGAAGCAAATGTATGCATCCAATGAACTCTCACAAGTGAGGCCTTGAAATAAAAGGCAAAATGTGCAAGAATATACATTTAATGGGAGTGTTTATGCAGCAGCAGTGCAGCAAACTGAAAGAAACGCATTAAGCTAAAATAATGCTGGTTTTATTTCTTAAACAGCTTATTGCTTAAACTGATACAATCAAAATCAACTCGGCAGAGGTAAATCCATTTGCTTAGCTTCATCCTGGCTCCAATTTGAAGCTCTCTCTGTCAACGTTTTATTAAATTGTGTCTTGAATACCGGTATTTTCAGAAAGACTAATGAAGAAAGGGAAGAACTGGCCCCAGATGCTTTGGTGACTTTGATAAATTACTTTCAGGATATCCAATAAAGCTCAGTGTAAGCTGAGATTTTTAAAGAAGAAATAACTATTGATTAAAATCTTTGACCTGTTGGAGTTGCAGACGGTAAATGTGGGCTTCAGCTTCTTTTATTGGAGCTTCTCCTCACCCCGCTGAGGTAAATCATTGTCCTGCAGAGATGAAAAACTGCTTTATGACTTGCTCTATCAAAATGCGTATTCATCTTTTTAATGGAAGCAGGAGGAATGAGCCTCATCAAAGAGGTAAAACAGATATTTAATTAAATACAATCCTAATTCCAGGAAGTTGGGATGTTGTGTAAATTACAACCAAAATGCAAGGATTTGCCAATTTCATAAAACTATTTTTTAATTCAAGGTTTTTTCTATTTGTCTACATTATAATACATTTTGCATGGTTTAAAAGGGCTCTGCTGCTCAGATAATAAAAACATTCAAGACTAACTTGAACAAACAATAAGGAAAATAGAACTGCAATTATAAAACACTATAACAATCAAAAATTTAAACAATGAATTATTCACAGCGGCACATCATAGTCAAATTCAATTCAGTTTATTTATATAGCACTAAATCACAACAAAATTGTCTCAGGGCACTTTACAGGAACATTCACATACATATAAAAGTCAATTAGTAAAGCTCTTTATCTAAGGAAGCAACAGATTCGAATCTTCACTTCGTCACAGTCTCCCATCCTGAGCAAGCACAGTGGCCACAGTGGAAAGGAAAAACTCCCTTTTAAAAGGAAGAAACCTCCAGCAGAACCAGGCTCAGGACAAGCGGCCATCTGCTTTGACCGGCTGGTTTGAAAGGACAGGAAGGAGAGACAGATGAACACAGACTGGTAGGTCTAGATAAAGGTCCAGGTGTATCTGAAAGACAAAAAATAAACATGTTAAGGATAGAAAAATACTTACAAATACAAAACAGGTTGAGCAGAGTAAGTAAAGACAGTAGCAGAGTGAAAAAGTGTCAGGGTGTCCTCCAGCAGTCTAAGCCTTTAGCAGCATAACTAAGGGACAGCTCAGGAGACCCAAGCTAACTCTAACTATCGGATTTAGCAAAAAGGAAAGTCTTAATTCCAGTTTTAAAACTGGACAATGTGTCAGCCTCACGGACAGAAACTGGAAGTTGGTTCCACAAGAGAGGAGCCTGATAACTGAAAGATGTTCCTCCCATTCTGCTTTTGGAATCTCTAGGAACCACAAGTAAACCTGCAGTTTGAGAGCGAAGTGCTCTGTTAGGAAAATATGGAACAATAAGATCTGTAATATAAGATGGAGCTAGGTTTTTGAGAGCTTTGTAGGTTAGTGGTAAGATTTGGAATTCATCTCTGAATTTGACAGGGAGCCAATGGAGAGAAACTAAAACTGGAGAGAGATGATGTCTCCCACTAACTCCAGTTAAGACTCTGGCAGCAGCATTTTGGATCAACTGAAGACGTTTTAAAGAAGCATTTGGACACCCAGATAACAAACCATTGCAATATTCCAGTCTAGACATGACAAATGCATGAACCAGTTTTTTCTGCATCATTTTTATCAAATCAATTTTTTTATTAAGTCAAATGTTTAAATTAAATAAGCATCATTTTTGGTCAGTAAATGTAGTTTTGAGTTAGCAACACATTAAAAAATGCTTCACAGTTGTAAACAAGGTCCTGTCCCAGTTTTATTCCAAATTACCTCTTTTTATTGTTGTTGTTGTTTAAACAGTTCATATGTGTGATGTTGATTAGAACAGTAGATTATATAAGGAGATTCATGTGAATCTATAATATTTTTATGAACAAACTGTACATAAAAAACAGAAGCCTACCTTTCCACTGTGGGATCAGATAATCCCCAAATTCAGGTCTCTCTTGTAAATGAGTCCCCGAGGCTCAATGGGACTAGCCTGTATAAATAAAGGTTGAACAAATGGAAAAATAAGGAGCCATGATGCCATCCCACAGGACGAGGTAAAGAGTCTAATGATCTACCATTAGACGCTGTTAAAGGGTGATAGCTCCACAAAAAACATTGATTCTTCTTCTGTCTATCACAACGGGATGAATTGTACCAGTGTGCTGCTCGCAGGAGTGTTTGGACAGGAGAAAGGATAACAGAGTGACTAAACTTAAAATTAGGTAAGTTGGAGAAAAAATAGATGCCCTAATAAAAGACAAAAAGAGGGTAGCATATATCTCCTCGGAGCAGACAGCCTTAATGAAAGAGGAATACGTCCAGATGTTAGCGCTGCTGCAGAAGTCAACTGCAAATGGTCTGAACACTATTTTCTCCACTAATGTGGTATTTATAACGGCTCAGTGTCATACTGGTAAAATATGAACATTAATGTTTCAAAAGGACACAACTTTGACCAAATAAAATGATTAAGTGGAACTTCAATTAATTCAGTTATGTCAAACGATTGAATATTCTTACAAATGAACTTTTAATCAGATACTTATATTAAGTTTTTAACACGCTCACACTCAACCTAAAGGTCTAACGTCCTTTTCTTATCCATCAGTTAACTGAGAGACGACTCAATGATAAGTGAAAGACAAGTTTCATCCAATTTCATAATTTTGAACTCTTTTTAGGTACATTTTATACCATCATCTTATTGCAGCAGCAGTTTTTCTTTCATTTTTATTATTCTGTTTGTTTGTTGGAGTTTGTTGGTGTGCACTGGTTGTATTTTCTGTAAGTGAATTTTTTTTTTTGCTTCTACCAGTGAAACACTCACAGTGCATGCATGATCCACACACCCTGCATTTAACTGTTTTTTTTCCTTCTTGCCAAATCAACCTTTGTTTAACGAATTTGTGTGTGTGTGTGTGTGTGTGGGGGGGGGGGTTATATTTTAAACTCATTAGTCTACAGCAGGTGCTTCCTGCATGCTTTGGCGCTCATTTGTAGAACTTTGAAGCAGAATTTATTTTTGAGGATCTACTCTGTTAGTCTCCTATTGATATTTCCACGAAGGTCACATTGTGCAGGTGTAGATTTACAGTAAAGTCTTGTGCATAAACTTTTTTTTATTTTTTTTATGATGCAGATGTGGGATTAGGCGATTTTAGCAGCCAAACAGCCGGTTTCTTTCTGACTGTTCTCTTGGTCTATCTTGTCTGACATTTATAATTTTCTGCCACGCGTCGGATTGAAATCTCAAGTTAAACTGAGGGAAATAAAGCTGAACATGTTTTGTTGTGTTTTTACAGCCTCCTACTGCGTTAGGAATAAATATAGTATATATTGTTTTTATTTTCTAAAGCTAGACAGCTCCTTACTATAAGGTCTTGGATTTTATTTAAAATTTTCATTCAAGTATTTCACTGAAAATAATTATTTAATTCTACTTGAAATGCTTTAACTTATATGCTGTGATTAATCTAAGTGTAATCGTTCAGGTAGTCACAGTTCCCATAAATATCAACCAAACTGTTCCACACAGATGAAATAAAACACAAACTCTCTAACAGACTGAACTGATCCCAGTACCATATTTTTTGGACTATAAGACGCGCTTAAAATCCTTTTAATTTTCTCTAAAATCGACAGTGAGCCTTATAATCAAGTGCGCCTCATGTATTAATTCTGGTTGTGCTTACTGACCTCGAACCGATTTTATGTGGTTATTGTGAATGAGTTGAATAAAGTATGACTTATCTGACTGTTTTGTTTCGCTTAATGCACCTTATAATCTGGTGCACCTTAAAGTCCCAAAAATACGGTAGTTAAGGTTAGACATTTAGACAAAGACCCCGAGTGATCTGTTAGTGCTTAGAGTATTTAGTGGGAACTAGTTTCAGCTACTACCACACCACGTTTGAGTTCAACACATGTACAAATGTCTGACTTGAAGCTTTTTGCCTTTCAAATGATCTTTCATGATGAAAAAATTCTAATCTGGTCTTTGTTGACCCAAAATAATTCTTTATAATGCAATAAGTGCCTTAAAATAAATTAAAGCAAATATTTCCCCTCATTGTTTCCTGTAGGATGTGGTGGTGGTAGGGGAGGAAAACTTCACCACGCCATGTTACATCCAAATGGACGAGGAGGCCTGCCACGTCCTGACGGAGACCCTGGGTACGTACTGTCTCGTGGGCCAGTCCCTCAGCGCCTCCACCATCAAGCGCCTCAAGCTGGCCATCTTCGGTCCCGTCACCTGCTCTGCCATGGAGTATCACATCAGAGTCTACTGCCTGGACGACACGCAGGACGCACTCAAGGTACGCAGGTTGCATCTCTCTCCATGTTTGCTCAAGGTTATTCCAGATAAATTAAACGGTTTGTAAATATTCTTTTCATTTTAACTGTGCTGTTTGTGAGCCAGCAGCTAAGTGTGTCACAATAAGGGAACGGTGCCACTCCCTGAAACGCATAGCTGCTGCTCCAATGCAATAAGCCACATGTATTCCCCTCTCTGCTGTTGTCTCATCCCTTCAATCCTATGTAATACACGGACGCACCTATGTGAAGGAAAGATAAGGAGGAATTATTGTACCGAGGGGGGATATTGAACTCAGTTATTAAATTTGGAAATGGATAATGAGAAGTGATAGTGATCCTGCAGTAAGGACATTAAATTTGGTTTCAGATTGGCAGGCGGACAAACTACCCTTGCAAAACAGCACAAGATGGAACGTTTTGAGGTCCGTGTGCTGATAAAAAGGCATGTTTGTGTATTCAGGAAGTTCTGCAGATGGAGAAGCAGATGGGTGGGAAACTGTTGGATGAACCAAAGACCCTTAACTTTAAAGACAGCACCCACAACCTGAGACTTTCCATCCATGATGTGCCCCACACGTTGTGGAAGAGCAAACTACTAGCCAAGTACCAGGTGAAGCAGTCGTGCACGCTGTCAGAACACCGCCCAACAGCTACAGCAGCACTTTGAGTCACGCATTTGTTCTCCTGCAGGAGCTCTCCTTTCAGCAAGTGTGGAGCGGGTCGCAGAGGAACCTCCACTGCTGCTTTAGTCTGGAGCGCTTCGCTGCCAGCACGGTGGACCTGAGCTGTAAGATCTGTGTGCGCCAGGTCGAAGGAGAAGGACAGATCTTTCAGCTGGATACAACACTTTCAGAGGTACTGTTCGATACTTGACTGTTTACAATATTGTGACTATCGAGCAACTAACAGCATACAAGGTAAGAAGCAAGGATGCTGAGGGTGCTGCAGCACCCCTTGATTAATCCATATATAATTAGACAGTGTAGTTCAATTCAATTCAGCTTATTTATATTGCACAAATTCACAACAGTTACCAATGACAATTTATGAAAGTTAGTACAAGTTCAAGTTCAAGTATCTTTATTATCCCCGAGAGGCAATTAGTTTCACAGTCAGTAGATGTAAAACATCCATAGTACACAAAACATTAAGACATTAAAATAACAATATGGAAGTCATCAATGTTCATTGAGAAACCTGATCACTACAGGGATAAATGAGTTTTTTCAGTCTGTCTGTTCTACATCTGAGCAGCAGATACCTGCATCCAGATGGAAGCAACCTGAACTCACCATGGAGTGGGTGATCAGGATCTGCCAGAATCAGCCTGGCCTTGTTCTCTGGCCTCGCCTTGTCTAGGTCAGTGAGGTTTTGTAGGGCTTTGCCAGCAGTTTTACTGCACATCTTGACAATCCCCGAGAGTTTGTTCCTGTTTTTGCATGATAACAATCCAAACCAACAGATGAAGGTGAAAGTTAAAAGAGACTCAATAAACCATCAATAAAACATTCTCATAATCCATCCAGATTGCATCAAACCTTGACTTTGTTGCAACCTCCCATCCTGAGCTAGCACACAGGTCACAGTGGAAAGGAAAAACTCTCTTTTAACAGGAAGAAACGTCCAGCAGAACTGGGCTCTGGATGGGCAGCCATCTGCCTCAACTGGGGAAAGAGGGGACAGGAAAGCCAGCCGGTCAAAGCAGATGGCCGCTTATCCTGAGTCTGGATCTGCTGGAGGTTTCTTCCTGTTAAAAGGGAGTTTTTCCTTTCCACTGTTGCCATGGTGCTTGCTCAGGATGGGAGACTTTGACAAAGTGAAGATTCAATGAGTCTGCTGGCTTCCTTAGATAAAGAATTTTACTAATTGGCTTTTCTATGTATGTGAATGTTTCTGTTCAATGCCCTGAGTCAACTTTGTTGTGTATTGTTGTGAATTGAAATCTATACAGACAAACAGAATGTCGGGTCCAGTTTACTGTCTAAAGGAAGAAAGACAAAGAAAAACATGTTAACGCTAAAAAGAATTGCAAATAGAATCATGAGCAGTAGAGTGAGGGAATATGGTGAGTTTGTCCTCCAGCAGTCTAAGCATATAGCAGAAGAACTAAAGGACAGGTCAGGAAAACCAAGCCATCCCTAACTATAGGATTTATCATAAAATAAAGTGTTTAGCTTAGTCTTAGATGGGTCAGCTTCATAGACAGAAACTGGAAGTTGATTCCACAGGAGAGAAATCTGCTAGCTCAAAGCTCTGCCTCCTAATCGACTTTTAGAGACTCCAGGAACCACAAGTAAACCTGCAGTCTGTGAAGTGCTGTTTGGAAAATATGAAACAATAAGTGAATGTTGTCTTTGAAGCAGCCAATTATGAAGTGACATTCTGTCATGTATAGTATCTTGTTGGCTGTAATGTCAGTCATATAGCATAGAGTATGAGGAAAAGGGCAGAAGTCTTCATCTAGGCTATGCTAATGACTAGCCAAACAAGGGCCCATTTTAAAACCGTTTTTCTTATTTGTTCTCTGGTTGCAGGAGTCGCAGAGCATCGACACGTCCCTGCTCGACCCTGCCAGCAACATCACCACGCTGGTCGGGCCAAATGCCTTTCGGATCCCCGTTTCCATCCGACAGAAGCTGTGCGGCAGCCTGGACGCGCCGCAGACCAGAGGCAACGACTGGAGGATGTTGGCCCACAAGCTCAACCTCGACAGGTGGTGAATTTAGTCGTCGTCTTACACGAAGACCTCCGTGGTCTGACCGACAAAAATCAATACTCACATCTCCGCTCGTGTGCACCGTGTTCTTTAGATGCAGACGTCAAGATTGCATGGGTGGAAAAAAAAAAAAAAAACTGCAGATAACAGATCTATTTTTAATTTGATCGTGATTGTTCTGCGACTCGAGTTGATAAGCATCAGCTGAATGGGAATTAATTAAGTTGGAGTGATGGGAGACAAAAAAACACAGACAGTAAGAGAGAGAGAGAGAGAGAGAGAGAGAAAGATAGATAAAGAGACGCTCCTCTTTGCAGAAACATCACCCATGTGTCTTTGATGGTGTGGTGTGTGTGATGGAGGTACAGTTTGCAGCAATTTATAAGATCCCAGCTCAGCAGGACGGCCTTATCGCAAGCAGCAGCTGCAGATTGACGAGACCGCTTACTGAGTGCAGCTTGAAGGAGGGAAGACTCAAACCAACCTCTCACTCTCAGCTCCAACTGATTATACACCTCAGGAGTGTTCACAGAACACATTAGTCTGTGTGCGAACAACTTTTGGATTGGAGGATTTTTAACGCAGTGCTCTAAAAATATATATTTTTAAAACATTTTAACCACAAACCCTATCTTTGCACTGCGATGTTGTAAATCACAAAGAAAACATTAAGGAATGAGTTGCGTTCGGATATAGCTGTCCTTTAAGGTGTGGATGGAAAGAAAACAGACAAAATCCACAACCTGGAGCTGCCGTTTATGATTTTCAGCAAGTAATCCTTTTGAAAGAGCAATATCTCTAAATATTCTAGATTTTCTGTTATCGACGGAGGCTCAGCAGAGAACCATGGGGGCTTTAGGGTCTTATGGGCAGCAGTTAAACCTGCAAAAAGGATTTTCCTACAGATTATCTGCTGTTTTCTCTCAGGTTCAAGATGTTGAATCGAAATAAGCGTGAACTGCTTCTCCCACTGTTGGGAAAATATAGAATAAAAAAAAGGTTATCTCAAAAGTTCAATACTCTAGGTTTCTTTTGCTCTGTTTTAAAATTTTTGAGCACCTTCTGTTTTAGATTGATGTAGAATTAATGCACAAATCATCTGTGAGCAAGCTGGACTTGTTTTCTTACACTTGAACACGTCGGTCAAAATGAACACAGTCTCTTAAAGCAATGTTTGTCTCTTTCTCCTTCCTGTCCTTTCAAACCCCAGCTGGTTGAAGCAGATGGCCGATCGTCCTGAGCCTGGTTCTGCTGGAGGTTTCTTCCTGTTAAAAGGGAGTTTTTACTTTCCACTGTTGCCTTTGTGCTGCTCAGGATGGGAGACGGCAACGAAGTGAAGATTCGGTGCATGCTGGCTTCCTTAGATGGATACATTTTACTAATTGGACTATTGCAATGGTTTGTTGTCTGGGTGTTCAAATACTTCTTTAAAGTCTTCAGTTAATCCAAAATGCTGCTGCCAGAGTGTGGATCATATCTCTCCAGTTTTAGCTTTTCTCCACTGGCTCCCTGTCAAATCCAGAACTGAATTCAAAATCTTACTTCTAACCTACAAGGCTCTCAACAACCTAGCTCCATCTTATACTTAAGATCTTATTGTTCCATATTTTCCCAACGGAGCACTTCACTATCAGACTGCAGGCTTACTCGTGGTTCCTAGAGTTTCCAAAAGCAGAATGGGAGGAAGATCTTTCAGTTATCAGGCTTCTCTCTTGTGGAACCAACTTCCAGTTTCTGTCCGTGAGGCTGACACATTGTCCAGTTTTAAGACTGGGCTTAAGACTTACCTTTTTGATAAATCCTATAGTTAGGGTTGGCTTGTTATGCTGCCATAGGCTTAGACTAGTAGAGGACAAATTGACCTTATTTTCTTAAATGAATTGTTACAATTGAATAGTTTTCATATGATACTATTTCTATCTTAACATATGATTCTTGACCTGTCATTGTGTATCTATTCCTCAAACCTAGCCGGTTGAAGCAGATGACCACTTGTCCTGAGCCTGGTTCTGCTAACGGTTTCTTCCTCATGAGGGAGTTTTTCCTTTCCACTGTCGCCTTCATGCTCACTCAAGATGAGAGTTCTGTGATGGAATTAAATTCAAAGCAGTCTGCTCCTCAGATAAATAAAGTTAAATTATTATTTTCTATATGAATGTTTCTGTTCAGTGCTCTGAGATGACATCTGTTGTGTCTTAGAGCTATAGAAATAAATTGAATTAATAACCCCAGGGCTTTACCGCTTCAATATGACAACAAACATATCTAAATCTGTGTTAAAGAGAGTAGCAGTTTTATACTAATACTTTGCGTTGACAAATTACATGTTAGTTGTTTTTTACAACGCTTAAAAATAATACACACAATGTCATGCAATATCGTATGTTACTCTGAAAATTTCACTCTCAGCTATTACTAAATCAAATTTTAGCTCACCATCTGTAACACTAACTGAGTTTAAAATCCTTTTTGTGTTGCCTAATGTTGATTAACTGTGGCGGCCATCTTAAATGGAACTGCCTCCAATTGTGGATGCACATTCCATGATTACTTTCTGAGAGCGTTGGTCATGGCGTATATTTTGCTAACAGACAAGACAGCACTAGCACAGTGATAGCTTTCTGTGAGTTTTTCAACAAGCTGTTAACTTGTTCATGACTTATTGTGTGACCAGCCTGACAAATGACCATCTTCTCTGGATTTGTATTAAGAAATTAAATGGAAAAAAGTGGAACAAAACAATGCAGCTGCTGTGATTACAAACAAAAAATTAGGGAAAAAAAAGACGCATGGACATTTGCAAAGGTCTTTGATATTCTTATAGGCTTTACAATAAACCTGAACATTAATTCAAAATGAAAAAAGCTAATGAACAGTAAAAAGACTGAATTGGACAATTTTAAATCAAGCCTTTTTTTTTTTTTAAACTTGCATCCATTCTTTTAGACCACAACTAATGTAAACATGCACGTTTATTCAGTTTAAAACTAAAGAACATTTGCAAACATTCGTTTTATTTTTCCATCAAGATCTGGTGAAAAACAGTCGATCCAAGTTCGTATCAGCGTCATTTAACATGATCAAAATTCTAACTAAAGATGACTCACAGGCAGGCCTGGAGACGAGTGAAATGTTTTAATAATTCAACTTAATCTAAGTTTGGTTGAACAGAGTATTTGACAGATGGATGGAGAAGGATTTTAGAAAAGGAGAAAGTTTAGTCCATTTAACTAATCGCTGAAATATTTGAAGATCCAAGCATCAAATCAATCATCTTTTGTAATTAAAGGGAAATAAGAACTTTCTTAGATTTACTTCATAGTTTGGAGTGTTAAGATATTAAAACACTTTGTTTTACTTTTAGCATTTTAGATTAAAATGAAAAGTTTATTGGAGGTTTAGTTAAAATATTTGGACTGAGAAATAATTTTTAAAAAGCATTTGTGTGATTTTCTTTTTTTTTTTGTAATAACCAATTAGGACAACAAGTGCTTTGAAGCTTAGAGAGACTGGTTTGTAATCAGCAGCGCGGGACTTTCTTCCAAATTTATATCACCAAGTTGGGTTTTTTTTTCAGCCTTTATGGTTTTTTTTTTCTCCCACACTTACGAAACATTCCTAAAAACTGAATTCAAGAATTACTGATTCACCGACCGCAGTCAAGAAAAAATAAGGTTTTTACAATTTTAATAAGAAATATTGTTACAACAGGTGAAAGCGGACAATTTTTTTTTTTTTTTCCAATTGGTAACTCAGTCAATTTTACAGACATTGGGTTGAAATTTGATGTTGTTGTAGCTAAGAGTCATTCACAATATATACTCATATCATATTATTTTTAAGGTTTGACAAACAACTCCATCACGTCTCATCATCATAAGATCTTAGCTTAAGCTGGAGTCAGTATATATTTATTTAAGGACTTCAAGGCCTTTCATTTAAACCTCATTTTCTCTGTTTGTCAAATTGTTCATGTAGGTATCTGAACTACTTTGCCACCAAATCCAGCCCTACAGGAGTGATTCTGGATTTATGGGAGGCCCAGCATTTTCCTGACGGCAACCTCAGTCGCCTCGCTCAGGTCCTGGAAGAGATGGGACGCCATGACAGCCTTGTTCCCGCTGTGACCGAGCACTGATGCCACCTGCCCCGCTGCAGACGGGAAGAAAGTCCCGAAAAGAAAAGGAGAGACTCGGTGACAAACGGGGGACGTTCGTTTGGATATCTCAGTGACAAATTGCTTGCTCGCACCTATAAATGCTGCCTGAGTGTACACTCACAGGAGTAAGGATATAGGAACAGCCAGGTCTCTCTCAGCCATGACCCAGTTAAACATTGGCCACAAAGGCTGCAAAAACATGAAGAGTAAACAAGAATCTTTGCCAGTCACTTCTCTGGCTCTTCCTCCCTCTCTCTGGTACTGCGTTTTGATATTTCTGGCTCTAGTTTCCTTGGAAACAGCTGTCCAGTTTTTTTGGATGAACTGCGCGGATGTGGATGACCCACCACAGTACACGAGTGACGCGTGGAGAGGTCAAAGGAAGACGTCTTGGATCTGGAGCGCTCTCTGAAATCAGTTTCCATAGAAACTCCATGGACAAGTCATGTGTTCTTTGATGACTTAGTATTTAATAATTTGCTTATTTATACATCTCTTTTTATGTTTTGTTCTGCTTATTAATGAATATGTTGCAGAGTCCTCCCTAGTTATGTTTGACTTGAGTCATAGCGCCATCTGGTGGCCGCCTGGTGAAGAAACGACACATCCTGTCAGACACTTCCATCCAGAAGGAAATTAATATTGATTTTTAGTATTTGCTTATTATGTTATGCATCATTATAGATTTAGGGCTATTGGTGCTTTATTTTATCAACTTTTAAAATCTTGTTTTGAGTTGTAATGATGCTTATTTAGCCTTTTTTGTCCACATATCAGTTTGGTTATTTACATGGAGAAATTAAGAAAATGACTCATGAAGATAGAAATTACAACTGAACCTTATAATCGGCTGATGATCAAACAGACCCCAATAATAAAATTAATACAGGGGCATCTCAAAAAATTAGAAGATCGTGGAAAAAGTTTTTAGTCGATCATTTCAGAAAGTGAAACTCCGATATACTGAAATATTTCAAACCTTTATTTCTTGTAATTTTGATGATAATGGCTTACGAATAATGGCAAACTAAAATTCAATGTCTCAGAAAATTACAATATTGCGAAGAGGTTCAATATTGTAAACTCTTGGGAGTCAGCCTGATCAGAAGATTAACTCCTAGACATGAGCTACAAATGTCTCATTCTTCAAGTCCAGCCACGCCTGAACCAGCGACATCAGAAGCATCTTACCTGGCTGAGAAGAAGAACAGAACTGTTGTTCAGTGGTCCAGTGTTCTCTTTTCAGATTAAATAAATGCATGTCATTTAGAAATCAAGGTCCCAGAGTCTGGTGGATGAGTGGAGAGTGAAGTTTCCACAGTCACTGATGGTTTGGGTCCATGTCCTTTGCTGGTGTTGGTCCACTGTTTTCTGAAGTCCACACAGCATCTACCAGGACATTTTAGAGAACTTCATGCTTCCTTCTGCTGATGAGCTTTATGGAGATGCTGCTTTCATTTTCCAGCAGGACTCAGCTCCTGCCCACACTGACAAACACCAAAATCTGACTAATTAATATTCTAATTTTCTGAAACACTGAGTTTTGTTTTTTCATTATTTGTGAGCCATAATCATCAACATTACAAGAAATATAGGCTTGAAATATTTCACTCTATGTGTAATGAAACTATGAAATATATGAGTTTGATATTTTGAAATGACTGACGAGAAATTTTGACCTTTTTTCATGATATTCACATTTTTTAAGATGCACATGTAAATGTTTTGTAGAACCAACGCAACTGACGAGCTGCTTTCTACAAAATTATGTACATTCATTACAAAAGTTAATCTGCTAAAGAAATTTCACGTGTTCGGTACTTTTGGCGAAAAGTAGAAATTTGAACTCAGACTGATGTCTGTGCATTCAGTAAGAGAAGCCTTCAATGTACGCTGATATTGGTCATGTGACATCTGTAAACGCAACATTCCTTTAATGAAGCAGCACTTGAAAGTTTTTTTTCCCCTTCTTAATAGCATTTGTTCCAATTTTTGTAAAGCTGTCTATGCAAACATTGCATCCTTTTGAAACAATCTTCCCATTCTCAGTGGTCTAGTGTTTGCATTCCCTCAGCTTCATAACTATTGTTGTTGTGTATAGTGAGAATGTAGCCCGTCTATTTCTGGCACTCATGCTCCTTGCAGCAGCTTGTGTTTCATCTGTCAAGTTATTGTACAAAGTGTAAGAAAGAATTTTTAAGGACTGATAATAAATTATATTTATATGCAACAATAAAAAGTGGAGCACGCTTGTTTAAATTGTGACATTGTAACACTAATCTGTCAATTAAAACAGAATGCAATGGTTTGCAAACTTAAGATTCTATTCACAAGGGAACACATGTAATCTGATTTTTAAACTGAAAACAAATAGAGCATTTTTTAAGAAAATTGGGCATTTAAAAAAAATTTGATAGCAGCACATCCTAAAGTTGAGACAGGATGCATCCCCTTTTCTTTCATCTGAGCATGTTTAGGAACTGAAGAGAGCAGCTGCTGCAGCTTTTGGAGGGAATGTGGTCACATTCATGTTTGATGCAGGATTCTCGCTATTCAACAGTCCTGGGTTGATCACAATGCACCAAATATATTCAGTTGCTGAGAGGTCTGTGCCATTTCAGCACCTGGACTATTCTGTAAAGCCATGTTGTTGTAAAGGATTCAATATGAGGTTTAGCACTGTTTGGCCAAAATATGAAAGGCTTTCCCTGAAAAAGACATTGTCAAACCTGTATACACTTTTCTACATTGATGATGCCTTTCCAAAATTGTAAGCCACAGGCACTAATACACCCCCATACCATCAGAGAGGCAGGCTATTGAACTGAACTAATAACAGGTCAGCTCGCCCTTCTTTTATGCATGGAATGGAGGGCATGGCGCTTGTGGCTTCCAAAAATAATTTAATTTTGTCATTTGTCTGACCTCAGAACAGTTTTTCTACTTTGCCTCAGTTCATTTTAAATGAGCGTTGTCCCAGTGAACGTTGGGGTGTTTCTAAATGGGTTTCACGTGGCTTCTTTGCGTGATCAAGCTTTAATCTACATTTATGGATGGCACTGTGAACTGTTTACTGCTGTTTCTTAAGCTTTTTGTTGTCCCCGTCCACACTTTTTTTAAATTAACTTTTTACCTAAACATTGAGCCAGTTTTAAACATTTGATATTACTATTTTCCATTGTGTGAACTTGAATTTACAAAATTTGCAAATCTTTGCATTCTTTAATACATTTTATACAAAATCCCAACACTTTGTTATTGGGGTTTTATGTATTTGACATTTGATGGCCATCCTCTGCACAAAAATCAAAAAAACAAAAATATTCCTGGAAAGCAATAAGCAGTTCAGAAAACCTTTGAATAAAGCATCCTGATGCATGCTCAATAATCCAGGTAGAAAAATCCAAAAAAGTTCAATCTGGTCCTCTGGACATTCAAAAAAACAAAAAACAAAACA
>NC_056515.1:28432743-28486853 GCF_014905685.2 Nematolebias whitei | reverse complement strand
TGTTTTGTTTTTTGTTTTTTTGAATGTCCAGAGGACCAGATTGAACTCTTTTGGACTTTGAATAAAGTAATTTCACACTGAAAAATTAACATATAAGGAAGAGTTAAGAAAACCTGACAATTTCAATCAAATGTTTTAATATTGCAACAAATTATACTTAAAAATACAATAATGGTAACTATAAAGCCATAAAAAGTCTACATTTCCTTTTTCTGCAGGAAATAATGTAAACTTACTCCAAACATTAAAATATTTTAGCCCTGCGATGGACTTGCGACCTGTCCAGGGTCTACCCCACCTGCCACATAATGACCCTGGGCACCATCTCCCCCGCAACCTGGCACGGATAAAGCAGGTACAAATAAAAGGATAAATAGGTAATAATTTAACCATGAGGTCAGTAAGCTTAAATCTGAGTTTCTCTGAATGAGATCACAAAGTTGACTGAACTCTTCATGCTGTGAGTCTCACAATAAAAACAACAAATCACACTCACACAAAGGATTTATGACAGTACAAAAGACTGCTCATATAATACTGCTACATGGCTTAAGAGAAGCAGAGCAGGGGTTGCCTCTGTTAGGACCTGAGCAGAGGGATTCGATCTCCTGCAGGACGTTCCTCACCACTTGTCCAGCTGGACAGTCCATACCTGGGAAACAATCAACTTTCACAGAAAGTGCAACGTAAACACACCAACACTGGATGAGCAGCTCTGCTGTGACATAATCCTGAGTTTTCGTTCTCCTTTCATTCAGTCACTTTGTTTTCTCCTCTGCTGGCCAGATTATGAAGCTCATTCCAGTGGCTGTGAAAAGTCTCTGGGTGATGAGACCATCTGTGTAGACTCTGTCACAGTTTGATGTCTTGGGTCTCTAACATCTTTGCCAGAGTCTTCTTCACCCGCAGGGCTGTGAGGCGGCAGGCCGGGTTGTGAGCCCAACACTCCGACATCAGCTTTCCCATCTGTCGTAGACACTAAAACACACACATGGTCATACAGTAAAATCAACTGAAATTTAAAATGTGGCACAGAAATGTATTGAAAGTCTTTAGCGTAGAGTTAATGGCTTCATGTTTGAAAATCCTAATTCATGTCTTAATTGCTGTCTTTAAGACAAACTTCAAGGATATTAGCTGGGTGACAAATTCTAGGAAAATCCTTTATCCTTTTCAGAGAGCAAAGTGTAGCAGACATAAGATCTACATGTCCCCTTAGAAGTTAAGTCATGGCAAATTAGTTCTAAGTAGTTAAGAGTAAAATAATAATGTGTTGAGAGGATTGATGGTCAGTGCATCCATTCATTGGCCACAAAGTGACTGAATGGTTTCATGAGCATCAAAACAATGTGAGGCATATGCCATAATCTTTCTATAGGCTCATCAGACTCATTAATTTTCAATATAACCATATCGTCAAAGGAATACGTTAAACTGAAGCAGTTTTGATTATGAGTGATGACTTCAAGCTCCTTTTACTAAATGTGTCAATTGTTTTAACAAATATTGTAGTTTTATTTGTATACATCCATTGTAAGGATAAGTTTTGATCATAAAAATTAGCAATATACCACCTCAGAGTCATTTTTCAATGGCTCTCCATTCTTTGTAGTCAGCATCTTGAAACCACAGCATCAGATTATCTGCTTGTAATCTCACAATTTTCTGACACTTTATAATGAGAATGTCAGGAAAAAGAAAATGCTTGTTGCAGAGGGGAGAAGAGGGCATTCAAAGATTGTTTTTTAAAGCCAAAACTAAGTAAGCGTTTGAAGAAAGTTGAAGGTTTAGTGTAGTACCGTATTTTTCGGACTATAAGGTGCACTTAAAATCCTTTAATTTTCTCAAAAATCGACAGTGAGTCTTATAATCTGGTGTGCCTTATGTATTAATTCTGGTTGTGCTCACTGACCACAAACCGATTTTATGTGGTACACAGCGCTCAAAAATCTGTTAAAATGAACTTGTTTCGCTTAATGGGCCTTATAATCCGGTGCGCCTTATGTATAAAAACAGACCTGTTCATTGATATTGCACCTTATAATGTTGTGTGTCATATAGTCTGAAAAATACGGTACTTCCCCACTACAGTATGTTTCCCATCATCAAAATCCAGTTCAGAAATGCCCTCACCCAGCAGGATCCATATCAACATTATCGCTCCTTGTGATTCTCATGGGTGAGATGGGTCCATTTGAGTATGAGGCAAGATTGTGACTGAGAATGTATTTTAAAGCAGATGAAACAAATCAAAGACAAAAATATATATATACCTCATCACTGCTCCAGTGATTAGCGATCGGAGGCCTTAGTTTTTTAATGCAGACAACCTCTCTCATGTCCTCATAAGAAGGGTCAGTGAGCACCAGGTCATAATAAGGCAGCTGGTACTCATCTACAATGCCTGCAGGACACACAGACAAAGCAGAGGCTTCAGTACCTACTAATAAATTATCCAAACATACTCAGATTTATAGCAGTGCTATTCTTCTGACCTCCAGAGATACACCGCTGGGTCATTTCCCAAAGAATTAGACCAAAACTATACATGTCAGCCATGATAAAGGACTGGAAGGTGCTCCTGTTCAGAGTCTCATCCAACACTTCAGGTGGCATATAGCGCTTTGTTCCAACTCGTAGATTTGAAGGAATGTCCACTTCGTTGGTGTCACTGAAACAGCAAACAAAAAATATCCTAAACCTTCATGTTTCAGCTGATGCCAATGATTCTCTTCGACTGTGTTGAAAGAACTGGGTTTTACCTGTTAAACTTGACCGCGAGCCCCAGATCTGCTATACAGCAGAAGCCGTTCTTTTTAACCAAGACGTTTTTGCTCTTCAGATCTCGGTGTGCGATGGCGGGTTTGCCCTGCGTGCCGTAGATCTCGGTGTGCAGGTGGCAGAGGCCTGAAATGGACGAGTATGCCAGCTTCAGCAGGGCCTTGACGTCCAAGGTGTTGGACTTGAGGTAGTCGTACAGGGACCCATTCTCATGGTAGTCTGTGATTAGGTAGAGCTGAGTCCAGGAGCCAGTTCCTTTGATGTCAGCTGCTATGAATCCTGGGGAGGAGAGAATGAAGAAACACAAGTGCAACTTAAATTCAAGGTCAAGCACTCATCAAAGGAACCACCCGCTGCCTTTCATGCCAGAGTTTTAAACTAGGATCATTTTACGCTGAACGGGGACTGGCCTTACCCAGTATATTGTCGTGCCTCATCAAAAAGGTCTGGTATATTTCTGTCTCTCTGAACCAGCTCTCTTCCTCGGTGGTGAAGAAAACTTTGACAGCCACTCTCTCCCCTCTCCATTTGCCCATCCAGACTTCTCCGTATCTCCCTTTGCCGATCTGCTTGACCATCTGAATCTGCTTGGCAATGGTGCGCTGAACCTGGTGATGAATTATCATAATAAACATGACATTTCTTCCCTTTTCCTATTAAATAATTGCATTTCTGTTTTTGTCAACACTTTTTAGCTGCCTATTGTAATTGTAGTGTACTGTTGTACCAGCAGAGGGAGGCCTGATCCAGACCCAGACCCGATGCTGCGGGAATGCTCAATCAGATCCTTCAGAGACTCCCCAGGAGGAATGTAGGTGTCATCCTGCTCCAGATCAATACTATAGGGTGGCTGTGATGTCTGACGCTTATATCTGACAGGAAAATATTGGCTTAGTGAGCAGAAAGAAGTGTGCATTTGTTATTTGCACGAGTGAAGTTTCTTACCTGAAGTAGCAGAAGACAAGAATGACACCAAAGATGCTGCAAACTGTGATGGAAATGAAGAGCGCTATGTACTGGATGCTGCTGTCCACATATTCTGAAATAATGTTGACATACATGCATTTAAATCACAGATTATCTGCACATAATTATTAAAAAACCATCTCTAAGCACAGAGGAGCATCTGTTAAAACTGAAACTAATGAATAGTTAATATGCTGCAGCATCTTTCTAATTGTTATCAGAAGGAATAAGCCCCTCCCCTTTGATTTGCCTCGTTCTGGCCTGTAGTCCCCGCTCGCACAGCACGCTATTGATCACATCCCGTTCCTGAATCCCACAGATCGGATGTCACAGTGACATCGCTACAGAAGCCCCAGGGGCCTGAAGCAGCTCTGGCACTCTAGTCTTTCTGCCTCACTTCTGTCAACCAGAGACACACACACTCTTACCGGAGATGCCTGAGATGAGTGAACACACACACAGCAGGACATAAAGTACAAATTTAACTGCAAACTTTAAGACAATTTGTTTTCAGCTTTTTCAGGAGTGTCAATCTCATTTACAAAAGGGGGACAAAATGAAAACTGTTTTCAAAATAAGGGCCAATTTCAGAAACTACATTAACTCAAGTTAGACCCCCGACATCATTTCCTGGTTGCAGGTTCCTCAATAAGATTTTGATTGTTCTCATTGGACGTTCTTTGTTGTGCTTTCAACATTATAACCAAAGATTACTGAAAAAAATTCGAGTGATAAACGTATTATACATTTCACATATCATCTTGGGGGCCAGATAAGATCTCAACGAGGGCCACTTTTGGCCCCCGGGCCTTGATTTTGACATGTGCTCTAAATTATTTTCTCTTTTTTCCCCTGTAGGACTAGATTTCTTGATTGAATGCATAATACCCTCTGCCTTTTTATTCCCGAATGTTAAACTAAGATAGTTTTTGGATGGATAAAAACAAAACGAATTTTAACCATTTCAGTCAATTCTTCAAATGATATGAGCAATTTTCTGCAATATAGTGAGATTTCATGAGATCCGTTAGTGCTAAATGTGTGCTGAAGATGACTTAGCTACAACACAAACATTTAATTAAGAATTAAATTAAATTAAAATGAAGTTTTAGCTCAGTATTTGTAAAATTAACCAGATTATAGCCATTCTTGTGTTTACTGAGGCTGCTTAGCTGTGGCAGCCATCTTGGATTGGCTTGACTCCAGATGTTAATCAGTTGAACATCCAATGTTTATTTTCTTAGTTTCAATGAAATCTTTCCAGGTGGATCATAACATATTTTGCTAACATACCAAACAAACCCACTAGAAAAACATTACCACCGTTTGCCGCTGAAAGTACAGAATGATAAACTACATTTTTTAAGTTTTCCTTTGACAGTAGCATTATGTGGTTGTGTAGTTCTCGTGAGCAAAGATAAGGCTGCTGGTAAACTCTTTAGTCATATTTTGTTGTATCAAATACTTGGATTGTGTCAAAGTATCAAACTGAGCAATTTGGTGAGCATTGCTATTATAACAAAAGTTGGCTTAAAATGTTGAAATGATCAAAGTACAGTTTTCATGTCTGTATAATGGTGTTTGTGAAGAAGATACTGGGCACGCCAGAAAGAATGTGCATGTTGGTTTGCTGTGGAGTGACAGATGGACATATATCTCACATCAATCCTGAGGCAAGAAACTCAAGCAGGCCCTGGGGAGAGGCTGTCCTTTTCATTACAGAGTGAGAAAACAAGCAGAGTCTGCAAGTCTCTCTTTCACCTGCCTCTCCTGAGCAGCATGAGCCTTTTTACTGCAGCACCACTCTGTGGTTTGTTACAGTTTAAAATGTCACCACCATCACAGACCCTGTGTGGCTCGGAAGGACCCGCTTTAAAAGCCACTTGTGCTCTAAAGGCTGGAAGGTTTTCTTGAGTGGGAAGCGGTGTGAAGAAAAGTACCTGAAGTCACCAGCGGAGGAAGTGTAGGATGCAGGTTTCTGTTGCAGTAGTCCTCGTCTGTGCAACACTTCAGAACTCTCCAGGAATGTGCATTCCATGGGTCCTTCCAAACACACACACAAAGAAAACATTTTTAATTTCTAAATGTTTTTCTACTGCATAAGAAGACAATGGCCTGGATTAGTTTGAGCCTAAACTAAACCAGCGGCAGGTCAGAAGGATTAATGCCACCTCAGTAAGGCGGCTGCTTGAGAGGCTGCATGCAGGCTTTCACTAAGGAAAAAATACACACACACTTCTAAAAATGTGACTTACTCTGCACTGAAACTCGGAGCCAGCCAGAGCCAAACAGCCTGCAGAATGCACAGCGTGACCCCCCTCCTCTTTCGTTACCATGGTGAAGCAGAAACCATCGGTCCTACCAAAGCACAAAACATCTCTTAATCAGTATCATCGTCAATGGTTAAAATTTGGGATTCACGATATTATCGGCATGGTATCAGTACCATCCGATATTAGAGTTAAAGTTAAATATTGGACATCTGCTCAGAGACACCACGAGATGTGCAATGACAGGGGATCGAACCCAGGACCTTCGGGTCCCGAGTCGGTTGCACTGCCCGTACTCCATCTCGGCCCCACAAAAATAATTTAAGTGGGCTATGTTCTGATAAAGAAAAGTATATAAAAAAAATCGGTAACAGTTATCGGCCAAATAAGTTTTAGCACATCGGCATATTGGATATCGGCCAAAAATCCAATATCGTGCATCCCTAGTTTAAATGGTGCATTTAAGGCTCAATACTGGGGCAGTAAATCTGATTGCAGTGCCTGCATATGAACACTAAAATAATTTGTATTTTACAACCATGAGTTTAGTTTTAAATGTTTTACCTGAAATTAGAAATTAACACTAACGTAGATATCCTATTTATTACAATTTTAGTAATTAAACTCTATCTAAAACAAATAGCTATTAGTGAATAAAGTGTAAACAAGTAACGGTAGCGCTGTTAGGGCTGCAGTGAGCTATCAGAATTGTTCAAAATAGTTTGTAAGATTAGGTTCAATGACTACTCATTATTGTCAATGTTTTCACCTGTTTTGCTGAATTAAAAACGATTTAAAAATACTTTGGACTCAAGATTCATTAAAGTCATAATCATTAATAAATAAATCAAATTATAATGAGAATTATATTTTTTTCTGATGTAAAAAGAAGAACAAAGGCTTTAAAGTACATGTGCCATTTTATTTAAATAAATATATCAACACATTTACTTTACCTTCATCTGTGCCAGATAAACGTGCACTTTTTGTTTTAATCTTCCAAACAAATTTGGACTGGCTAATGGAGGTGGTAATGAGCTTTGCCTCCAGTGGTTTGAGGAACTCCATTAATGCAGCTAAAGCAAACATTTGTGTACGGATCAACTAATTAAATGTGTATTTTGCTAATAACTTTGAGTAAGTCTTTCAGCAGGCTTAGGGCCGTGTTATTTTATAATGTGTGTGTGTGAGCAGGAAGGTGTGTGTACTTCATCGTACACGCATGTGTTGTTGACGGAGCCTTCAGGGCACTGGGGGTAGCAGAGGCACTGAAGGTTCTGATCTGAAACTGTGGCGGTGCTGCTGGTTTCCTCCACCCGTCGCTCTGATCCTTCCTTCCAGCCACTCCTTGGTAACATGGTGTCCAACATATTGGCTGGAAAGGGAAAACAGTGAGAAATTTAGTACCAGTTCAGACCAGAAGAGTAGCACTTGAGTACACATAAATACTTTTTTTTAAATTATTATTAGAACTACCTGTGTTCAAGTCTTTGTCGTCTTATTTATTGCAAGATAGTAAGTGTGAATGTGCTGCTTAAAACAATACTGTTATTCAAACGTGTGCTGTGTACACAAAAGACATGACAGACAAAATGTAGTTCCTTTTCAAATGGAATGAGCAGACCTGACAGCTTTATCGTTCTGACAAAGAAGTCTAATTAGTGCTGATATTCTTCTATATGTCATTGAATCCATCTTCAGCACATTAGCATGCCTGCACAGAAAAATCCCACAATAATTATTATGTTTTTTGCATATAATCCCATGTGGAATGTTATGTAACTACGTATCATCAACATTAGTATGATGAAAATGCTCCCAAATCACACAGGAAACAACATTTTGTACATTTTTAAAAGATTCATGTTCAGCTGAAAAAATTGGACGGGTGGCAGCAAAGGAAAAAGCTCTGAAGAAAATGTAGAATGCAAGACTGTAAGGATATATATATATATATATATATATATATATATTAACTTGTCACATCGAGAAATTGTATTAAATGGTAAACATGTCACATGTACACAGGTGAGATGATGTGTTTCAGAAATAGTTTTGCCTTTTTTGAACAAAAGTTGCAAAAACATACAAAAATATAAACCATTTAATAGGGATGCATGATATTATCGGCATGGTATCAGCCAATATTAGCGTTAAAGTTCAATATCGGACATCGGCCATTCCATTAAAATATTTTGCTGATATAAAAGGCACAGTTTTTGCCTGCAGCGGCAGCGCAATGCGATGATGTCACGTGTGTCTACCCAATCTCACGGCGGAGAGGAAAATTCAAAATGTCAGCGTGTGGAAGTTTTATGTTTCGTTGGTGAAGATGTTAAATTCCAAAGATTTTTGGACTATGTTGAGCCTCGCTACATCATCCCCAGTCGGAGATATTTTTCCGACATAATGTTACCCGAGTTACATGCCATCATGTCCGACGTCATTGAGAAGCTAATAGCTGATAGCACTTGGGTGAGTTTTACCACAGACATTTGGACGTTGTGTTAGCCCCATTAGCATGATTAGTCTTACGGTACAATAGATAGACAAAAACTTTGAACTTAAAAAGTCTGTCCTTCATGCACAAGAGTGCAGAGGATCCCACACTGCAGCTACAAACCTGGAACAAGCCTCCACAAGTGAGACAGCATCACAAGGGACTAATGCTAATAAATATTATTTAACACTTTTCATTTAATGTAAGTTAAAGCACTATGCATGACTGTTACTGAATATATGTCACCAGCTCTTACAGCTGTTGCACAATTTTTGGAGCAAATAAGCCTAAATAAGAGGGCTATGTTCTGACAAAGGAACGGATTTAAAATATCGGTATCGGCATCGGTTATAGGCCAAATAAGTTTTAACATATCGGCATATCGGATATCGAACAAAAATCCAATATCGTGCATCCCTACCATTTAAGATGCTAACTATTTATCTCACTAACTATGCTATCAGGTTTTTGGCATCCAATCCAATCCAACTTTATTGATAAAGCCCTTAAAAAAACATACAGGACCAAAGTGCTGTACAGACAAGTTAAAAAGCACAAAAGGAATAAAATACAAGGAAAAAAAAATTAAAAAGACAAACAGTTTTGCAATAAAAATTGAAACAGTAAAATGAGTATCAAATCAATAACAATATTAGAATCAACATGTCACATGTTGTCAAAAGCCTTGGTAAAAAGATAGGTTTTAAGATGGGATTTAAAAACGGGCAGAGAGGCGGCCAGTCTGATGTGGAGAGGCAGACCGTTCCATACTTTAAGAGCTGCTACAGCGAAGGCACGGTCACCTCTAAGCTTGAGCTTTGTTCTGGGTACACTCAGGAGCAGCTGATCAGCTGACCTGAGAGCACGGGGAGCGGGGTATACGGCTCTAGCAGCTCAGAAAGGTAGGGTGGGGCAAGACCATTGAGAGATTTAAAAGTCAATAAAATAATCTTAAAACTGATCCTAAAATGTAACCAGTGACGAGAGGCTAAAATGGGGGAAATGTGCTCGTATTTACATGTGCCAGTTAAAAGATGTGCAGCAGCATTTTGCACCATCTGAAGATGGGCAATGGAGGAGCCACTAACCCCCACATAGAGAGCAGTACAGTAATCTGGCCTAGTTGTCACAAAGGCATGAATTACTGGCATTGAAGAAAAAACACCCATCCATCTTCTTCCACTTTTCCAGAGTTGGGTCGTGGGGATAGCAACCTAAGTAGGGAGGCCCAGACTTCCCTATCCCCAGCCACTTGGGCCAGTTCCTCGGGAGGAATCCCAAGGCGTTCCCAGGCCAACATAGTCCCTCCAGCGTGTCCTGGGTCTTCCTCTGGGTCTCCTCCTGGTGGGATGTGTCGTAACACCTCACCAGGGAGGTGTCCAGGAGAAATGATGCCCAAGCCACCTCAATTGGCTCCTCTCGACATGGAGAAGCAGCGGCTCTACTCTGAGTTTTTCACGGATGACCGAGCTTCGCACCCTAACTCTAAGGGAGAGCTCAGACACCCTGCGGAGAAAACTCATTTTGGCCGCTTGTATCCGTGATCTCGTTCTTTCGGTCACAACCCAAAGCTCATGAGGGTAGGAACGTAGATCGACCGGTAAATTGAGAGCTTCGCCTTTTGACTCAGCTCTCGCTTCACCACGACAGACCGGTACAACGCCCACACCACTGCAGGCGTTGCACCTATCCGCCTATCGATCTCTCGCCCCATTTTACCCTCATTCATGAACAAGACCTCAAAACACTTAAACTCCTCCACTTGAGGCAGGACCTCCTCCCTGACCTGGAGAGGGCACTCTACCCTTTTCTGGGTCAAGACCATGGCCTCGGATTTGGTGGAATTGATCCTCATTCCGGCCGCATCACACTCGGCTGCGAACCGCTCCAGTGAAAGTTGTAGATCATCACCTGATAAAGCCAATAGGACCACATCATCAGCAAAAAAACAGAGACGCGATCCTAAGGCCACCAAAAAAGATCCCCTCAACACCTTGGCTGTGCCTAGAAATTCTGTCCATAAAAGTTATGAACAGAATCAGTGACAAAGGGCCATTAAAAGAAACTTTAGGTTTTAAAGAAAATAAGTGTGTCATCATACAAAAACTGCTGCTTCATGTTAAAGTGTGTATTGCTGCACACTGAATAAATTCAGACTAAAATTATAAACAAAATGTGCTTTAACTCAGTAAATACAGGATGATATATTGAACTAATAAAGAATTACAGTCCATCTCATCCGACACAATTTATGCAAAAATATTTGCACAATATAAGATCCCATAAAAGGTGCATAAACTAATATCAACAAGAATGCACAAAGATGACTAGTAAATCATCAGATTAAAATAACCTTTAGGTGTAAATGTTCCTTTTTCTTGGACTAAAAGTAACTGAAGGCGATTCTTCCCGTGAGTTTAACCAGATCTGACAGCAGCTTATCCCTGAGGAGTTTTGTGGTCAGGAAGCTGAACAGTTTTGTGCTATACTAGATGGATGTCTTCCTCTCACTGTAAGTCTTGGTTTCACTCACTCAGGCACTCTTTTATTCATCCCTTTCCCCCCCATTTGACTTGAAGTCTTACAGAAACGGAAGACCAAAGCATTCAGTTATTTATCTGCATTGTACATCCTGAGTTTAAGGCTGTTGAAAAGACTGCCTTAGGCAAGAAGATCACATTGGAAGTCAGAAACATCAAGGTTGTATAATTGTCCCATGAGTCAATTAGGACCTAGAAAACATTTCCATGTCTGGGTTTAATTGAAAAATGTGTAAATAGAAGCTAAGTAGTCCAACAGCCTGACCAGCCACTGGAAGAGAGACGTGGTTAATCCTCCAGAGGACTACGTGATGAAAAGGCTAAATCAAAGAGCAGTATAAACAGAGCGAACGGTGCTTAAATGGCACTCAGTGTGTCCTTTCATCCTAATCTGTGTTGCTATTTCAGCTGAAGGGGAAGTTTGTGGAGGTGCTGCGATCCTCCTTCACAATGGCCTTGGTTCCTCTACCATATACTGTTCAGCATGTGTAATGAAAAAAAAAATAAAGAACTGTTCTAGGAATTTGTGAAACATGCATTCAAAATCTAATCTGGTTTATTTGAACTTTCATAATAGTGGAAAGTGTTCGAGACAGGCTCCAGCTCCCTGTAAACCTGCACGGGAAAGCAGGTGATAAATGGATGGATGGATATGAGTGGGAAATGATCTGGAAAAATGAAGAGTGGGGATTCCTGTCTATCTAAACTCAGTCTTTTAATCATAATGAAATGTAGGGATGCACGATATTGGATTTTTGGCCGATATCCGATATGCCAATATGTTAAAACTTATTTGGCAGATAACCGATACCAATACCGATATTTTTCCCCTAAACCTACTTACAGAGACTACATAACTTTCTCTGCTGTGGAATTAAAATACTACATTATTCTGCATGGTCTTTTTCATTTTGACCTGCTACCAAATGCAGATGCCAAAAAGGGGGTGAAAATGATGTAACACTTCAACTTGGATTATGTTTAATATCAAATGTATTCATGACATTTACTCTCTCTAACACAATGACAACACTCGGACAGTGCAAATTTGTAAATTTTCACAAATCTAAATTCAATCTGCTCACAAGCGACAAGTGAAAAGCACATAAGTGGTAGTGCATTAAAATATATACTTGACAATTTCTTAAATTAAAAATTAACATAAAAAACAAGCTTTTTATATTGGTGAGGGTTTTTTTTTTTTATGGAATGGCCGATGTCCGATATTTAACTTTATTGCAAATACCGGCCAATACCGATACCATGCCGATAATATTGTGTATCCCTAATGAAATGGCACGGGTTTTTTTTCCAATCACACAGGTCTATAGCAGTGCAAAAAAACACTGAAAAGGCAAAAAACAACAAGGTTTTATTTAATCAGACATGCTTTGAATAATGACTCTTAAATGGAAGTGTTATGTATTGTCATTGTATGCGCTCACATACAAAAACAAAATTTGTCCTCTGAATGGATACACCGATGATAAGATGACCAAAAAACAGTCCTAAAAAATGTCCTACAGGCTCATTCACTTTTTAAAATTAGAAGCAAAAAGTTTAAAGTACTCATAAAAGCTTTGCATGAGAAATTAATATGCATTTAATGTTGAATGACTTGCTGCTTCATCCATAAAAAGTTGACTATAAGATGATCAAAAGATAAAATACAAATAAAATTAGCTTACTTGATGTTTCTTTCAGAAGTGATACAAAAAAACTAATAAAAGCTGTGAAAAGTTGGCTTTTTTCAAAATTAAACAAACTATTTTTTTCTATCGATGAGGCTGAAAACACACACACTTCATCTTTTCACATATTCACACACCCACGAATTTGCTGTGTCTGCGTCGCAGCCGGCTCAAGGTCGTCCTGAAATCGGATCTGCATCCCACACGCATTCCACGGTTTTCTCCTCAACATGAACACTATATCACGCACACAAACACGCAACATCCTCTGAGAGATTAGGAGCAACAATGTTCCAGCTGCAGAACCTATAATGACATCACCATCTGAGGTTCTGCACCTGTGGAGGCGTAACTGGATTTGTCTAAAGCAGTGACACCAACTTATCTGAAATTTCTTCTAATATTTTATTAGTGAAAGTGTGAGTATAAAGTATCATCTCATCATTTTAGTCCAGATATTGATGGGGAATTATGAAATTTTCAAACATGATCTAAACATTTATTTTGCTCCTCAGCTCCTAATTTATTGTTAAAATCGTTGAAATACTTTCTTTTCTCACTGTTTTTCCAATAAACATACTGCATCTGTATCTGTGGGGACTTTTATGGTATTTATGACGTATCTGTTTCCATACAGCTCTTAAAATGACAATTATGGGTGAAGGGCATGTAAACAAAAACAGATGTGTGGTTCTGACCTGTTTGTGCAAATTGTTGCATTGACACTTGATTGAATAAAATAAGGAATGCTTTCATAGCAGCGTAGTTTGGGTTCTAACAGACACAGGTTCCTAAAGCAAAGTGTAAGTGCATCACAACACACTTTAAGTCTAGGGCTGTACAATAATTCAATATCAGTACATATCACGATATACTTTTATTTAACAATGGCGATATGAGTTTTAAGCACATTTCCAATATACACTACACACTATGATTACAGCGTTTCACTAACTGACGTTCACGACAAAACAATTCGAGCTAAACAGAAAAAGCCGCAACACATTGGCTACACGAGTGATGACGGACACCACAGACATGGAGCCCGAGCCCAGAAGCAGTAGGCTAGGCTAGGCTAAACTCCAACACAGTAAGTTTTAGCTACAAAATGAGTGCCCATGACCGTAATACAAGTGAAGAGACAACAGACAACATAGTTGATAGGAGAGGAAAGACTAAATTGGTGGTGTGGACGTGGTTCGGCTATCTAAGATCTGATAAACTGCAGGTTTCAGTGTGCTGCAAAATGTGCCGGAGAATCGTGCCAACTAGCAGTGGGAACACATCGAACCTGTTCCACCATCTGAAAAGTTTCCACTCGATAGAATAAGCTGAGAGTCGGAAGACGAAGCACCATAAAAGTTTAAGCCAACGTGTCCCTGAAGCATCACCCCCAGCCCCAGCTGTGTCAAAAGAGAATCCATGCAGCAAACACAGATCACTGTATTTATGCTTTATGACAAGAACTCCACACACTATAAAGACGTAACTAAGGTTGTTACAAATTTCTTGACTAAAGACGTGATGCCATTTACTACGGTGGAAAACAAGGGTTTCAGAAAAATGATGTCAGTCATCGACCACAGATACCAGCTCCCTGGCCGGGAATATTTATCGCACACGGCCATACCTGCACTTTATGGTAAGTCTATGTTGTTGTTTAAAGTTCAAGTTATTAATACTGACAAAGTTGAGAGTTTTATGTTTACTTGATGGTGATTTCAATTTTCTTTGAAGGCTAAATACAAATAAAAGGTGAACATTAACTTATGTTATGTTTGTATTTCTAAAATGTTGTACTGGAGGAGTTTCATAGACTTAGCAAAATAATTGTTAGTTTTACAAGCATCTGTTGTGGACACTCTTGGCAATTTTCTTAGGCTTTTAAATTTTGTATATTGATATCGGAATTATATCGTATCGACCGAAATTAAGAAATATCATGATATTTTGGCCATATCGTCCAGCCCTATTTAAGTCTAATAAAACTTGAAGTGTTATAAAGAAAGACTGCTGTAAAGCAGAAATGTCTGTCCTTGTGAGCATTATGAAAGCCTTTATGTAAAAATCTGCCCTTGATCATCACATAAAATTGTTTACTGAGCTAAGAGTACATTAAATAAGAAATATTAATTTAAATCATAAACACATTAAGATAAAATGGCACATGTGGGTCAAAAATTGAGTTCAAACAGAATAAAGCAGGTAATAAAAGTTATTATTGCAAATGCAAATGCAATTTATTTATGAAGATCACCTTATAATGAAAAAAAGTCACAGTTTTAATATTTTTGACCAAACCATGTAAAGGAGTCCGCGCTCAGAGTCCATGTTGGGGATGACTGACTGCTTATACACCAAATTTAGTTCATCATTTGTAAAAGTGACTAATTCATAGTCACTTTTGTATTAGCCATTTTCGAAAAGCTTGTTGCAGTCATCTTAAATCGGGTAGTTTCCAAAAGTTAATCCATTCTGCATGTACATCAAATGTATACCTTTAGAGTTTCTTTAAACTTTTGTGAGTTATATTGGTAGCAAACAGAAAAATGAACACACGCATACATGCAGGCCTTACACTTTCACCTTCCGTCACAGGCAGTACCTGAAGAACTGTAATAATGAATGTCTCTAGTAATTAAAGCACCATGTTGACAGTAGATTTTAATGTAGCGCTGCCACAGAAATGACCAGAACTGTTTTCACTGGAGCAGGCTTTGCAGCACTACAGATATTTAATCTGCCAGCGTTGGCTTGAACACAAACTCACTACTGTTTGTCACAAGTATGGAGGAAGACGAGAGAAAAAGAAGATAAATTACTCCAGGTGGCCATGATAAATAACCTCCTCAAAGAAGGCATCTTCCCTGGTTCCTCCAGATTTCACTCGGACTCCAAGGGGGTCACACCCAACCTGCAGGAGGGCCATACATGCTCCTCCACCTCACCATTGCTCCCTCATTCCTCCTAACCTCCTACAGACTTCAAAGACCTCCGCCACATAAAACAGACATCCTACGAGCACATTCCACACCTCCTCCCCTCCTCTGCTGCTGCTACACCCACACTGGCTCATCTGTTGTCAGCGTGCAGTTCCCATCAACCTGTTCCGTGTTTACCCGCCGTGACCAGGCTGCCTTTTGGAGAAAATAAAAAATTATGAGGCTCCAGCCACCCACAGCTATAGTTCCAGAGTATTCATTGAGGCAGACCTGTCTGACGTCGACACGATTCGTCACTTCAATCCCAAACTCTATAACGACTGATAACTGTTTGTTTTTATATCGTTTACTCAGAGAACATGTAACACACAGGCATGAATACCACAAAGAACTGCTATATCAACAAGTCAAACACAGTCGGGCATATTCATAGACAAAATGAGGCTTTATTCTATTTTAACTTGTCCCTAACTTTGCAAAAACTAACTAAAATTTCAATGTATGAAAGCGGAAGTGGCCAAAATCACATTAGAAAAAAACAGAATTACATTTGAAAAAACGGAATCACATTAGAAAAAATGGAATTACATTAAGACAAAGTGAAAGTGGCCGAAGCAGAAGTGGCCCGAATCACATTAGGAAAAAAAAGAATTACATTTGAAAAAACTGAATCATATTTGAAAAAACTGAATTACATTAAGACAAAGTGAAAGTGGCCGAAGCAGAAGTGGCCCGAATCACATTAGGAAAAAAAAGAATTACATTTGAAAAAACTGAATTACATTAAGCCAAACAGGAAGTTTTTGTGCTTTTAATAAAGTTAAAAAAAAAAAAAACTTGCTGTTTGGCTTAATGTAATTCAGTTTTTTCAAATGTGATTCAGTTATTTCTAATGTGATTTGGGCCACTTCCGCTTTGGCCACTTCCGCTTTGACCACTTCCGCTTTGGCCACTTCCACTTTGGCCACTTCCGCTTTGGCTTAATGTATTCCTGTTTTTTCAAACGTAATTCCGTTTTTTCAAATGTTGTTCATTTACATCTTAGGGTTATTTTCTGCGTTACTAAAAACCAAGGACTTAACTATTTGTTTCCTTACGTTTCCTTGTTACTAAATATGTGTTTGAAATTTATTGTTTGCTATAGTAAATATTTTTTTCCTTCAGCTTTTTTTTTAAATAATACAATGTTTTAGTGGTGTGTACAATAATTATTCATGTACATCAGACATGCTCAGTGTTTCTCACAGCAGTTTGCTGAATGTTTTTATCAGTAACACACACACTGACACAAACCAGATTTAGATGCTGAAACCTACAAGCGTGTTTGTGTACCATGCTCAAGACAAGACCTTGAACCAGACGTCTGATAATTTGTACACTTTCTGCCCACATTATATCACTGCTCTCATATGTATCAATGTGGTTGGGACTTACTGGCAGAAAGCTGCAAAACACAGAGATGCTGAGGTTGATTACAGATATGATGAGAAACTGCAACCACAAAATGTCACTTTACCCAACGATGAAGTCTCTGCAGAAAAAGTGGCTGTTCCACTTACAAACAGGAATATGTTTAACCTCTGGTGAAATGGAAATTGAGGCCTAAATTGGAAGATTAGGTAAATATGAATGTAAAGTCAGGTGTTAGCTTAGGTTAACAAAAAAAAACGAGGCAAATAGGAATGGCACAAGGCCTGCAGACCGTACATGTCAACGTTTTAAAAATGTTGTTAAATCTGTTAGCATTCAGAATGTGGGATGGGATGACCCTCACCTACTACCACACCACGTTTCAGCTCTTTATTGATAAAACCGACAGCTATTTTGTGATTGCTAAAGTTGGTTAACTGTGGTGGTCGTCTTGAATATGGTTGACTCCAAAAGTTACTTTAGCTATGTTTACATGGACATAAGTAAACGGATTAAACGGCCATTCGGAATAAAAATGTGTAGTGTAAACGCCCCATTCAGATTATTTTTTGTTGATTTAGATTGAGCCGAAAGAATTTGTAATCAGAATGAGACGGGTGGTTTATGACGAATCATAATCCGAACGGTGTGCATGCAAACATTTAATCTGATCTTTTTTTTTTTCCGATTGTGGAAAACTAACCTGACTGTGCATGTGCGACCCGTCTACTTCACATATTTCCACCTGCTAATGCTAATATGTCAGGGAAGCGAAACTGGTCGGTGAGCGACACAACATTTCCACTAGAAACTTTGAAAGAGCTCAAAATTATCTGTATTACCTGTAGCACAGTCGGGGAGTGCATTAACGTCTCCATCATCATTCAAACCTGGCGCAGGTCCATTTTAAGCGCTCGGGGTTTGTTTACGTTCATCACAGAAGTAGAACTTCTTCTTCTTTATTCAGAATAAAAGCCTGCTGCATGTAAACGTTTGTTGTGAACGGATTGTGCCCATGTAAATGATGCATTGAAATTATTTAATCTGAAAACATTTCAATCCGATCAAAGAATTTTGCACCTGTAAACATAGCTATTGTGACATCTATCCAGAATCTCACTGTGTGTACTACACTGAGACTATGCAGATGTTTTCAGGTGAATACCAACCTGCATCCACTCAAAGGAAATGTCAAATATACAGGTAGTTACCAGTACTTCAAATATAAACTACTTTTTGTGCTTATGCTTGTATTTCAACTTTGCTCAGACCTAGGCAAAGACAAAAATCACAGGCTGTCTATACAAAGTCTGAAGTTTGTTGATGAAGGCACCGTTTGCTTGCTTTTAATCCATAAAGAGTCAGCCTACATGAAGCAACATCTCTGAAGGCTTTGCTTTGCATTATTAGACGTTTGCCTGTTTGTGTGGGTCATAATACAACTCCTGACGTTGTGGAAGGTGAGACCAGTACACGTGGAAACATCTCTAGAGCAATGCCCTAAGCTGTAAAATATTTAATACGTTTGGAGAAATAATTAATCAAAACTATTCAATTGTGCACATAAGCAAGTGTAAAAACAAACACACACAGCTGTTGCTTCAAGGCTTGACTGCTGGAGCAGCACATCTGCATGAAGATGGAATTCTGTATTTGGGAACGGTATCCACATCCTGACAGGAAGACACTGAAGGACCTCCAGCTGCTGGGCCGATACACCGCAGCACCCCTCCCTGCATAATACTCCCATCAACGCATCCCCTAAACAATGCATCAAGATATTTTCAAGACGCCCTATTTAGTTTATTTATTAATATTGTTTTAAATTAAAAAGTCTTGTTTTGCCATTTGCCAAAACTGTCAAATAGTCCCTTTCTTCTATGAATATTTAAAAAGAGAGTTCATCTGCATTTAAAATGATATACAAAATATTTCCATGCCATTTTTGATTACAAACTTCATGTTTAAAGTGTAAATAAAATCGATCCACATTACGATTATTTAAACTTAATTCAGGATTGTTAACTCAAGGGGGAGGGGGCACAAAAACAAGAAACAAAATGCCTTTAAAAGTTGAAACAAAGCCTGTTTCATAACTTATTTCATGTTTTATTGATATAATTTTGAGCATTTTGGTGTTCCATAGTTTCACACTGCACTTAATAGTAAAGCACCTGCTTGTATAGAAATGTGACCAAAAGAACATCCTAAACAGAAACTATTGTGGTTTTCTATATTTTAACTTCCTCATTCAACAGTACAAGTTTCTTAAATAGTGCAGTTTTGGCTCATATGTGGGCGTGACTTTCCCTGTGAACTGATTGTTGTGGCGCTATAATTCAATGTTCACAGTGCATGTTAAAGCAAAATAGTGAAAATGGGTCTAAAAAGATTATTAAGGAAAATTGTTCTATCCTACGACTGCTAAAATGTTTATATCCAATGGACTAAAATTACATGACTGAGGCTAAAACTCAACTATTTTCAGTGAACCTGAGCAGCCTGCAGAAACAGGTGTCGGATTGGCTGTATTTAAATTAATGAACAACCTCCCACATGTTTAACTCATTTGTGTGATCTGAAAAAAAATAGATCCCAGAGGAACCTGACGAAGCCCAACTTAAGTTTCAAATCTCAGCAGATCACAATCTTTATTCCATTTCATAGTTTCAGTCTGCAGAGTTTTTAAATCCCTTCTGTATTACTGCTGAAAAAGAGGACATCAGTGTTTCTCAGGGATTTGGGCTGATTTTCTCTCTATCTCTCCACATTCTTTACACCTGCGTGACCACAGATTTCCAGAAGCACCAAGAGTTTCAACCTCCAACTCTGTGTAGAGAAAAGCAAAGGAAAAAAACTAAAAGAAAAAGCATTCATCAGCAGCTGAGGTATTTCGTGACCAACTGTGAAAGTTGCATTTAGCTCAGAGCCACACTGTCAGGATGGGATTTTACAGCTGGTCTTTAGTTTTCACACATTTTCAGCGCACCATGGCTTTGTAGAAGGATTGAATTTAAAAAGAGTTTTTTGTTATAAAATGAAGTGAGTCATGTCTACTTATTTTGCCAACAGTTGAACTTTTGATGCTTTCCGATTTAATACACATTATCACTAATGTATTTGTTTATTTGCATAAAAACTTCATAAAAACGCACGATTAAGACAAAACCCGACAGATTGACAGCCCTCTTACCAATGCACACCAGAATAAGGCCTGAATATGCATAAATAAGATTTAAAAAGTGACAAACTATCAATTAAGGGAAGCCCATTCACAGCAATGAATCAAACTAAGCCATCTTTTTGCAAAGTCAGCAAATAAGTTTGTGTAACCTTGTGGACTCAAATACTAATTTCATGGATCCACACCAAACTTTGGCCGCAACCTGTGACACTTTCCACAGCACCCATTATGAATATTCACTTGTCTTACTAATTATCAGGTCCAGTAAATGCCAGAACACAGTGAAAGCAGCCTTAAATAAACCTAACCTTAGTGCTAAAGTGACCATTTGAAGACACTTTTAAACATTTAATAAAAAAAAAAAACATAAAATCTAATATTATGCATGTCTAAAAAAGTCAAAATATAACTTTATAGTAAATTTTTGTATCAACGACGGGACTCAGTAGTCAGCCTTTAAAGTCAAAGTGGACGTTTTTAAGATATGTGAATGAGAATGTTTAACTGAAATAAATCACTAAAGTGCAAAAAAAAGTAAAAGAAAATCCCCATAGCATATTTAATAATTCTGAAAAGTTATCTTTGGTTCTTTTCAAGTCAAAACAAAAGTGTCATCTTTTTGACGGTGGGACCCGCCGACCCTTTCGGACTGACACAACCTCAGGAGGCACCGTGACGCTGTGGGCATTCATCGTAAAAAGGCAACTGGCTGTCCAACTTCAAACGGTTAAGCATGGGGTTGAAGTGGAAAACGATGGAGCAGATAAATGCAAACCAGTTGTCCCCCACTGCAGAGATCATAAAAAAAAGTTTGTTTATCAGAAATACCAGATGGCAGCAAATAGGTGTTCAAGATGCTGTCTGTAAAATGTGCCAACATGATCCCGCCACATGATCAACCTCCCCAATGTACACACAGACACTCAAGAAGGCATGCTTATTTAAAGACACTGGCTGTGACTTAAAAAAGAAGAAACTCACCAGCAGACCCACAGCTCAGAGATGCAAGTCCAGTCAGCAGGAGAACAGCCACCCCCTGAGGCCACCACGCCACCACCATCACGCCAGGAGCAGCGTCTTTCCAATCCCAGAGGTGCTGCCACAGCGATCCACTTGTAACAAGGTGCAGATGTGAGAGCGAAGCCTAGATCCTTCTTGTAAGAAGAGTTTCACTTGTCTTTCTGTGTCCCGCTCTGCCTCTCCGCCCTCCTAGGAACTTCCCACAGACGCCTCGTAGGAATACTCCACACTGACAGCCTGCGAGAGGCACACATGGAGAAAGAAGAGCGGGACAAAAGAAATGGGGGAGGAGGGTGTTACTTGGTCGCTCTCTCACTGTGCTGTTTTTTTCTGTCCGCCTCACTTCAGAGGCAACAGCTGAGTATATCCACACATGTCCTCCCTGGCTGTTGCGCACACACACACAAACGTTGCACATCACAAATACACGTCAAAGAGTGCATAAGAGATGTAGCAAAAAGAGAGCAATTCGTAGCGATAGGTGTAAGTTTGGAATGAATGAGGCGTTAAAGTCGGCAGTAAAAGTTTTATGAAAGACAGCCACAGGCATGCAAATACAGAGCATGCCAAGAGAGACATGGAAACTACATTAGGAACTAAAAACTATAAACACACAGAATATGTGTACACACGGACAGGTATCAAATCCTGCACTACAAAATAAGTTAGAGCTTAAATCTGTCGGTGCTATAATGAAAAAATGTCAGAAAAATATTGTGGTTTTTGTGTGACCAGTTGTGCATCTAACCTGACTTTCCTTGATTTGTCTCTTTGCAGGAAAACTACATATAATGTATAATCCAACTGCACCGTTAGCCAAGTTGGAAAATGTTTTCATGAAACTCAAACGAGATACAGAAAACATTTGTAAATCACGTGATAAGGTGTTCTTTTGTGGTTGAAAGGAATGGAGAACTCTATACTAATGTTTATAGCTAAATTAACAAAAAGGTGTAGCCAGCAATACTCTCCATTTTAAACTGTAGCAAAATCTCCAGGAAGATTGTAGAGTACAGTAGTCCCTCAATACTTTGCGGTTCGACTTTCGCAGACTCACTGTTTGACGGGTTTTCAACATAAGATTGTACACGAGACATGATTGGCTGATTGATGGAAGGTGACCAACCAGAGGATTGTGCTCTATACCCCAGGCGCTGATTGGCTCAGTAACTGTACCATCAGTCTGTCATATCTCTTTCATTGTGCTCGTTAAGGATTGAGTGGTCCGGTCCCTGTCTGGGGATCGTAACTCTGGCAATATGTATGGAACTAAAAGGCGCACGCTCAGGTGTTCTGTGAGCTACGTGGGCCAGGCATTAATCTTGTAACCAAGTCTCTGGGATTAAACTTCACATGCGGGACTGAATCACGTTCAGTTGCTCATGCGAGCTGGCAAGTGCAAGGGGGTGAAATCACAAACACTTCTCAGCTCCACATCAGGCCGTCACACGTCTGGTTATTAGAAGTGATTAAAGCTCACACCTCCAGGCACCGCCTCAACTTTGCAAATTCACACCAACTCAGAGTGCACAAATGCAGCTACGCAAAAACTATAATGCCAGCCACGCCAGTGAAAGACGTGTGCGTTACATGTTAGGATGATTAGCTTTAGGTTGGATTAAATCAAGTCTACGGCATTTACACACACTGCAAGAATCCACAGCTTGTTCCGTATAACTCTGTACTAAACTGTTCTTTTGAATGCTTCTAAATGGCACAGACTCAAAGTGTTGGGGCAGGAAAGAGCTAACAACAACCAAATGGGCCTCCCCACCCAACACCTGTCCCCTCTCAAAGTCTGGCTAAACTTTAGCGCCCAGTAGCCCCTCTACTGTCACTCCTGATTTGTGCAGAGCTGTATATTACATGTGATAAGTCAGCCTATTCCAGAGCGCGAGTGAATGGGTCAGTGCATCTCACACACCCTTCTGCACTCCATCAAACGCCCAGCGTGGAGCCTCTCCGGCCCGACCGCCCGCTCTGCCTGCAGGCCGGGGCTGAGAGCTGCAGGGGAGCAAACGGCTCTGTAGGTGGGGGTCACACCACCACACAAAAAGGGTTGAAAGTGGGATGCACTGTGTGCAAGACCTATTTACAGTCAAATTAATTATTCTTTGCCCATTTCCTCGCCTCGCACCACCAGTTACAGCCAAGCACATCTATTATCTCAAACGTGGTTAAACGTTACACAGTTTCAAGTTGAGGCTGAAAAATGTAGATGTTGTGTTCAAATACAGCTGGTCCAAAAATACATTTTCATTTTATGAAATATGGCATCAAAATTTGAATTGGACATTTTTAGCAATTTGTTTAATGCATTTAAACAAGTTAAATTAGTACCTGATTGATTCAAGTTTTTGGAAAATTGCAGCAAATATGAAATAGTTTGTCTTGGTTTTTATTGGTACTATTATTTTTATCATACTTTTATTTTTATTAAACTCAACTGTATTTATTTTATCATATTTTGATCTACAATGTTGTAATTCTTGTGAAGCACTTTGGTCAGCTGTGGTTGTTTTTAAATGTTTTATATAAATAAACTTTGAATTAAATTTAATTTAAAACTGTTAGCTTTCTAAAAGCCATAAAAACAATTTTTCCATAAATGAGTTTCTTCTTCGTCTTATTTAAGTTTTTGTGCCTGTTGCTGAAAAATGACCCTCAACAAATGAAGAATGTAACTGGTTTCACTGTTTTTATTGTAAAATAAATAAACAAAACTCAAATATCTTCGCATTATATTACCAAAACTCATTTTTTTCTGAAATTATTTAGAGGCAAACAATTATTTTTTTAGAATAATGTTTACGTTTTGATACAAACTTTTAAGGCTCTGCTTCATCAAATTATTCAGCTCAAACCCAGTTAATGAAGTGTTTTAATAAGAAAGTAAATAAGAAGCAGGAGCAGGATTCAAAATCTACGCAAAATGAACTGAAATTATTTGATTCAAATGAAGGGGCAAGATGCTGAGATAATCCTAGGAGTTTTTATTACTTCATAAAGAATTACTTGTTTATCACACATCTTATACAACAGAAAATGCAGGATGCAGCATGACTTTTTGTTAAGTCAAAATATTTCATGCTGTTAAATATGAACTTTTCTTTTGTGACTTTGCATTTTGCAAGCCTCCCACTTTCGTAAAATTATGTGGGATTATGGAATACCATTATTCTGACTATAAGGCACAATTAAAATCCTTGAATTTTCTCAAAAATCAACAGTGAGTCTTTTTATCTGGAGTGCCTTATAGTCCAAAAAACACTTTAATTACTGACATGCAAAAGACTATGTATTACTTTAAGGCTAGAGGAGAACATCAAATGTATCAAACCTAATGTGTTGCATTCAAAATAGTGCTGATTGCCTAAAGAATGTCAAAAACGGATTAATAAATAAGCATAAATGTTTTCAAAAAGTTTCATTAGATAAAGTTTCGTTAGATATTATCAAGGGGTTCATGTCTAGTTGGACAGTGACACAAGAGCTTAGATTAAAAAAATAAATCAATAAAAACTTAATGGGCACCAGAATACAGGTGGAAAGGAATGGGAAAAAAAATCATTTTTACATCAAGAACATTTACCATTTACTGCAAGTTTTCAGCCAAGACTTTGAAATAACAAGAACTGTAGAATAAAAACTGAAAGAACAGTTTCAGGTCCGGAGTTGACCCCTAGACGATGTTACACTTTTACTCCTTCAGTTCCAGAGAAGCATGTGGAGATCTGTTTAGTACAGTTGTTTAACTTAGAGGTCAAATTCAGTTTGTTTTGTAGATTCGATCCGCTCCACTTTTTGCCCTCCAGCAGCAAGAGACCAGTCAAAAAAAAGCCTGGTTGTTTGAAATGATCTCTCTCAGTTTCAGAAAGACGACCTCGGTTTCTGAAACAGAGATGTTACATTAACGTTACAATGCATCACGGACACGGCTGAATATTTTTTATTTCAGAATGGGCTTTACACGAGCAAACACGTGCCCGTACACAGCTAGAGTAAAGGATTTGAATGGACTGAAAAAAATAATAAGATAAAGCACTGCTAACCTGTGAAACAAAAAGCCGTAGCAGAACAGAGACGATGAAATTAGCCCGAGCAAAGGAAGAATGCGTGTCCTGAACAAAGTTTCAGCTGGAGCTTAACTGACTCGATGTTCTGTGGAGTTTGGAGGATTTTCAGCAGCTCAGAGTTAAAACTCCCATCACAGAATCCTGGAAAGCAGTTTATTACTGGAGCAACACAGCTGTCTGTTTCTAACGGCCCAACTGGCCAACAGCAGTCCCCATCCTGCAAAACCAGGGTTAGCATTGTCGTCACTGAATCCTCAAATATGACCACATGCATTTATTTAGCCATAAAGCAGAAGTAGAACTAAATGTTGCTGCATTTACAATCCTGTTGTCTCACCAAGTCCTAGTATTGAGAACTGATTAAGAAGTTTCTGCAAAACCTGGTGAGAAATATCAAAGTTCATGCTCAATAATCCAGGTAAAAAAATCCAACAAAGATCAGTCTTTTTTATTTTTTGTTGAGATGTTTCATCTTTCATCCAAAAGGACTTCATCAGTCCGAGGAGCCACGATAAACTTTGTCCCGCAAGCAGCACACTCACATAGTGGACGAACCAGTTTGCTGGTGATAAGATGGTTTCTGGGGTTCACCCTCACCCCCGTCGACTCCTCTGAGGCAGCCACGGCCAGTGGTTCAAAACATCAAAGTTCATGCTCAATAATCCAGGTGATTATAATAATAATGTAATATAATAATAATCTTGTGAGAAAAGTAAAAGTTATTCAAATCCCATCGATTATATAAAAATAAAAAAACAGCTACAATTGATAAATAGGTACAAATAGTCCCAAATTTATTGAAAATATATTAAACTTGGTAGAAATGCCGTGGTTTTTCAGTATGGCAGCACATAAAAACTAATGAATCTGCTTTAAATGTAAAATGGACATTTCATTATGATTTTAGGTGAAAACCTCCAAAGGTTCAGCTCTAAGTGTGACCACAAATTTCAACAATAAGAGAATAAATTGCGAGCCAGTTTTTGTTAGGTAAGTAAGACTTAAGGTGCGGTTGTCTGACGTTTTTATTTTATAAAGAAACCAAAAAAGTACCACAGATAATGTTGGATGTACTGTTGCCAAACGTTGAACTGTAAATATTTACTGCAGTGTACATATTAATTGAAATGTGTGAGAATATTCCCTGAAGTAATGTGTGTGTGATGACACCCATGTTCAGCAAAATCCTCATAAAACAAAATATTGTGATAAAATGAACCCAGAATCTTTATAGTCTCAACCATCAAGTCAAATTCAGTGCCTTTTAAAATATGTAACACCAAATCCAAAGTCATTTCAGGGTACTTTGCATGGACTTTTTGTATTTTACACAGAAATGCTCTACGAGCCGCAGTGGCACAGTGATCAGTGCCATGGTCTCGTAATACTGAGGCTACAGGTTAAAGCCCAGGTTGCATCATGAAGGGCGAAGTGGAAAACAATTGTCAGATCTATCGTGCGAGTTTGATCGTAAAAATGAAAATAAAAAGAGCGCTGAAGCACAGAACCGTATATCAGAACTACATAGTTCCAGACACCTGCAGACCAGAACAGAAAGTAAAACCTAAACTTTGCAGAACAGAAGAGATAAATCCTGATGAATATTCCACATTCCCACTAAAGCGCTGGAGCAATTCACTCAGCTGAGATTGATGCTTTGAAGTGACAAAGAACGAAGAAAGAATATCGCCATTCATAAAGAGTGAAATGGGGCCGCCACAGCAAGGTTCTGCCGGGCTCTCCTCCTCCTTTCTTCACGCTGTCTCAGTTTCTCCCTCAGTCTGCCTCGCTGTCTCTGTCCTCATGATGTTATGATGGGATATTCAATAGCAGAGAAAGACGATCACTTCTACTAAATCTTTTTTCTTTGCCAATATTGATGTTTTTAACAGACAACTTCTAGAACGAGTGTAGTAGAGCTTTATATTGTATTACCCCATCATCTGAAGTTTCAGGCTGGACATGAAGTGCCGCTTTCAGACCGTATAGATTTGATTTAGTTTGTTTTTGTGTCTGACCTGTCTGATGGGAAAATAGCTTTTTAACTTCAATTTTTTTGTGTGTGTGCTCAAGCTATCAAGAAGGGATCGTGTAGAAACTTGTGCATTTTGATGCGCCGTGTGCAGGCAAAAATTGTGCACAGCAAACGCAGAGGAGTAAATCATGCGCGTCGGCTCGTAAATGTCACAACTTTAGGGATTCACATAAACATTTCAACTCGTACTGCTTCCAGTCAAGAGAACCAAACCCAAAGACTTCCCTGTACTGAGTTGAATAAAACTTGACATGTCATAAGAAAAGTTTGAACAAAACGTTTTGCATAACGCAGTAATAGAAAAACTTTACTAAAACTAAAGCTCTATAAAATAGCTATCACTGTGTACAATAGCTAAAATTTCTGGAAGCAATGCATATTGCCTGCCGCTTCGGATGCCAAAGTTGTAAATGCCGATCTTGCATGATTTGTTAGCACAGCATAATGTGTGAGGGGGACTCTGAGCTGCTACCACACCAAAATGTAGTTCAATATATGTAGAAATTACTTTATCATAGCTATTCTTGTATTTGCTACAGTCAACAAGCTACGGCGGATGGATTAAATAAAATCTGTCCAATGAGATATTTTGCAAACATACTATATATGATCGTATGAATATGCACAAATACATGAGCACGATTGTCTGCCTGTCAGGGTGGTGAATGATAACAATGCACAAATCATTTCCACTGTTGTTCAGACTTTAAACCAGCACTTAATTTGAGCCAGATCGTGCCGGAACAAGATCAGGGAACTCTCTCATTTTGACCGGGTGCGTTCCGGCAACTGTTTGCTCGGATCCGGCAACTCAAATCTCCGCCCCTAAAAGTCCAAAGTCGTTGCGCATTTTTATGTTGATTATTTATTAAAAATACAATGAGAGGAGACGTTGCCCAGTCTGTGGAGTGGATATTACGACCAGCTCGCGCACAAGCTCGCGCACATGCTCCTGCCTAGCAGAGACGCGGCTGGCATGTCCCGTGGGGAAGAAGTGTCTTCATCAATATGGCAAACCAAGTAGCCCATTAGTAGTGGTAAAAGTGACTATTAATGGGCCACTTGGCTTGCCATACTTTACGCACAGGAGCGTCTCCAGACAACTCTACAGAGCGCGCACAACTCCTGATGTGAACTCACGCATACGTTTCAGAGATAATAAATAAAAAAGCTTAGCTACAGTAAAAAATAAAATATGAGAAAAATGTTTGATGAGTATTATTCACATTAATCACGTATCAAAACAACGGCGTTAATTTGTCAAAATAACAGCGATCAAAATGTTGACAGTCCAATTTACTTTCATAAATAAATGGATGGATGGATGGATGGATGGATGGATGGATGGATGGATGGATGGATGGATGGATTGTCCTTAGTTGGACAACCGAGATGGCGTCGCAATTGAGGTTGGAGCAGCAGGAGCAACAATGTGCAGAAATTAATTCAGTGGAGAAGAGTTTGACACAGACACGGGAAGTGGTGTTGGTTGGAGTGGTTGGGACGCTTGAGGAGCTGCTCTTTTCACACACAACCTGTTGTTGCTCTCTAAAATAGTCATTTAAACAAGTGTTTACAAATGAAGGTAAACGTAGATGTTTAACAACCCGTTAAAATAAGCTACACCAAAATGCAGGAAATAGCATCTACTTTATTCAAAAATTTAAGGGGGAGGACCTACAAGCTCCCTCCACTTCCCCCTTTCCCCTGGCATCTAACGTAACCATCAATTCTCGTGCTGCAGATGAAACACGACATTTAGATACCGGTACTGGAAGCTGTAATGGCCAAAATCAAAACTTAAAAGCTTTGACAGATGAATCAACACTTGCATACGGTACATGTAGTGGATTTCTGTGTTTTTCGTACAGAAATATTTGTATCTTTAAAAAAAAGTAAAGATTTTCTTTGCTGCTCTCCTTCTATTGACCTGTTTGGGTGAACGCAGCAAACCAGAGGAGTCTAATTAAGGAGTTTTTCTGGCCGTTAGACAAAGCAGACAGTGGGGGTCACAACACTGGACCACAAACTAGCTGTGACCCTCACACCTGCCTGGTTACATTACACCCAGACGTGTCTGAGCAGTGGACACACTCACACCGAACACACTGAAGGGCACACAAACCTATGAGGAAGTGCTCATGCATGGCTGCATGCTGATAATGCCTATTTCAAAAGATGTGGGAAGAAACATAATTTGGGGAATGAGTCAATGCAAGATTCACAAGAAGGAAAGTTATCTTAGGCTTAAAAAATTGAGAATAAAAAAAACAACGTGAAACATTTAGTCCATTTGTACATTTTAGAGTAATTTGACTTACTGAGCTCGAACGCAGTCGGATGTTAAGAACATTAAGTGAAGCCCAGCCGGCTGCAAAGGGGCTCCATGCGGGAGTAAGTCAAAAGTTCATGCCCTCCTTCCGGTGCTCAGCCTGCAAATTCAAAAAAAAAAAAATATTGCTTTGTGTAAGCTGCAGACCCGCCACAAACAAGACTGATCGTTGCAGAGCGACTCCACCTGTTTCCCACTCCAATTAGTCGTGCTGAGCACTGAAGTACTAAATAACCAGCAAACAGGAACTGAAAGAGACTGAACAAAGTGCAATTTAGACTTTTTCAAACAGATATGAGGTGAATCAAATAAAACACCACCGTCACTGAGGTTTGTCAAATGGTATATGGTAGGAAGAAAGTTTATTTTGTATGTTTTTAAGTTAACAATACTGTTTACTGAGCACGTAGAGGAACATCACACCAGAAATGGAGCAAATGCATGCTTCAAGTTTGTCAGAAACAATTTTAACTTGCAAGTAGGTATGCACGATATTATCGGCATGGTATCAGTATCGTCCGATATTAACGTCAAAGGTCAATATCGGACATCGGCCATTCCATCAAAATAACTCACCGATATAAAATACGCTGTTTTTGTATGACAACCCAGTGACAGGGATGCCTGCAGCGGCAGCATAATGTGATGACGTCACGCGCACCTAACTTGATCTGATCACGGCGGAGAGGAACAAGTCAAAATGACAGCAGTGTGGAAGTTTTTATTTTCGATGGTGAGGATGTCAGATTCTAAAGGTTTCTGGACTACATTGAGTCTCACTACATCATCCCCAGTCCGAGATATTTTTCTGACATAACCTTACCCGAGTCACAAGTCGTCATTTCCGACATCACTGAGAAGCTAATAGCCGATAGCACTTGGGGGAGTTTGACCACAGACATTTGGACGTTGTGTTAGCCTCGTTAGCATGATTAGTCTTACCGCACAATGGATAGACAAAAACTTTGAACTTAAAAAGACTGTCCTTCATGCACAAGAGTGCAGAAGATCCCACACTGCAGCTAGGAACCTGGAACAAGCCTCCACAAGTGAGACAGCATCACAGGTGACTAATGCTAATAAATAACATTCAACACTTTTCATTTAATATAAGTTAAAGCACTATGCATGGCTGTTACTGAATATATGTCACCAGCTCTTACAGCAGTTACACAATTTTTATAGCAAATAAGCCTAAATAAGAGGGCTATGTTCTGACAAAGGAAAGTATATAAAATATCGGTATTGGCCAAAGAAGTTTTAACATATCGGATATCGGCCCAAAATCCAATATCGTGCATCCCTACTTGCAAGTGTAAAAAAAACACTAAAAGTGATGGGAATAGAACAGTAGCAAAGAAATGCAACTCACCCACTTTACTGTATGTAAACATTGTAAACAATGATCTTGCACAAGCTAAAGGGTTTGTGTAATTGACTGGAGCTACTACCACACCAAACTCTAGCCTAATATCTGTAAAAAATAACAAAAGTAAAATCATGTTTTGTGTTTGCTAAGGTCAGTTAGCTGTAATCTAGAATCAAGCTGATCTAAATTAAAATCCAGCATGTTATTTCTAATGGCATCTGCACTCTGGAACATTTCTGACACACTCCCTGCCACTGGTTGTAGTAACACATGAAGGGATGGACCCAACCCAACCCCTGGAACAGCTGCTGACTGTATTTACGCACCGCTCTATAGAGGGGTTGACTCAGACAGGAGGGATGTAAATGGTAAATTAGCAACCCATAGATGCTCTAAGAAAAGGTCCGTTCATTAAGTTGGACTCTCCAGGCCATTGTGATTAACGATGTTTGGACAAATTTTAGTTTTAGAGCTTTTTAACACGAAAATAAATTAATATAAGGAGCTGGTCTGAGTACCTGCCCTGTGTGAGTGAAAGGGAGTATAAAAAGGAAAGAAGGTTGGGAGGGACGTCGGCTTCTGTGCATATTTTCCATGTCTACTAACACTCCTACCTTAGCAGCAGCGCTGCTGAAAGCACTTTTGTGTGTTTTTAAGTGGGTTGAAGGTACCAAAGCCTGCACCTCATAGTGTGAGGTTATTAATAACATTTAAATGGAAAACATATACGTAACCTAGTAGCTTCTAACACTTGAAGGTTGGGTTTGAAAAGATGGGGTTGCAGGGGAAGAAAACCAGTTCAGGAAAGCATCGATGTTTACCTGTACATCTAGATCATCTAAAACAGGACTTCTGGTCGTGCCATCCATATGATATTAATGTTTATTTTATCAAATTATCCCACTGATTTAATAGTTCCACTAAAGTATACAGTATTTGCCAAATATTCTTCCTTTTTTCTTAAAATGTGCATCAAATTGCCAAATATTTCACTTCATCTGGCTAATTAGACCTTTGCTCAGGTTACGTTTGGGAGATATTTTAGCAAATATTATAATTATTATAAATTATTATTATTTATTTATTTTTAATTTTGTGTACATTCAGTCAAAGCAGATGTACTTGTAGATGTGGGTTTGTTTGGCAAAGGGTTCTGTGTGTTCAAATGTGGGTATATGTATGTGTATATATGTGTAGGTATATATGTATGGATGCACAGATTCATATTGGTGTTGATGGTGATACACCCTGTGCAGTGTGCAATGGTTTCGACGTGTCTGGAATGAATCAATAAAATTAAATTTAATTTAATTTAAATGTAAAAAAAAATAAAAAAAATAAAAACTGACTGAGGATTTAACAAAACTGTCTCCAACATCACCACTGTTTAGGGACCACTAATACCTGTTAGAGGTTAAAGCGCTGGAATGAAACTGTGCTGGATTTTGTTGCACAAGCACACAGACCATCTTCTCTCTCTGGGGGCCATTTGTTGCAAATGGACCATGTTTACTGCCGACTTCAGTGCACGCAAATGGAGGAACACTGGATAAAGTTAAAAACAAACTGTCTTTGAAGCGTAAAAATGAATATTAGTGCACTGTAAAAATGACAGAATTATATTAAGCTATCATGGCTTCAACACTCCCATATTAATTCCTCAGTTGTAACAAAAACACATGAGATGTCCGTGTTTTTAAAGAAGGCTCTGAGTGAGTGATAAACCAGCTGCTTGCATGGCTGATGAGAAACACAGGAGCTTTGCAAACTTTGAAGGGAAATCCTTTTTCTGGTTGTTATGTTGACCCAGAGCTCATTTGTCAAGTGGGCACATTTTCCCTTTAATTTGGAGACGTGGTCCTCTATAGGAACATTTAAAGAACTAAGTTGTTTGGGGGTTTTTTGGAGTGTTTTTCTATGTATTGAATACACACATACAGAAAATCCGACACCTGTTTTCTGGTTCCTGACAAATCGGTCAGCTTTGACTCCAGTGTTGATAAAGTTACACCAAACCATTTAATCTTTGGATCACATACTTCAACTGCACTTCTTTTGTCACAAAAATATTCATATTTTAGAGACGTGATAGTTTTAGACAAAACAATGCAATGCTGTACAAATACCACCTTAATGTGAAGCTAGGAAAAAGGAAATATATTGAGAATGGGAACAACAAACCCACACTTGATGTTTGTGATTGATGGTTTGCAAGGAAGCAGAAAGCCTCATGAGATTTGCAACCGTGTGTTTTAATATATAAGGTCTTTGTGAAACTGCTGGATCACTAAGGATATCAGTCATGTGCAGTGGTGTGGAAAAAACAACTTCAGTGTCTTCTTCAGTTAAAGTCTCAAACATATGGAGTCCTCACCTCCCTCTACAGGTATGCAGTGGAGAGCATCCTATGCTCCAGGATCAACATGTGGCCTAGTGGCTGCACAGCTGCAGAAAGAAAAGCTTTGCAGAGAGTAGGGGTTGAAGAGCCCGCAGTGGTGCGTATTAGGTTTAGTTTTAGAGATTATGTGTATAGGTTTTTTAATAGGTTTAGAGATTAATATTTTTTGCTTTTTGTTTGTGAAACAAGGTCAGAGGAAGCTGGTTCTGGTTTGGTCGATTTGACCCGGTGTTACACCATATTCTGTGACCTGCGACAGTGCATGTAACACCGCCCCCTACGGTCACAATATACGGTGGTCACAGAATATGGTGTAACACCGGTTCGCAAAGAGCTCCAAACAGTCAGGAAGTTGATTCGTTTTCTGTTTCCTTACAGTAGTTGAACCGGAAGATTCATCTTTAGTGAAATATTTCCACACTATTGATGTATTTCTACCTGTTTGCCAAAACTGGGCCTGCTCTGCTCCATCCTTCTGCTTGGAGGAATCCAATTTGTAATCCACGCCCGGTGCGGATCACATGACACTTGACACAATGAAATAACGGTGACATAATGACGTCACCACAAATACTCAACGTGAAATTTAAAAACTCAATAGATGTCCTAGGAATCAATGTGTCGATTACTCGAGTAGTCTGTTAAAGCCCTAGCAGAGAGTGGTGAAGGCTGCACAGAAGTCTGTTGGAGTCAGCCTCCCCACCATCACAGACATCTACACCTCCAGATGCAGGAAGAGAGCCCCATGAATCATGAAGGACCCCACTCACCCAGCACACACACTTTTTGCCTCGCTTCCCACAGGAAGGAGGTAGAGGAGCATTAAGTGTAGAACCACTAGACTGAGGAACAGCTTCTACCCTGAAGGTATTAGACTCATAAATCCCTAACCAGGATATCATTGTAAGGGGAAAAAAAAAACTGTAATGGCACTTTAATTGGTGATATGTGAATTAACTGTGCTGCTGATTATCCATGCTGCTGGTTATCCATGCTGCTGATCTCTTGCCTTTATGTTGCTGTATTCATTCATTCATATGCTCACTACAGACTCATGTTTGGGCTGATGTTTAATATACCATATTATATTACATTATTCGTGTTTAGCGAATATCTTAGATGTTTAAGCATATCGTTTAGCATTTGTTTAGCATTCGTTTAGCATATATCTTAGCGTATATCTTAGACCCTTATGTACTGTTTCTTTTTATACTTTATATTTTAGTTATTTTGGGGTGTAATTTGGACCTTGAGTACACAATTTTGTTTCACCTCATGCTAAAGCAAATGTTTTTTGTATTATATCATTTTTAATACTACAGGGAGATGAAGGATGAAATAAGAAAGTGGACCCGAAAAAAAAAACTGAAAGTCATTTTCTTTTTTTCTTCTACCTCATTAATGTATTTATGACCCATTATATTATGCAAAAGTCTTGCATACAAAATCAAGCAATCAAGATAAATGTAACTACTGGTACATGTCCAACATTTGACCATCATTCCATTAATAAAAAATGGAAGCAGGATTTTTTTTTTCAAACTTGTTTTGAACACTACAAACTCATGTTCCTGTTTTTCCTTTGATAACTTTGCTTTCTGTCTTAACACAAAAATAGTTCCCCCTGTTCACAACAAAATCTTAGTGTATTTTCTGTATGAATATTCAGTTACTTTTCAATCTGTATGGTGAATTCTACAGCTTGGGACTTTAATGTCAGGGTTTGGTGGACAGGAACGAACCCAGTAGTGCAGACAGGACTCAACTCGGCAGATTACAAAACCAAAAACTTTAATGATGAACAAAAAGTAACAAAACAATAAGCTGACGTGGCAGCACACTTACTTTAAACTAGTAGACTCAGGAGGGATACTCAGACAAGACTCAGGAAGGGTACTCAAAACGGGACTCAGGAAGCTCAGGAAACTCAGGAGACTCAGGAGAACACATAAGACCCAAATGAATACGACGCGACGAAGAACAAGACAGAACAGACAGCTTTTATACCAGGACAAAACGAGACGTGATTACAAACAGCTGTGACGAGACAAGGGTGACACCAATTAAACTGAAAAGAACACACATGGGAAACACAGACACAAACAGAACCAGTAAATGGTACCATCCTTACATTTAAGGCTTTTATAATCTTTATAGGCTGGAATACTTCAAATAGTATACTTGAAATCATCCAATTAAATGTGAGAAACTGGCAATAAACTGTGACTCTATAGGACAATAGTGAAAAATCTCTATCAATGAGAACCTTATTTATTGGCATTCAGAGATAAACTTTGAGGCATTCATGCAGCTCATGTCAATCTTTGTCCCTGGAGAGCTGAGAACATTAGATATGGAGCTATCAGCAGACTTTCCCCAACATTGTTGTTGGCGCTCTTTCAATGATAGCACGATGAAAACACAGGAAGCAGCCCGGAGAGTGCTGCGGCTACGATCGATGCGACTCTGTCCAACTAAGAGCTAGGTGAAGTCTTAACATCTGCCCTCCTCACTTCTCAACCCTTCTGTTTCCGTCCTGTCAAGTCTCCTACTACTGCTAATGTATCTGAACGCAGTGTCATCCAGTGCCGCCTCACAGCAGTCGATAAATACTGGAAATGCTAGCCATCTCTGAAACATCACTCCTTCACTTACTGTAAGTGCACATCACTGACGACCCCATCCGCACGCTGCTGACAGGGAGGAAGACAACACCGGGCAGCTCATGCCGTGGGCCGAGCATCAACCACAGACGAGGTTTTCACGACTGAAATCGCAGATGTCTGAATCGGGCTCTCTTTATCAGATATGAGCTGGTAATAAACATCATTCCAGGAATAAAGAATACCCTATAAAAAGGTTTCTGAATGAAGTATGATACTGCTACTTTTTGCCTTTCACCTGACATTTCTATGCTTTTGTGATAGATAGTATTACGGTTTTGTAAGAGCTGTTCATTTATCTAAATTCAACAATTCCTATTAGGAATTATAGCAAGCGCTGACTGAATAATTTAATCTTTTATAATGTCAATTACAACACTTAAGAAAGTAAATGCTAATCCTTTCTTCAGAGTTGTTACATAGTTATCTCTAAATAATGCATCTGAGGTAGACAGAACAACAACAAAAATAATGATGACTCCAAGAACCCCTTCAATTAAATCTAACTGGACTGTGTATATTAAAACAGGATTATACACTGCCAGACCCCCAAAAAAGTCGCCACCAATAAAAAAGGTCACACTAATATTTCGTTGGACCGCCTTTAGCTTTGATTGCGGCATGCATTTGCTGTGGCATTGTTTTGATAAGCTCCTGCAATGTCACAAGATCTATTTCCATCTAGTGTTGCATTAATTTTTCACCAAGATCTTGCATTGATGATGGCAGATTCCAACCACTGTGCAGTCTTCTCCAACACATCCCAAAGATTCTCAATGGGGTTAAGGTCTGGACTCTGGCGGCCAATCCATGTGTGAAAATGATGTCTCATGCTCCCAGAACCACTCTTTCACAATTCGAGACCGATGAATCCTGGCATTGTTATCTTGGAATATGCCCGTGCCATCAGAGAGGAAAAAAATCCATGATGGAATAACCTGGTCATTCAGTATATTCAATTAGTCAGCTGACCTCATTCTTTGAGCACATACTGTTGCTAAACCTAGACCTGACCAACTGCAGCAACCCCAGATCATAGCACTGCCCCTACAGGCTTGTACAGTAGGCACTAGGCATGATGAGTGCATCACTTCACCTGCCTCTCTTCTTACCCTGATGCGCCTATCACTCTGGAAAAGGGAACAATTCTTAACCCAACTTTAGTAGTTTCTGCAATCTCCTTGGATGTTTTCTCTGCTTGATGCATGCCAATGATTTGACTCTTCTCAAACAGTCTGACATTTTTTTCCATGACCACGCAATGTGTCTTTCGACATGGTTGTTTAAGAAATGAGAAGCAACAAGTTGGGGTTAAATAACTTGTTGCCAGTAATTATCCAATAGGAGGCTCATGCCTATTTGCTTAGTTAAAACCAGGTGGCGACTTTTTTTTGGCCAGACAGTGTATTATTGCAGACACAGAACTAGAACAGAAACAGAAACCAACAACTGAGAGCAAACACTAACCTCTGTTCACACAACAGGAGAACGTCTGCAGTCAAAACAGACTAGTAAATTTTATTTTGACATCATGGAAAAGTGTTTTTTTTTTTTTTTAACAAATAGTTGTGTTTGGTTGTTGCGTTGTGATTCTGATAGCTGGCTGTGAAGACTGGAAAGTTGTTGGCTGAGGCTAGATTCTGGTTAGATTCTTTCCATTTTCAGACCCTCTGCCCCTCGTTCCTTTTTCATCAACCCCAGTCCACCTTGTGATTGTACAATGTTAAGCTGTCAGGCTTCACTATAGAGAACATTAATGCAGATAACAGTCTGCTACTCATGGAGCTCTGCAGAGAAATGTGTATTTATTGCTGTTCTTCCTCTCTTCATTTCAATTAAATAAAGATGCACTGTAAAATGTTTGCTTTACTTTGAACATCAGTGCAGACTGCCAGTGTATGTCTTCACTGACTAATAAATATGACATTTCTTAATGTTTGTCAAATTAATTCATGCTCCGGTCTTATCTGATGTAACTTGTCCTCACAGGAACAATAATAGTATGCTTTACAATAATGTTTTGAGTTCACTTCAGTCACAACAGTCAGAGTAATAAATGGCGCCAGGGGTCCTATGAGAGTGGGACCAGCTGCGTGTTTCTTCTTGTCAGCAGTCCCACTCCATTTGACACCTTCGGTCACATCCCTTTTTTTCTTGTGCCAAGAATACTGTTGGAGCACTGGTCTAAGGCCTTTTTGTGCCCCCCTCAGAGAACAAACACTCGTTCAACTCAACGGCGTGCCCCTCTGCCCATCCCCACAGCGCAGACAGGGCCAGTGGCTGTAACTGGAGAATGAAGAGAGAAACAGCTGCTCCCGCTCCATCCTGCATCTGCTACAACTGTGATTTTGATGGAACAAAGTGAGAATGCAGCCAATCATTTGAACTGAAAGTTCAGACACACTCCAGTCATTGTCTCTCCCCCTCACACCTCACATCCATCCTCCTACCCTGCCTTTTCCTCCTCTGATACAAGAAATGTTAAACGGATGCTTATCTATCATCATTATTTACTCTGCTCCATTTTTTTTTTGTACCTCAAATTTTAGCCAGTAAAGCAACGATGCACCTCAATGAAAGCCCTGGCCAAGTTCCTTCAACTGACTGATGAGAACTTTGGTTGACAGATCGCCCATATAAATCTTTACTCATTTCAGTTTGAGTTTTAATGTTATTATCATTAGTTCAGAGCCAAAAGAGAAACACACTGAACTTGTGTGTAAACTGTTGGGTTCAAAACAACCCAATATGTAACCAGATGATGGGTAAAATTTGGACAAAGCCAATCCTGGGTACCATATTTTTCGCCTTACCCGTTGCACTGGTCTATAAGTCGCATCAGTCCAAATATGTCTAAAAAAGTGGAAAAATCCATAAATATGTTGCTTCGCCGTATGCGTCACACCTATTATGCATCACTGCTGACACATCGCATTTGTTACGCATCACCGCTGACAACCCGAAATAGTGGGTTGAACCCAAAAATGTGGGCCGGTGTTGTGCCAAAAATCGAATGGACACACAGGAAAGTGCACAGGAGGACTTTAAAAAGAATTTAACAAGATTAACACTTAAAAACATTTATTTATTTGCTCGAAATTATAGTAAAGGTGTGTCTCAGTCTACCTTTTGCTTAATAAATGCACTTTGACAGTCAAATCATCTGTATTTCAAAACCCGATTCGCGGAAGCGGTGGGCACACACAGAGGGATGATCCTCCGCATTTCTTCAAAATTTAACAAGATAAACACCTAAAAACAATTATTTGTTTGCTCACAATTATAGCAAAGGTGTGTCTCAGTTGAACTTTTACTTAATAAATGCACTTTAATAGTCAAATTAGCTGCATTTTGTCGGGGTGGTGCAACTGGTTTGACTTGCTCCAAGCAGCGAGCAGAACGAAGGTGGGGTACTATGGCAAGCTGATTGTCTCATTAATAACTGGTAAAAATTGTCAGTCATCCAGGAAATGACAAATTTACAAAAAAACATGACAAAAACAATAAAGTGTAAAGTATAATAAATAAAGTCCAATTGTTTTTGTATTGAACATTTTTGAATTTGTCATTATAGCCACGTTTACCTATTGCATGATACAATGGCATGCCTTACTGCTACTACTACTCTGCTGCCATCACTTGGCTGAAAATGGTACTGTTCTTTTTTTTTTTTTTTTTCCAGTCAGAATGAAAGAAAAGTGTCATATCTCAGCCAAAAATTGGTTTATAAATATGGGAAAAAAAAATCTATAAATACGTTGCTTCGGTCTATAAATTGCAGGCCATGCAAATTATGCAACACCCCCCCCCCCCAAAAAAAAAAAACCGCGACTTATAGGCCGAAAATATGGTCGTTTTAAATCAGCAAGTTATGTTATTATTTTGACCAAGCACACTGGGTTAATTTTTTTATCCCAGTATTCAGTTAAAATGACTAATTTGCTAAATTACAGCAATTTTTTTTTTTTTACAAAGTACAGTACAACCCAAAATCTGTGTTGATATTTACTGCTTGAGTTGGTGTTAGCTAGCTGGCGCAAACTATTAGTAGTAGTATCAGCTAGCTAGCGCCATATTATTATAAAAACTAAATATTATTAAACATTAAAGTTCATGCTCAATAATCCAGGTTAAAAAAAAATCCAATGAAGTTGGACTAAGTTTCCAAAGAAACTATCCAGAGGACCTGACTTAACTTTGTTGGATTATTAAACATTGTTTTACAAAACTAAACACACTGTACACATTGCAAACTGAAGTTATGAATAAAGCCAACTAGGTTAAACATTTTTAACAGCTTTTTACCATATTATTCTAAATTATTATGTCCTAAAACAGAGGTCCAATCAATCAGGCACAATTTGGCCAACATTAGGCATAAAATGAAAAACCGAAGAATTGACTCAGTTTATCTTCAACCCAACGACTGGGTCAAACTTTTGACTCAACATTTGATCAAATCAACTCAGTCTATGTCCCAACAACTTTGACCCAGCAGATTTAGATATCAAAATAGCCCAGTACATTTTAGAGTGTAACAACGTTATCCAGCAACTACCACATCTGCACAACTCATATGTACTTTGTATTTCATTTGAAACTGTAAAAAACGTTAGGTCCCGTGATGCAACAAGGTGAGATATTCAGCTGTGTCATAACGTTTAAACTCTGTGTTTTATAATAAAAAAAATACATAGGTATTAGATATGAAGTAAACAGAGCTATGGTGGGGTTTTTTTAAGAAGCAGATTAGATATTTTTAAGTAACTGCATAACCTCAACATTGTTCAGGCAAGGTATTTTTAAAACTATGTGTTTAATTCACAGTGCTCTTACAAAATTGAATTGTTTTAAAATTTCTTGAAGAAAAGTGCATCAGTTCTGAAGCTATGAACTAGAAAGCATACATTTCCGGCTACATGCTTTTAATCAACAGCATCTCCGTTTTAACAATTCATCTGCCACCGGGAGATTAATTCCTTTAATTTCTTCAAAGTTTGCACAACACACGTCTCTGGGAAATTTCAACCAAACATTTCATCCTCACTCACTCACTCCAATTCTCATTCACAGATCCTTTCAGAGTTCTTTGACACTTTCTGAATTAGGTGTTGACAGCTGGATTTGATAGTCCACCTGAGCTATGCTTCCTTCAAGCAGCATGTTTTTACAAGGATGCACAAACTGTACTTTGTATGTCATGTCTGGCATAAGAATGTCAACATTTACTCACAAAATAAGCAAGACTTTTTCCCGCACCTTATTGCAATAAAAATGAAGCTTTAGAAAGTACTTGAATGTGGTAGTACTACTCATCACAATGCAGAGCTCTATTTGTACTAATGCTTTGCTGAAAGTTGTACACTGGTATGTTTTTCTTCACAGGAAATGGTGCTTGTAACAGTACCTATTAATGTGTATTGCATCTTTAAGGTGCAGTTATGTGTGTAAAATTTCCCATGCTGTCACTGGACCCAATGTGCTACTTAATTAGGACTTGAAAAGGGCCCTGTTCATAAATTGTGTGTTCTGGCAATTTTCTGGCCTCCTGTTTTAACTTAAGTTCACCAAGACTTTCCAATTGTGTTCAATGTGTGGAATACTCAAAATGCTCAGCCAAGTGTGCAGTGGCCAGGATGAAGATCAGCACCTAAAAGTCTGAGACCATGGTCTTCAACTGGAAAAAAAGTGGATGGTCAAATCTAGGTTAGGAATGAGTTACTGCCCCAAGTGGAGGATTTCAAATATCTTGAGGTCTTGTTCATAAGGTAGAACGAGACTAAAGAATGATGCCTAAATGAAGACCATGCCTGCAGTGATGCCAGCACTGTATCAGTTTGTTGTAGAGAGGTGGTCAGTTTAACAATTGATTTACATTCTGACTTTCACCTATGGTCAAGAGCTGTAGGTACAAACTTCAAGACAGACTGTAAAACAAGACGCTAAAATGAGCTTCCTCCACAGAGTGGGTTAACTCACTTTTAGGATTTTGGAATTTGCATTTAACCTCCTAGGACCTGCCCATCCACATATGCAAGAGTTCAGGTCTTAGGAGGTTAAAGGAAGCAGTTGAGGTGGTTTGGGCATCTGGTAAGAATGACTTCTGGACGCGCTCCAAGGGAGGTGTTTCAGACATGTCCCACTGGAAAAAGGACCTAGGGGCAGCTCCAGGGCTCACCGAAGAGATTATATTTCACAGCTACCCTGGGAACACCTCAGAGTCCCACAGAATATGCTGGGGAGAGTGAAGTGTGGAGATTCTGCTTTATCTGTTGTCCCCACAACTCGGTCTTAGATGAGGAACAATCAATCTGGATGGATGAATGGCATCTTCATTATAAACCAACTTTACACACAATAAAACAATAAATTCTTCTGTAACTCATGTTTAAACTGGAAAACAAAATAATACCTATTTTAGACCAATAAAACCACTCCACTATGAGCTATTTGCTACTAATTGGCCTTGGCGTGGATATGCTTCTATAGTTAGATGTGGCGAGGCACACAGCCAGCATGGCTGAGTGCCCATAGGTACACCAGCAATCAGCCCACCAGACTGCTTTGTCTAGGATCAATATAGGCTTATGAACAAATCCCTACTATGAAACTTTGTTTTGAAGAATGTTAAAATCCTAACGTGTTAAAAGTTTTCCATCTTGAAGTTGAGAGATTCAAGGTTTTTATGTCTTGGCAGGCAAGTCCCTGAGTTCTCCACTTTTACTCATCAAACATCATCACATCATTGTATGTTTGTGTGTGTGTTTGTGTGTTTTGAACACTTGCAGCAACTCCCATCACCAGGTGTGTCCATGGAGGGAGTGGAAAAGAAAAACACAAGAACAGATGCATGCTGTCGTCTATCACACTGGAGGGAGTTCTCTGCAGGCTTTTATGTAAAAAACTGAAACAGATGATTGACAACGTGACTGACATAAAGAAATACATGGTATGATTGTGTTGCTTGGGGAATAAAAGCAGAAAGCCAACTACAGTACATAATTTGGTAACAAAGTACAAAAATACTGTTTACCTAGATTAAAGAGAATGTCAAGGTGGCTGAAAAGTTTAAAATTATTCTCTAAAATCTCTTCGGCTTTGTGTGTTTCAGATAGCATTGTTACCTCCCTTAATTTCAATATAAGTATTATACCAAGTTAACCACATTTGATAAAAATGTATAATTAAGCTCTGTATTAAATGTGTGCATTATACACATACATATGTATTGTTACGGATTCTGATTTGTGCAAAAGACTACAATGGACCCGAGTCCAAAAGGTTTGTTCATTGATAAAGAAAATAGACCTCAGCCACTGTTCTGTCAGAGTCTCAGACCACATGATGAGTACCGTATTTTTTGGCCTATCAGTCACGTTTTTTTGCATAATTTACATGTCCTGCGACTTATAGGTCGAAGCGAAAAATTTATGGATTTTTCCCCATATTTATAAACCAATTTTTGGTTGAGATATGACAGTTTTCATTCATGCTGACTGAAAAAAAAAAAAAAAGAACAGTACCATTTTCAGCCATTAGATGGCAGCAGAGTATTAGTAGCAGTAGGGCATGCCGTTGTATCATGTAATAGGTAAACGTGGCTAAAATGAAAAATTCAAAAAAGTTTGAGACAAAAACAATTGGACTTTAATTATTATACTTTATATTTTATTGTTTTATTTGCATGAACTTTTTTGAATTTACCATGTCCTGGAGGAGTGAGAATCTTCACCAGCTATCAATGACACAATTGGCTTGCCATATTACCCCCACTTTCGTTCTGCTCGCTGCTTGAAGCAAGTTAAACCAGCAGCACCGCCCTGGCAAAATGCAGCTAATATGACCATTAAAGCACATTTATTAAGTAAAAGTTCAACAGAGACACACATTTACTATAATTTTGAGCAAATAAATAATTGTTTTTAAGTGTTAATCTTGTTAAACTCTTGTTAAAGTCCTCCAGTGCATGCTCCCGCGGCCGACATTTGGCAACCAATCAATTTTTGGCAAATCACTGGCCCACATTTCCAAGTTGTCAGCAGTGACGCATAACTAACGCGACGCGTCAGCTGTGCCGGTGATGCATAATAGATGGAAAGTATAAGGCGAAGCAACATATTTATGGATTTTTCCACTTTTTTAGACATATTTGGATATATAGGGCGGTGCAACATGTATGGCAGAAAATACGGTATATTAGCTATTCTATGGTTTACATCATTTTTTTTAACTCACATATTCTACAACAAAACAGGTTTACTTGCAGTTCAACATGCTGTCAACATCAAAATGTTCAATGGTACAACAGGAAACATCTCCAACCTGCAAAATATAAACCTTAAAAATACTGTAAAAGTAAACAAAAGCTTAAATTCAATTATTTTAAGTTATAATTTCATGGATAAGTAAAAAACTATAATAAATCAGGTTTCAATATTTCCACCCCGTATGTTCACGATGATGATGTAGTGACATCTGTTCTCTAAAAAGACGCTGCAGGCCTCCACATTCCCATAAATAGAAACAAACTCATAAGAGTGATGGACAAAACACAGTTTCCTAATTGAAAAAGCCAAGATTTTAAACATTAATCTGATAAGTCGTCAAACGATTTTATTTGTTCAATTCATTCTAAGAGCTTTTCAACTGAAAAAGCACCACTGACAGTCTGTCTACAAATGGGAAACACATCTGCCTCGTCTGTCAGCACATCCTAACCGAGCCAATAACAAACTCTAAGCTCCGAGTGGGGTGGTAGAGAGGTCAGTCGTCTGTGTGTGTTGAAGCAGAAGGGCAGAGAATGAATGTGTATTCCCAGCATGGCTCTGTTCTCCAGCTCCCCAACCCTTTGGGAACCAAAGCCACAGCGGGCAACCTGAAACCCATGATGTCACCCCTAGAAACCACACGCTATCAGGAATCAGAGAGAAAGTGTAAAAAAAAAACCAAAGGTCAACATTGCACAATTGATGGGGAAAACCACAGCTGAAGTGGATTAACAGGTTCCTTAATTATGTTTTGTATATCTGTAAAAACATGCAATATATATATTTTAAACTAAAATGTATACCCTCTTTAGTTATAGGCTGCTGGATCAGGATATGCTGTTCCAACAGCTCTGATGCTTTTGATTCATTATGACAGCTTCTGCAAGTCTCTGCATTGATCTTGTTGCTTCTGTCAGAAGAAAATAATCAATAAATGTCCAAGATCCTGTTTGCAACCACATTCATCACTGCGATATAATATTGTTAGACAGATCGGGGTTATGACCAGGCCTTTTCTGCCTCTCTAATCTTTCCATCATTTTGACTGAGGTTTATTTTTGTTTCATTAGTTCACAGAACTAGGAATCCCAACATTTTTAGGGTTCCTAAGTATTTGAAAGCAACAACCTTTTATGAGTTTGAGGTTTGATGTCAACCCTGATTTACTGAGGCATCAGGATTTGTCTTTTTTTTTTTTTAACAAATTAATTTTATGTGTCTCAGAGATACACCTAATTTAAAAAGTGTATTAATGTGTGACTAAAATGAATCTTTAATAGTAGGACGTCACAAATCAACGTGACTTAATTTTTTTTTAAAAAGGACAGATCAGCAGTTTTTTTTTAACCAAGTTGTATTTTGTATTTGTGCATAAAGAAAAGAGAATAAAGTTAAACATGTCATCACCCACTGTCTGTGATGGATGGCTGTTTCCTGCTTCTCCTCAGAGTCTTACAGAAGACGTCTGGTTCTGTTCACTTGACTGAGTCCAAGACTAAGAGACCACTGTCCAACAGACTGTTGATGTGTGAGGTGCGATACGTTTATTTTATTTTCAGTGGTGTCCCTTTACCTCTGCATACTGTGGTAAGTTTTAAGCAATAGGTTTTAAGAGGCCAGGTGACTGCAGTGAGAGGTTGTTTTTTTATACATTTAATTATCCATAACTAGATATGGGTTGTGATGCCACAATCTTAACTGAGTGAATGCTTATGGAGTGTTCACGCTATTGTGATTTATTTTTCTTCCATACATTTTTCAGCGAAATTCTTGTCCCGCAGTTTTCAAGCTATTTCAACGAATCGTCAAAAACGTTCTGCTCTTTCAGGATAATTCTGTTATAACTGTCGGTATTGGTGCAACTTTAGCTTTTTGAAATATTTAGCCTTTTCTGCCATGTTTTTCTCATAGAAAATGAATTGAGCTCATTTTACATCCTTCAACTCTTTAGGTCTGTTTACAACCTTTTACTGAACCTTTCACATTTTGTTCTGGTTCAGCTTCTTTCAGCTTCCTTGTACAATTTTTTAAAAAATTCAGCTATTTTCAGCTAATTTCAGCAGTTTTTCAGCAGTTTTGTGCTCCTTCCAGATCTACTAACAACATTTTTGTGCTTCTAACTTATTTCGGTTAACTTCAGCTTGTTATGCTCCTTTCAGCTTGTTCCTGCAAGTTTCAGCTTGTTCCACTATTTTAGCTACTATACAGCTATTTTATGCTAATTTAGGCTTTTTCAGTTAACCCCACATTTTTTGCACTCATTTCAACTTTTTTCAGCCTAATTCAGCAAAAATGTGCTCTCTCCACTTCCTTTTGGTAATTTAAGCTTCTTTTGTGCTTTTTTTTAGCTACTTTTCAGCAGTTTTTTTTGTTCTTTCTAATTTCAGCTTTTTTCAGATAATTTCCATTTTTTTGTGCTCATTTCTGCTTATTTAAACCTAATTCAGAAAATATTTGTTCATTCTGCTTTCATCTGCTAACTTAGTATTGTTCTTCCATTAAGCTAGATGTCAGCATGTCTAGCTAATTCAGCTGTTTTTCAGCAAGTTCTTCAGCAATAAGCATTCACACTGCTTTTTCACAGGAAATGCAATTTCTGTAGTTTATGATAATATATAACAACATTCTTAAATTGAATGCACAAGTTTATAATTAACCGCAGTAGTGATCAGTGGGTGAGATTAAAACTGGCTTGTTGAAGGGGTGTCCCATTTTAGTTGATTATGTTGACTGTACAGATCATCCCTTTAAATTTAGAATCAAGAGAACAATGAGTTGAGACGGAGGTAGTCTGAGATAGTAGATAGATAGTCATTTTTGGACCGTATCACAAAGACGCAAATGATTTTGACAAAATGATAGCAGCATTGCAATATTATCAGGCTACATCTAACCTAATGCCCTATTATCATCAACAATTTAATTATTTTTATTTTAACAGTAAAGGCTAAACCACTCAGAAATGTATTAGGGTTTGAAAATCCAAAATGATATACATTTCTACAAATCACTCACTGGACATGTTGAACCTATCTGAAAGTGGACAAACCTTAAGAACGTTTAGTTTTTAAAACTTTAATAGGAAGTCACACATGTTGACTCATTAATTCTGTTGACAGCAATTAAAATGTGTGTCCTTGCATTAAATTACAAAATTTAAACTGTAGACCTTTGACAAACAGAAAAAAAAAATGCACAGCTACCTTTTGTATCTTGTGTTTCTCATGCTTGACTAAACTGCATTAAAAAATTCCTTAGGGTATTCTCTGATTCTGAACCCTACAGAGACTAAAGCAGCGTGCTTACTTAAACAAGCCAAGTATGTTGTGCCAGATCTACTCCAAAGGAGCAAGCCGAAATGGATCAAGACAAGGCATAAAAACAGATGTCCTGTCTCCGTGTGTCTAATGCAGACAGACAGCGGGTGAAGAAACGATTAGACGCAGTGAGCCATCCGCTTGACTCAAAGGGCACTGAGAACATCAAGATGATGAACTCCGTTCACACAGAGCCCTCAGTGTAAACTTGTGTCTGTGGACAGTAGAAATATGGCCAGCTTCGGTTTCTGCAGTAATGTATCAAGTGAAATGGCAGACCCAGAAAAGAAAACTTCATCTTCAAACCAGAACTGCGAGTCTTAATTTATGTTTTCTAGACAGACCGCGGATGGATTTCTATCCACTAAATTAAACTATGACATGATTTAAGAAATACTTTAACCATTTTATACGGGGCTAAGAAGGATTTAAGCAGGATGAGACTGTGAACTGGAAGCTGGACGGGGCATGGTGGGGCTACTTCAACTCTGTCCATGTGGCTCTGTAGCAAATCATGAAATTCAGAGTTCCTCCTTTGTTTGCCTGAACGTTCCATGTGTCACCAATTTAGCCATCTGTACATGTCCATAAGAATTTTTCATTACCGTTAAAGTTTTTTTTTTCCATCTTATTTGTCTTAAATAGACAGTTGACAAACCAGCACATCATAGTAGAGCCGTGTGTAAACTTGGTCTTTCTCTGGTGAAAATTGTTGCACCTGACATTAAAACAGAACATAGGTCAGTCATTCCTTGAGAAGAGCTTGATATTTAGGTTTAATTACATTTTAATATTTTCTTGTTTGCCAAATAACAAAAAAAAAAAAAAGATGATTTTATTGGCTCGCCTTTTTTTAAAGAGGAATGATTGGGTTTCTCAAGACGTCAATTTCAACAAATTAAAACATGTTAAAGAGTGCTCATTAATGACAAACTAAAAACTTTTTGCCCACAATATAACTTGATCTTAGCGTACTTGCAGAGCCAAAGTTTTAGGTCCCTAACTTCTTATATTAGTGGTATTTTTCAGCATGCTATGACGCCTCTGTAAACTGGAAACTACTCTTCTGATGGCAAGAGAATTATCAAACAAGCAGCTCGTACAACTATCAGCCAGCAGAAACAAGCTTGATTCTATTATTGGAATACCACAGGGGCTGAAAATGTTCAGTTTGTTAATGGGCAGCAGGAGGGATTTAAAGAATGATTTTATTTTTAAAGGAGTCTTCAACTTAACCCCCAACTTACTCTCTATAGTGTCTTGACCATCAGATAAGGTAGTCCCTCGTTTATCGCAGGGGATCCGTAACCTGAAGACCCGCAATAAGTGAACAACCGCAAAGTAGGAATAATAGTACAAGTAGTAAGTAGTAGTTTATTTTATTTATTTATATATATATATATATATAAAGTGTTTTGTTCCCTTCCCATACTCTTGCAATAAAAGAGCACAGAATGTCATGATTTCAGCTCCCTGCCTCCTCTGCTCTTTGCCGCCTGCAAGCGCTCTTGGCCACGCCCACTTCTCCGCTCTGCACGCTCAACGGCTGATCAGCTGTTCAGCTGCAGCAGAAAGTTTATCTTGCAGCAGTAAGGGCTGCACAAAGCTGCAAGAGGAAGTTTTGTTCTGCTGCTCTGGGCTGCACACAGGTGCAGCAGGTGTTAAATTCATCCATCCATCCATCCATCCATTCATTCATCATCTTATACCCACTTCTTCCATTTTTGGGTCACGGAGGTCGCCGGTGCCCATGTCCAGCAATCACTGTGCGAGGGGCGGGGTACACCTTGGACGGGTCGCAAGTCTACCACAGGGCGGTGCTAAATCACTGAAAATAATTTATTTTGAATAAAAATTCCATGCTGATTGTGCGGCTCATCCATCAATCAGCCAATTGTGTGTCATGTCCGACCTTATTTTAAAAAACCGCGGTAGAGCGAATCCTGGAAAACAGCCCGTCCACTCAGACAGAACACCCAATAAACTCCACTCAGTCCGACTCCGTCAGCGTGACTGAGGCCCTCCTGTCTACAACACATGACCACGCCTATGTTTTCTGCATCTGACGCGTGTTGGCTCTGTTGTCTGAGTCACCTCAGTTCCATTAAGTTGACTTTATTCTTATTATTTCTCTGACCAACCCGACTGCTGAGTTCATGTATAGGAGGGGGGGGTTCCATGCTCTCAGCTGTCCAGGTATGTGTAATGAAATCTTGAGCTCTGTTTTTGGAAACCCTGGGTGTTCCAGTCATTTTCACATTTGAGGTTTTCCCCCTCCTCAGTCCTCCCTTCTTCTCTCCTTCCTTCTCAAACACTTGGACTCCCATGTATGGAACTGTCCACCCAAGGTTACATATAGTTTAATTGGCAGCTCTTCCAAAAATGTATTTTAAAAAAATGGGGAACACCCAGCACTTTGACCACTTCATGTACAGAAGACTGCTCACAATGGGAAATGGTTGTATTCACCTGTATGATTGAACCGAGCACTTAAAAAAAAAAAAAAAGGAGTAACCAGTAAAGCGTGATAAAGTTGGCACTGGAAACCAAAAATACTCATCTCTCAATTGCTCTGCTGCTATGCAATAAAAATGTGAAGTTAATAATTACATTTTATTCTAACGGAAAAGTCCAACAGAACACACACACACACACACAAGCTGAAAATGAAGATAATGTTGACGTGAAGGAAACTGTCCTATGTTTGCATTTGCGTTCTCATTTACATTCATCTCTTGCACATCACTTCTGGGTTCATTGGTTCAAATTAGTTTTAATTAAATTCAATCCTCTTTTTATAAACAGTGCATGATTTCTACCAGAACATTCTGCTTCTTTTGGACCACAAATAAAATACAACCTAGCCTATTCTACCAAAAGTTCTGCGTGTTCATGAGTAGATAAAAGCAAAATTTGAAAGATATTTTTAAATGTTACAATAATAATTCCTATAATCTATTAATAAAGGCAGAGTTGACTGTGGTTGACAATTACTAGAAGAAGGAATGGTGCCAAGACTTTCCTGAACACGTGGTGTAGAAAATGTTAAAACAAACCCTAGAATTAACTATTTTTTCTTAGATAAAACATGTTTTCATCCCCTTTAACTATCTCCCAGCCTTTAAACTGGAAATGTGTAAATAGTGGCTTGCCAGCAAGCACTTGTGCATGACTATTCATGAGTGACTGCAGCTCCACATGTGTCACCACTCAGAGGAAACTAACAGCTGTAGCTGCTCTCAAACACCTGCAACAACAATCCATGGTGTAGCAGGTTAGCTGCAAAATACTCCCATTTTTTTCTTCTTTTTCTTGTAATCTGATCCAGCATCTCTTCTAAATTCTCATGGCCGCAGCAGAGCTCTTGAAGGACAGGGAGAGAAGCTGGTCTCTTTTTGGGCCGGATAAAGCCGTAACTAAAGATGCAGAGAGAATGACTGATGTAGTCGACTCGTTTTTCCCTTGGAAGTTCATTTGAAAAGCTGAAAAATCTCAAGTTGGTCTGTTAAGGCAGTTGTTTGAATTGTAACACAATACATCTGTTCTGAAAGAGGCCACTGGGGCTGGCTGATAGGGCTCAAATCAATGATCCACTATTAATGATTTTAAAACATGGATGCAAAATTGTGTATCAAACAACATAACGCTCGTTGTGAGCCACTAAATGCAGACAGCTGAGCAGTTTCCCACATATACCCAAGTCTGACTTGTGCAACCTTAACGAATTTATTTAATAAAGCATGTAACCATTTTCAGTGATGCCATCAGTACTCTGTGTCCCTCAGTATAAGAAAACAAGAAACCTAATCACCAATACAAACACGGCTACCCCGGATTACATTAGGCTTAATGCCATAGTGCAAAAAAGCTGCATACGCTTCAGTGTTTCTAAAACTTCAAAGTAACATGAGATGCCTGATTTAAAAACCATTGTTTTCACTCAGTTTGGACCTTTTCAGTATGGACCAAAGAGAACAATTTATTGTTTCTGGAAAACTGGGAAAGTGTTTATTATGTCAATGGAGGAGGAAAAAAAAGGTCAAATTTAAAAAAACTGGTTGCAAAAACTTGTCACCTGCTTTGCTTGGCTCTCTAACCCTGCAATGCAATGCAACGTATAATCTACTCAGACACACTTGTTTCAGGAAGCGCGTTAACATATTAGCGCTGATAAGACGTGACATTCTGAGGGCATACTCACCTGATGTGGTCTATGAAAACGCAGCTTCTCAAATCACTGTCGCCACTCACTCATCTTGTTCAATCCCCAGCGATTAAAATGCAAATCTTTGACATCAGAGCATTTCTTTCCCGACCATCTGTCTTGCAGGTAGAACTCCGAATGCACTCTGCCGAATCTAGGAGAAAAGGACACGTGCGAAAGCCATTTCACAGTCTGTCAACAAGGACTGAGAAACAGGAAAAACACAAACACGGCAGAAATTGATTTCATCTGTTTTCCCTTCTTCTCTCACAGTCCGAGTGGCACTCAGCGTCACTTGCGATTTGGCGGAAAAGTGTGAGGTCCCACTGCTCAGCCAGTCGCCGAGCTAAAACATGGTCTGTAGTCGAACAGACAGAACAAAGGGTGTTTGATTCTCTCCTGAAAACTGTTACAGAAGACAACAAAGTTCATGCTCAATCATCCAGGTATCAAATCCAATTATTCTCAGTCGGGTCATCTGGACAGTTTCTTTTTTATAGAAACGTTTCACCCTCTATCCAAAGGGCTTCATCAGTCTGAGGAGTTCCAGTAAACCGTTTCCCCACCAAGCAGTAAATTTCTTAAGTGGATCAACAAACTGATGAAGTCCTCCGGACAAAGGGCGAAACATCTGTATAAAAAAGAAACTGTCCAGATAACCTGACTGAGAATAATTGGATTTGATACCTGGATGATTGGGCATGAACTTTATTGCCTTGAACCACTTTGGCTGTGGCTGCCTGACTGGGAGGAGTCGACGAGAGACAGGAAACCCCCCAGAAACCATCTTAGCTCCAACAAACTGGTTGGTCCACTTAAGAAGTTTACTGCTTGGTGGGGAAACAGTTTACTGGAACTCCTCAGACTGATGAAGCCCTCTGGATAGAGGGCGAAACGTCTTTATAAAAAGGAAACTGTCCAGATGACCTGACTGAGAATTATTGAAAGTTACAAAAGATCATGGTAAATTGTTTTGAAAGAGAGAATTCCCTCATGAAAAAAAAAAAAAGAATTTGGATATTTTATCTTAAATCCCAGATATATAAAACATGTCTCAGCATTCTGGGCAAAAGATAAGAAAATGACATGTTGAATTGGCTAGACTGCTGAGCTAACGTTATGGGATGTTAAAACTTTGCCGTTACCTGTTAAATGGAAAAGTGGATGACTTGTGCTGTGATTCTAGGTGGTCCTACAAATCTGTTTTTATATAAACTTAAAAAAACACAATTATGGGCTTAGATTCGGCCTAAACCATAGACCTGCATGTGAGACTGAGTGACTGCCAGCACTGTTAGATCGGCTCAAAGTAGACTGACCCACACTTGACAAAATAACCCTTTTTTCATATTCAAAGACGCTCTCCCACACTGACTCACAGCTGCCTTTTATTTGCCAGGATCCAGACGCAGATGGCGATACAGTGTGAACTTTAACACACGGAGATTCTTAACATTCTTTCTGAGTGTGAGTTACTCTCCAACCCAAACTGATGCTTGGCTCCATCTCTCTTTACTTTCCGGCCAGCAGGTCGCTGTCGCAGAGTGAGTCTAGGGCGAGCCACTCTCCCACTAACAGACTGCTATTGTCTACTCCCGGTACAGCCATGCTTTAGTTTAATAGCACTGAATTTCTTCAGAACCTGGACAGAATCTTGGCCTTGGCTTGCACTTTGCATGGACTGCAAACCATGCAATGCATGGGCTCCTATATTTAGCCATTTATGATGGTTCCTGTAGTGGCAAGTTCATTGGGTAAAGTAAAAAGAATTCGAATTAAACAATGCAGCATGGATGACCTACTGAAATTCAGGGGGAAGAATGTAATAACTAAGCAAGAGTACATCATATGGCATGTTATACATCCATCAACAAACTATTATACAACAATCTATAGCAATGACCAGGACAAGCAAAGACCTTGTATAAATTTTACCTTGATTTGTGACCTTGACCTTGGAGCTAGAGTGATGAAAAGTGAACGTAACATACAGTCTAGTGATGATGCATACATGTATGAAAAGTCATTAAATGAGCTTAAGGAGATCAGAAGTTTTGGGTGGGATATGAGAACATTTTCAGACGGATGTAGCCTATAATAAGTCCCGCCTTCAACAAATACATAAAAACTTTCTACGTAGAAATA
>NC_056515.1:28374985-28422743 GCF_014905685.2 Nematolebias whitei | reverse complement strand
GACCACTCCCGTGTGTTTTGGAGCAACATGGGGGGATTGTGACCTTTAGATGAGCTAAAAATTAATCTTTAATATCTCAGAAAGCAAAGCAGCACTAACGAAAATTTTAACGGCACAAACCAGCACTAACGGAGCACTAACCATTCAGACTAGTTGCTTTAATTTTGGAAGTGGGTGGGGTGTCAGCTTCACTCAGCTAGGACAACCTCGTATGACTATTTGCTCTACATTTCAGGAGCTTTCTCAGTTCAAACTAAATTGTAAAGCTTCCCAAGCTTTCCAGCTGTTCATCTAAAGGCAAGGGTGGCTCTTTTCTGGTTTCAAAATGCCTTTACATGATACAATGCAATGTTGAATCTAATCCCAAATAGGTTTTACACCAATAGGCAAAAACCAAAACATCTCAACCCTAACACTCAAGGAAAAGGATTTGCATGTGAGTTCAACTTGCACAAACAAAACAACTCACTGCAGTTTCAAGGCTTTTTTTTTTTATTTTTAAGATTGCAATTTGAAATGTTTCAGTTTATTATAACTTACTTGTCTTTTTTGGCTACCTCAGTTCTACAGTTCAGCTCAATAGAATTTATCAGCTTGTTGTTTAAAGCTCATCACTGCAAACTATGAAAACAAACATAAAACCGGTTATCAGTAATTATACGGTTCAGTTGGAAAGAGTTTACTTCGGTTGTTTTTCCCCAGATGTAGGTGATATCTGGAATGTGGGGTACGCACTCAGTGTAAACAAAAAACACATGGAAGTTCATCTGCAAACTTTACTCAATAAATGCATCAAAACTGATCCATTCACAATTGTTAAGACATTTTTAATGACGCACTATGTGAAAAAAGTGCAGATTTGGTTAATGTTTTTGTCTTGACATTACACGGAGTACCTTTAACTTGTAAACAGTTGATAGCAACATTCTTCTGAGTGCCACAGAGGTACTATAAAGAACCATTCCATAGTTGCAATGGTTCTTTTGACTCGTTTGAGAACCACAGACGTAGACAATACGTCATCACTAGTTTGCTCATTGCATGCAGATAAACATTACTTATAAAATAAATGTTAGTAAATCATTTACCTGCCCGTGTTGAAGTCATGCGACAGCTGTGATTTGATCTCAGTAATCCAGATTACAGATTAAAGAGCGCCGCACAGCTCCAACTGGATCCTGATGCTCGGAACAAACTCCGGAGCCGTTTGCGCGAACAGCTCGTGCCTCCCCACCGTCTCCAGTTCGCCTCCACTTCACTTGAACTGGTTTGTTTTGATTTCGTCCTCTGTTTTGTGGCAGTTTTTTTTTTTTCCAGAGCGCAGGCTACTACTGTTTAGAACCTCGTGTCGCGCACGCGCACAGCACCCACCTCCGTCGTCTTGAAGAAGTGCAGTCACTTCTCAAAATGCACAGCTTCCTTTAAAAAGGTCCTTAGTGCAAACTATGACATTAAACATAATGGTTATCCTGAGCTGGGTCAAATGGTGCACCCTGAAAGAGTTAGTTCTCCACATGCATATGCAATTCTGAAATGTGGGTATGCACTCAGTGTAAACAAAACACTCAGTTGAATCTGCCAAAAAGACAGAGATGACTGAGTCATGAGTAAATCAAGGAGAAAGTGCTGATGGAAATGTACGAGTGAGGCTGCAAAATTGGTTGAGTCCTGCTCCCAAACAGTTCTTCAATAGACGTTGACCTATTTTCAGTCACTTCAGCCGCTTGTGTAGGTTAATAAATGATGGTGGACATAATTTAATGAGACGTTAGCCATCAAGAGTGCAGATTGGAATATCTTGCAAAAGCTCTCGGCCTTGACCTCTCGAAGTGGCTTTAAACATCTGTTAAGTTCGTGGCAAAAACCAATGCAGACATGTTCCTGTTTTTAGTTTTCTACACCACTTTATAATCTAGATGTTTTTTTTTTCCCTACTTTTTCCTTTTGACCATCCTTGTGGTTGCCATTTTATTTTAATTTGTTAAAAAAAAAAATGCATGCCTCTTTTATGATTGTCTATTGTTGTCGTTCTCCTCCGTTGTCATCACTCTTTGTTAAAGAAATCAGGTCTCTCTTGTAAATGAGTCCCCGAGGCTCAATGGGACTAACCTGTCTAAATAAAGGTTGAATAAAAAATAAAGGATTGTTGTGCATTTTCATTTCATGACATTTGTTATGATGTGTAACCATAACAGGGTGGTTTTCTACAACTGAGAGCAGCTGATTTACATCTCAAAAGCTCAAATCTCAACTACAGCCCCAAATCCCAAATGAGTTGAAAAGGAGGTGCCGTGGATGCATTCTCGTCCAACTGGAGGCAGTGCTCGAGTGACTGACGGCAGAGATCTTGGAGGTAGCGGGAAACCGCTTGAGACAGCGGGAGGACCAAGATCAGCCCCCGGCACCTGCAGTTAAGTCTGCAGCAACAAGGGGCTTGGCAGGCTGCTGGGAGGAATAGTCATCGCTCAGGGAGAAGTTCTGCCCGACATTCAGGCAGTCCTGCTGCCCAAGAGGACAGAGAGGTCTGCTGGGTCTGGGTGGACGGATTGACATCTGTAGCCAGTTTCTCCGGATCCGCTGTGGGACGGACCGCTACAAGAAATCCTTCCTGCCCAAAGACATCAACAGAACAACTCTAATGAAACCAAGATGAGCTACAACATTTTCCCTTTGGGATTAATAAAGTATATTTGAATTTGAATTGAACTGAATTGCAATGAGTATCTTTAATGTTTTGCCATTTATGTTATTTTTTATTTTTATAAAAATGATGATCAACCGACTAACATTTCTATCGTTCTAAATTAACAAAAATCGACTTTGCTAAGAAAAAAAATCGTCTGGGGGTTTGTAGTAAAATTACTTTATTGAACAAATTTCATCAAAACCATCACAAAGCCCTGATGGGAGAGTCAGAGCGTGTCCAAATAGAAGATTTATTCTTCTCAGTGTGATCTTTTTCTTTTTCATGTATATTAATACAAGGAATTAGCTGAAAATAGTTATCAAAGCTGCAACACAAACTAAACCAAGTGGTAATGCTTGATGTGTTCACTGCTGAGCTTTTTCAAGCATACTATCAATGCATTGACGATATAACAGGACTAACGTGTATAATTTGTCTACTTTAATAAAAAAAATACTGTGTTCATCTAATTGGATCAAATACAAACCAAATAGCGTTTACACAAAATAATTCAGTACTCTGAAAAACGTTTGCCTTTTTGTTCCCAACATGATTCCTGCTTACTAATAAATAAGTCTTTGTTGCTAAATTGTGAATTCAAAATCTTGCACTGGTTTTTATTAATACAAGGCAAAGCTTTTCACACCAAAAATATTTTCTTATGTGATCCCGTCACTGCAGTGAGCTCTGTTCTGTGCTGGACACAAATTAAGACCATGACACACCTTTAGGATTAAAAAAATAAAAATAAAAATAAAAGCCCAATCCCAAATACATTAAAATCTGTTTGCACAAACACCAACTGTGCTCAAATTAGCACATTTGGCTAAAGAACTAATTTAAGTGACAACAGCAAATCAACAAAATATTTGGAAAAGGAAATAAAACTTACAGCAACACATTTGATTAAAATCCATTTCCTTAACCATGCTAAATATTTTACATCTAATTCAATTCTGCACATTGCCTAGGTGTTCTTGTTTTATTTGTACTCCCGAGGCGAGCTCAGATGTTGACAGAGTGGGCATGTTTCTTGCACAAAGGCTTGTCCTTTTTGGAAAAGAAGGGCTGACCTTCCAGACTGGCGGTGCAGACCTGCGGAGAGAAACGAACAGATGAAGTGGTTTTACATCACAAGAAGTATTTACACACGTGTTGCGGAGTGAAACCGTGGTCAGGACCTACCGCGCACACAAAACAGGTGTCATGCCAGGTGAACCCCAGAGCCTCCAGGAACTTGTCTCCCGCCTCGATGGGGAAGTCGCAGCCGTGGCAGGTAGTCCCAAACATGGTGTAGTAATCTGAATCGTGCATGAGCAAAACGTGAGTCTGTTTGCATAAACAAACAGTTTTGCCTGGCTCTGAGTTAGCTTCTTTTCTCTGTACCTCTTTCACAGTATGGCAACCCGTCCTCCATGTGAAACGTGTTGCCCCTGATTGGCTGTTGGCAGGCGGCGCAGACAAAACAAGACACATGCCAGGTCTGTTTTAGAGCATTCATGATTTCCTGCAAGAAAAATGAACCAAAAATAAACTTTCATACTGTCACATTGTTCTAATGGAGTGTATTTGTGAAATACCGAATCAGATCTGCTTCAATAAATTTAAAAAGACTTAAACTATAGAGATTTGAGGTTTATGTTTTCTTATGAGCATCAAATAAAAGTGGGATTTTGCTGACCCTTGTCAGTGATCTTAGTGTTACTAGCTGCTCATCAGCTTTAATATAGCAAACGTCTACATACAGTAGTCCCTCGCTACTTCACGTTTCGTTTGTCGTGGACTTGCTTTCTCACGGTTTTTCAAAATAAGATTGGACATGAAACACAATTGGCTGATTGATGGATGACCTGCACAATCAGCATGGAGTTTTTATTTAAAATAAATCACTTTCAATTTCTGCTGCACCTTTGTGCAGCCCACACTGCAGGATAAGTCTCCTACTGCAGCTGATCGGCTGTTCTCTGCGCAGAGTGGAGAAGTGGGCGTGGCCAAGAGCGCTTGCATGTGGCAAAGAGCAGACGAGACAGAGAGCTGAAATCATGACATTCTGTGCTCTTTTAGAGCTTTAGAGTTTAGAAACATTGTTTAGAATATTGCACGAGTGTGGGAGAGTTTAAAACGCCATATATATTATATATAATAAAATAAACTACTACTTACTACTTGTACTACTATTCCTACTTCGCGGTTTTTCACTTATCGCGGAGTTTCAGGGTACCGATCCCCCGCAATAAACGAGGGACTACTGCATAACATTAAAATAAAAGACACAGAAAAGTTTATGCACATAAACTCAAACGCACAGTAACAGACCGTTTCTCCCTGTATATCGTCTCACAGACACGGATGTAATGAACATGCACTCAGGTTTTTAAACCCACCCCGAGAATCTTCTGGTGGCAGCTGGCACAGGTTGGAGCAAAGAACTGCTCGTAGCAACGCACGCAGTACACCTGGTCCTTCTCTTCCACGAATCCACGTTCGCCTAGGGAGGAGTGGCAGCGAGCGCAGTTGAATTCCTCAGGGTGCCACGACATGCCCATAGCCACAAGGAACGGGCCTCTAGTATAAACATGTGAGGGACAGAGATTCTGATTTAACTTTTCCAATCCTGCAAAAAGCCTTTGGTTGCTTCAGATTCTTTTCTGTAAATGTGGTTTTCCTGACGTACCTGATGACCTTGTTGCACTTGCAGCACATCGGGGTGCGGGTACCAGCTGGGATGTGCTCGGCACGCTGCACCAGGGAGTTCAGATCCTCTGGATGAGGCCGTGGAATGGGATGGTCTGCTCCTTTTGGAGCAGGATTGGCAACTTTTCCAAATGAAGGACCTGCACCCACTTTAGGAGGACCTGAAGTGGTAACATATTCAGCAATCAACGCTAAACTGGAATAGCTAAAGTAAAAAAAATTTAACAAGACAAACAATGCATGGATTATATTGTAATTGTAACTTTTCTGCAATGCTTGCAATAAATATGAAACATAATGAAATTTATTTTTTTTTGTTTTGTTGCGCAAGTGTGAATGTAATCAACAATATCCATCGTGATAGAATAAAATCATTACATTTCCTTAAAAACCACATAACCTAACCGAAGGCATGTCAGTGTATTTATATAGCACATAAAAACAACAAAAGTTGACAACAGTGCTTTACAATTTAGCCAAATTAAAATAAAAACAAGAAGACCAAGAAAATGCATCTTGTGTCACTAAGGAAACAAGAAAGTTAACAATAAAACAACAACAAGAAAAAACAGCTCTTAACTTGTTCTCAAACTCTGCCTGGATGAAATGCCAGGTAAAAAGTATTGAGTCTTGAGCAAAGATTTAAAAGTTTCATGAGTCTCAGCGGTCTTTAAATGATCAGATAAACTTTTCCACAGTTTTGAAGCAGCAAATGCAAAAGCCCGATCACCTCTGGATTTCAGTTTAGATATGGGGACATTAAGAGAAGCTGATCGGTAGACCGAAGTGTAGATGTTAAGAAGATCACATAAACATGATGAGGCAAACCTTTAAAAACGTTAAAGAACAAGCAAAAAAAATCTTAAAATGAGTCTGGAAGTGGACAGGAAGCCAGTGGAGAGGAGCCAGGACGGCGGGTTATGTGTCCATCTTTTCCATTTGCTGTTAAAAGATGCGCTGCTGCGTTCAGGATGGTTTGTATGCAATGTAAAATGATGTATCCAAATCAACATACAAAGCATTACAATAGTCCAAATGAGGGCAATAAAAGCATGAATCGCATTTTCAAGGTCTCTGAAACAGAGACAAGACTTCACCTTGGCAATGAGTTAGTTGGAAGAAACTGGATTTCACAACTGCATTAATCTGTTTGCACTATTGTAAAGAACTCCCAGATTCCTGACAATGGAGTGGTTGTATGAAGCCAAGGGGCCAAGAGTGTCAAGGACATTACATTTACCAAAGCTAATGACTACAGTTTTATTTTCATTTAGATTAAAGAAACTTAGTTTCAACCAGACTTTAATGTTGTTTAGACAGTTCCAAGAGTGGCTCCAGTGGAGTGACCCTGTCTAACTTAATGGGCAAATACAACTGAATATCATCTGCAAATAAAGCAATGAAAAGGGACGTTACGTTTTTTAAAAATTGACCCCAAAGGCAACATGTAAAGATGACAAAGCAGTGGACCTAAAACAAAGCCTTGAGGGACCCCACAAGTCAGAGGAGCTGCAGATGAAGAAGATTCCCCTAAATAAACAGGAAAACTACTGTCTGTCAGGTAGGATCTAGACCAGGATAAAACAGTGTCTTTGATACCGACCACCTGCTCAAGTCGTGACAACAAGATGGTCTGGTCCACAGTATCGAAGTCAGCAGAAAGGTCTAGAAACACTAAAACAGCAGAGATTCCTGTATCAACAGTTAAAAGATCATTAAAAACTCCTTTAAAAAGCTGTTTCTGTGCTGTGGCCTAATTTAAAACCCGACTGAAAATTTTCACCAATGTTGTTAGCAGTTAAAATCTCTTAAATTGATTAAAAACGATTCTCTCTAAACATTTTTTGACAGAAAAGGCAGTTTAGAAATAAATCTATAGTTGAACTGAACTGAATATGATTTTTTTTCTACTTGAAAGCTGAAGATGAAATGTAAAATGCGTCTAAAAAAGCTTCAGTACTTGAGAGAAATAAAATAAAATTAACAGCGACAAACACACAAGTCCTCTTACATTTAGTGATTTAGTGCTCAGATGCATCGTTAAATGGGTACTTACGGTTAAATTCACCAAATTATTGCCTTTTTGGATAAATAAATGAATAAACAGGTTGAGGCCCTGCACATTCCACTTAATCAACCCCCTCCTCCATGAAATCTGCACTTGTTTACTTGAACTCAAGTGTGTGCTAATCTGATAAATGAGCCAACAGAGAGCTACTGTGTCCTCTGCAGCTCTTGGTGGCATTTCTTTCGAGAAATATGTCAAAGTACATAAGAGTATCTGTTCATGTGTGAGGGCAGACTTTTTTTTTCTTAGTAGTATTGCTAATAATGACGGATGCCTTCCAGCAACTATGTACACTGACCCGCCCGAGGTCTCGTGGAAGGGATTGCTGGGTTTCATGAGCAGCTTTCACACAAAACAAAACCCGTATTTCTCACTTTAACAATTTATTTGACTAAAGGGAACCTTTGAAAAAATTTATAATTTGCGCTCATTAAGTAAATACCTTTAGATTTTATAGAGCCCATCATCCTAAATGGTCAAGACTCAGGTATTATAAATGTTCTAGCTGAGGTTTAGTGATTTAAAAAGTTATGCTGCCCTCTGTAGACTGAAAAAAAAAAAAAAAAAAAAACATGTACAGAGGAACCACAACCATTTAGGCAGGTGTAAAAACTAAAATAGAAACAAGGCAGGTGAGGATGTACAGTAGCTTACCTGATAAAGCTCCAGGCTGGAAGGAGGGCTTGTTCTGGGCAGCAGGACTCTTGTATGTAGACGCAGGGACGACATTACTGTTCTTCGGTGCCACTGCAGATTTGGAATAGGTTTTCGTTGCAGGCGATGTGTGTACAGCGGGAGTAATTTTATCAACTGCCTCACTAGAAAACAAACATTTTTTTTACTAATCATAACACAGACATACACAACATTGCAAATGCAAATACTCTGTCAATACTGTTGTATTGCCTCTGACTTGTAATTTACCGTTAAGCTGAATAAATGGCTTCTAGACGGAATTTCAATGACAACAACATTTTTAAATATTGACATCTAGCACTAACGGTGGGAATGAATGAGACAGTACAGACAAGCTGGTAGGACCTACAAAAGTGCAGATTGGTTGTTTAGCTGTAGGCAAATAAGAGTAAAAAGCTTTTTTGCACATGGATATGCCCACCGTGCATGAGGTTTCACTATCAGTGACACCAGGGAACAATCACTGGAGATGATACCACAGTGTCTGCTGTACAGTAGTCTCTCGTTTATCGCAGGGGATCCGTACCCTGAAGCCCCACGATAAGTGGAAAAAACGCGAACTAGGAATAGTACAAATAGTAAGTAGTACCAGTAGTTTATTTTAGTATTTATGTATCTATACATATAGAGGTGTTCTAAACCCTTCACACACTTTTGAACTTTTCTAAACAATATTTCTAAACTCTAAACGCTCTAAAAGGCATGCCATGAAATCAGCTCTCTGCCTCCGGCTGCTCTCTGCTCTCTGACAGCGCTCTCAGCCACGCCCACTTCTCTGCTGCAGAGCAGAGATATGACACGATGCAGGAGGAAGCTTCTCCTGCAGCAGTGGGCTGCACACAGGTGCAGCAGGTGCTACATAATTTCAAATAATTTATTTTAAATCAAAATTCCACGCCCATTGTGCTGCTCATCCATCAATCACGTCCAATCTTATTTTGAAAAACCGCAATAGAGCGAGTCATCGAAAAATGAACCGCGAAGTAGTGAGGGACTACTGCACACAAAATTCCCGTCCTCCTTCAGCTCCAACATTTAGCAGCACTCACATATAAACCATACATTGTACCAGTCTTTTATAATGATGATTATTATTTTTATTAATCTCAAACACTTTTTTGACGTTTTCTTAAGAAAAATCCAAAAAACACAATGTAATTTAGGAAAAATTGAGCAGCACGAGTCTTTCTATAGTATCAGTCCTTGTAATATTTATCACATTTTATATATAACCTAATTATTTTTGTCATTTAAAAGCAACTTTTATGTTTCAAGCACAACCAAAAACTAGACTCATGATCACGTTAACAAACAGTAAGAGACTGACATCCAAAACTCATGGTCTGGGGAAAGTTTTGTTTTACTAAACAGTCCAACCTATTGGACATCCAGAATCTAAATCTCGTCTTGTTGAGATTTATTGTTGTCCAGTCTGCTGTAGGTTTCTGTTCCAACCTCCATCAGGCTAAGGATCAAAGAAGCAATAAAGGAAGAAGAGCTAAATAAAAGCAGTAAAGGAAACAGTTTATTAAGGTAAAACCATCAACATGTGACACACAGGTTAGTAAGTTTAGAAAATGAATGGAAAAGAGAGACATGCTCAGAAAAACAAAGATTACAGAGAAAAGTGGAGGCTCAGTAATTTTCTAAATATAATCATACACATTTGCTTTCATGCATAAATCTAAGATTATCAAATAAAATACACCTTCATGACATTGTGACCATCAGTTTGCCATGTTGTTTTAGAAACAGGCATTCCACAAAAAGTCACAAGTTGGACAAATGACAGAAATACTGGTACACAAAGTTAACTGTGGTCAACATCCAAAGGGAAATGACAAAAACAAGTTGTTTACTACTGCACATTTAGTACTCGAGCTGAAACATCGTGGTGCCAGTCTCTCAGCTTGTTGTACTTGTGTCCTATAAGTTCCCGGTCCAACTTGCTTACTCGGCTTTGTCCGATGAGAGAATAAAAAGGAAGAGAAAAGAAGGCAGTGAAGACAGGAGAAAAAGAGGAAGAAAGCACAGGAATGAACAGAGAAGTATTGAAAGTTCCCATAATTAGTTAAAATACAAGAACAAGGAATTTGCATTTAATATCATGAGTCCTCCATTATACGGATTAGTTGGTAATTTATTATGGAGGGCAGTCTGGATTTTATTGTAGATTAAATTGATTCTTCTCTGAGAACATTAACAAGAATAACATGTTGATTCTAATTCTGTCTGAACTCAACCATTTCCACTGAGCTCTAAAGGCAATTTGCTCCCAAATTAAAGTTTTAGAACACAAGGTTAGAAAATCAAAGATTAAATTTAATCCCTTGCAATATGAGATTTAAGAAGCCAATCCTACATTTGAATGACCTACAGTAGAAATGAGATGGAGCAAAACTGAATACTAAACAATAAAAGACACAAACCACTTACTTCTTTCCATTGTTCTCTTGCATTTGCTCTGCAACGGAGAACAAAGACAAGAAAATGTGATAAAAATTAAAATTAAAGATTACATTTTGTTTCCTTTCATCTGAGCACACCTTTCTCAGTTCCAGTAATCTGGGCAAGGATGCGGAAGGAGCGAGACTGGGAGGTGCCAGTCCGGGGGTGCCAGTCCTCCGTGTCCTCAATCAGGCGCTTCTTGCTGGCGTCACTCATGAGGGATGCGTTATTTTCAGGCTCTGCGACAGGCTTCCTGTGCAGTCAGAAAAACTATTTGTAGTATGACAACTTTGTGTTTTCAGCAGGTAACAATGTGATCAGCACTGCTCAGGTTGTAATAAAAAAAAAAAAAAAAAAGTCAAGTTAGAAGAAAAACACCTTAAAAACAGAAGAACACTTCTAATTAAATGCAATACAAACAACTCTTGTTGACATCAACAGGCAGAATTTATGAAATCATCACTCCTGGAGGATTTTAAATATGTTGTTTTAACTTATCTTTTTGTTTTAATGATCCAAAACAAATTATTTCTACAGCTGTCCATGCTGGTTTGGTTTTAAATATCTAAAAAAAAACATAAATGCAATTAAGCCTCCCCCCCCCCCCCCCCCCATACATCAGAAATAAAATAATATTTCGATACCACTTTACAATAAGGCTCCTCTTATAGATGGGTAATAAATAGTTTATAGATATGTTAATTCCTTTATAAACACATTATAAATAATTAATAACTGCTTAGTATGCATTAATTAAGGGTGACAGAGACAAAACTGACCAGTTTCTTGCCAAATAGTGAGCCAGATCTGTTCACCTACATATTTCATCTAGACTTCTTATATTAAACATTTCCCACTAAGTTACTACCTTGTAAGCACATAAGCATTTGTAAATCAATTTCTTTAGCATATAATATTGTACTTTATCAATACAATATAAGTATCTATAGTTGTAGATATGGTACTTATAATGTAGTGATAAAGTACAATATTATATGCTAAAGAAATTGATTTACAAATGCTTATGTGCTTACAAGGTAGTAACTTAGACTGACATGTTTAATACAACAACTCTAGATGAAATATGTAGGTGAACAGATCTGGCTCACTATTTGGCAAGAAACTGGTCAGTTTTGTCTCTGTCACCCTTAATTAATGCATACTAAGCAGTTATTAATTATTTATAATGTGTTTATAAAGGAATTAATAACGTATCTATAAACTATTTATTTCCCATCTTATTATAAGGAGCCTTATTATAAAGTGGTACTGATATACCTTGTCTAAAACAAATCCAGTCAAACATGGCTGCTAAAATATTTTGTGACACGTTTTCATTATGTAAAGTTCAATCATCTGCTGCCGATTGATAAAGTTGAAAACTGACATGATTTTTTTTCCTTTTTTTTTATCAAATATATCCCTCAAAAATGTGTGCCGTCATGACCACAACGCATTAAAAGTTGTATTTTTTTCCTCTATTATTCTACAATATCGTCTTCCACTTGTTCTAAAACTACTTTAAATGACAAGCTTATACAGAGCATACATTTCTTGTTAAATGTTTTGCACCACCACCTCCTCTGTTTTTAGTCACAAAATAAAATCAGCTGACATAAATCAAAGAGTAGTGATTTCATTTTAATTTTAACTAGAGGTTTTACAGCAACCACATGCAGTTCACAGCGTATTTACATTATGTGCAACAAGTGCTCGAAATTCACTCCAAAAAAAATAATCAAAAAGGTGAAACTTAAATATTAGGACTTTGCAGATGTTTGATTTTACATTTACCTCCTGGGTCTAGCTGGAGGTGGAGTTCTGCAGATGAGCAATGAGAATCTTGTGAGGGATAATGCACAAACACTAAACTATCACAAACTTACACATGGCTGCTGATGATTTTAGGACATAAAAATGTGACTCACTATTGCAGGGATTACAAAGCTGTAGTAATAGAAATATTTAAAACACATAATAGATTAGCATACTGCAATACAATTTTTTAATTAAAAATAAACCAGTGGGTGTGAGTCACAGCTGCACCACAAGATGGCAGCAAAGCTCTTTCAACATAAAGTTAAGTTTTCTATTAAAAAAAAAAAAAAGTTCTAAAATAGGATTATTTATTCTGAGTGCTCGCATGCACAGATCAAGTCAGTTAATTGTCAAGTACCCCACACTCCCAGTTCAGGCACTGATTACTGACCACTGGTTTGTTTGAATCCTAAAATAAGTGGCTGATGTTAGTTGAGGACTTTGAAGAGTAAGCATGCTTTTAACAGTCGTAAACCAGACAGATGTGGAGGCTGTAACATAATCAGACGTGGTTAGACAGATACAGCAGCAGCCATGTGTTTATCAATCACGGCACTAACTTGGTGTTTGTCTCTTCGTCCTCCTGTGGGCAAAGAAAGGGTACGTGGGAAAGAATTCAGGCCAAAAAAGAGAAATAAAACAAGCAACTTGAGAAAAGAAATGAGCCCTTCTGTGAGAATGTTCACAAAGAAAAACACAGAAACCACGAAAAGGAAACATGCGGGTTGAGACAAACACGCACATGCTTTTACAAAAACACTCCAAGGTCTCAGACTTCAGTGTCACGAACAGTTTTTTCCTGCAATTTTGGAATTTGAAAACCATAAAAATATTCTGCAAATACAATCTCCAATTGATTTGATCGGTTTTACCAATCCAGATTGGGTAAACTCTACAGAACGAGGCAAAAGTGAAGGAAACAAACCAATGAGCAAAAAAACACTGCAGCTGAAGCCTGGCCCTCACAAACTTTACTTTATGTTGGAGCAGATAAGATCATGAGATTTCTGTTCACAAATAACTGCCAAATCATAATAATTTTATTAATTTACTGCACTGAATACTTTGCCCTATTTGCAACAATCTGAAGTAGCCTCAAATGTCGGTTCTCCTTTTTTCTAAATTAAAATTTCAAAATGTGCCCATCACAATCAATTACCGTATTTTCCGCACTCCAGAGCAAATGTCGCATGCGTCAAAAAATGCCTCATGAAGAGGAAAAAAAAAAGAGATATAAGTTGCTTCGGAGTATAAATCGCATTTATTATACGTCACCGCTGACCCCCGGGAAACGTGGGTGGGTGTCGTGCCAAAAATCGCTTGGCGGCCGCGGGAGTGCCCACGGGAGGACTCACTGTTGCAGTTCTTAACACCTAAAAGCAAAGGTGTGTCTCAGTTTCACTTTTCCTTAATAAATGCACTTTAATGGTCAAAACAGCTTCATTTCGCTTGGGTGGCGTGGTCGTGTTGCACTGAGAACAGTCCATCCCAGTCGGCAGCCATGCCGAGGGCGAGGGGGCCCCGTCCCTCCACCACCAGAGCGGGGAGGAAGGGTGAAGCAAGGCGCGTGGTCCGTGGTCCTGGGAGGCAGCGAAGTGCAGTTGGGGGAGCGCTGCAGCATTCCTCTACAGCCAGAGCGGTTCATGTCAGTATGAATGAACATTTAACGTGTCAGTCAAAAATGAAGTCATGAATAGGGAAAAAGTCACTTCGGACTATACGTTACAAGACTGGCCAAACTGTGAAAAAAACAGCAACTTAGAGTCCGGAAAATATAGTAACATGATTAAGTTAAATATAAAACCACTGAAATGCAGTCAGCTGACCATCATACTGTACTCCAGGGTGCTGAGAGGCTGCAAACAGAAACATCTAGGAGAAACTAATCTGACTGTACAAAATGTATTACAATCAGCTCAGATATAACTTCCATAAGCAACAATGTATTTGTCACATGCGGATCTGTTGGTACTCTCCAGAGACACATTAGTATTTGGGCTGATTAAAAACAAATGTTTCATCAGGGGTGTCTTTTTAAACTAAGTGTGGGTTCAAACCAGTGGCATCAGGATGTAAGTTATCCTCTCTCTGCAGCCGCCATGATTAAAACGCAAAAAGCACATGTTTGAATTAACAGTTTGTGCGTTTAATGTTTCAAACAACCACTTTTTTCCCCAAAATAATCTGCCTTGATAAACTAAAACATGTAAGCAAAACAATGTTGGGTTGGGGGGGGTGGTACCTACCCATTGACATGCTCTGAAAGCCCCTGGCTCTCCAAAAGCCCTCGCATCTGTCCCATAGCTACTTCAGAGGCGTTGGCATTGGAGTACAAGTTGATGGGAGTGTTATAGACAGAGGGCTGTGGGACATTAGGATGGGAGGAGGTGGCTGTCACTTTGGCTGGGGAGGAGGAGCTAGACGAGGTGGAGGAGGCAGACGGGGAGGAGAAGGTGGAGTGTGCGGTGCTGACTTTGGGGGCTGAGTTTGCTGCAGCTGAGCTGGACTTCAGTGCAAATGGAGGCTGCGGTGGTTGAGAGGGGGCAGCTGGGGTGAAAGCGGAGGACTCAGAGGGGATAGAGGCAACTTTGGGAGCAGCTGGGGAGGAAGAAGCCGTGACCCCGCTGCCACCACCCCCAAACGGCCGAGCGGTCTTGTTGTATGCAGGACTGGGCTGATTTAGCGGCTTGGTGAAAGTGGTGCTCGGAGCAGGGTGAGTGATTGGCACAGGCTTAATGATTTCCTGTGGCTCGTCCTGGATGAAGGTGAAGAGAGCATGCACAAACAGCAAATCCACAAAAGAACATCATGCACTGTAACTCACAGCAGCACAATCAAATACAAAACATTCACTGCTGGATGAATGAAACTTGCGTTTGTGGCATTCAAGTACAAAAGCTGCTCTAAAACAAAGCTTTTCGGGCCATTTATACATGCAAATCTGATTTATGCTTGGACGTGACTTCAGAAGCATGCTAAAAAATAAACACTAGATGAGTGGGAAGTGGTTTTAAATAAATGTTTACCTTGTGCACTTCATCTTTAGAGACAGAGGAGGGTCTGTGAAAAGAAGAAACAGAATTGTTAAACTCATCGCTCACACATCTTTACAAAACCAGTTCAACATTTAGGGCTGTGGGTGGTGTTAAACTTTCATTTATAGACCAGAAAATAGACTAATTCATTTACAAATACCAGAGTGTCCTGTAAAGAATACAAATATATGACAAAAATACCCCTTTTTGTAAAGTTGATTCAACATTTGGGGATAAATCCTGCATAATGTATCTGCAGTGTAGCTTTAACACTTAAAACAGTGAAATGTCAAATATAAAACTAATTAAAGTGCAGCAGGTGATTCAAACATCTAGATAATAAAAGTGCTCACCTTGACCACTGTTTAAGCTTCACAAAGTTTAATTATCTAAAAATATTTTACATGTGTTCACATATTACAGTTCATTACTGTCCGGCCTGTTTTTCTCTTCTTTATTATTTTTTGAGATGAACTGAAAAACAAAAGTGTATCCAATAAACTTCCATCTCCCTTTTGGGTTTAATATGCATCAAGCATAGTTTACTGCAGTATTTCCATTTTATTTTTATATGACAGATAAATCACTTTAATTTTTAAACAGAAGAAAAACAAAAAGAAGAAAGAATAAAAGAATGAAAAAAGAAAGAAGATGGAAAAAGAAGATTTTGATTTAACAAAACTTTATTTACACAATAAGGAGAAGAAGGAGAAAGAAGAACAAGAACGAAGAAGAATGAGAAAAGAGAAAGGAGAAAGAACAGCAACTAACAAGAACAAGAAGGAAGTAGAAAGAAGAAAGATTTTTTTTTATTTTTAACAAAACTATTTGCACAATAAGAAGGAGAAAAGGGAGAGAGAAGATAAAAGAAGACATAAGAACAAGAACAAGGAAGAAAGAAGAAGAAGGAGAAAAGAGAAAGGAGAAAGAACAGGAACGAACAAGAACAAGAAGGAAGAAAGATTTTTTTGATTTTTCACAAAAAACTTTATTTACACAATAAGTTACCAACAGTGTTAAAAAAAAGTTGATCAGGACAAGCTTAAAATAAAACATTTACATGAGGAGCTTGTTGTCTTGCAGTTCTCCCTGATCAGAAAATGGTGCATAAAACCTTCTTAAATCCCCAAAGTTTCATAAAGTTCTCCAAGTGTCCAGTGTCTCTGTGGAAGCAAAACTCCCAACGACAATCTGGCCTTGACGTTGCACTTCCACAGAGCCACGGCATCAAGTTGGGGTCCAGCCTGCAGTCCGTCGTTGCGAGACAAGTAAACAGCCATTTTTGCTTCGGCTACTAAAAGTTTAAAGTTTGCGATTCAAACTTAGTGGCTTTGCTGTAATGTACTCCATTAATAAAAACAGATTTGGTGAAAACTGCGTCAAAAAGACTAAAAATCCGCGTCATTAGATTAAACAGAGCCGTCAGCCGTACACAATCTGTAAAAACATGAAAAACACTCAGACAAACTGCAAAAAGGACGCTCGGTTAAAACATCAGGATTTATGATCGACAAAAAAAAAGAGTTTGTTGCAATGGCGCTGTGAAGGATTCTCCACTGAAGATCGCCAGTCTGTTTTTTTGTTGGAGTTTTGTAAAGTGTCCTCCACTAAGACGAAGAATGAAGAAAAAAAGAAGGGGAAAAGGAGGAGAAAGAAGAAGAAAGAAAGAAACAAGAACAAAAACAAGAACAACAACAAGAAGACTTACAAATACCTGAAACTTTAAATGCAGACAGAAACCTTTTTTTTTTTTTTTTTACCAATGTCTCCTATATTCGGTATCAAAATGTAGGGAATGCGTCTCTTATTTCTAGTAAAAACAAACAAAAAAAAAAACAAGAGGGAGGTGGGCTCATGGCTATGCTATGACCCCTGGCTCCCTTCCTGCCTCTGCCTATCAGAAAAACAGTCAACAAACTCTCACATTTCCTTTCCGACTGAGCTGAAGCTCACAAACCGAGCCGAGAACCAGGACCAGCCCCGCCCAGCAGCAGATGCTGACGCCATCTGTAACCATGCTTCCATTTACACTTTTCCACTTAACAGCTAATACACAAGTTTGCTCACTTTCCACCGAGCCCCCCCGATGTATCATTGTATTTGTTTATGGAGAGACACCAGGCAGCGCCAGGGTAAACTCCAAAAGGTCCAGAGATCAAACAGCACGGCCCTTTTTGAAGCCGTCCCAGTTAATAATAAGGCAGTATGTATCGGCTTTAAGCGTCCTGGGCTGGAGGCACCGGGTGGACTGCCTTTGTGTGTTTTCCCAGAGTTCACTGAATAAACAGTTGACAGGGTGGTCCCCCGAACATCTGCTCAGCCATAGGTCTCTGCTGTCCTGCTCTATATGGAGCCAGACCCACTTTGGTTCTGCTATCACAAAGAGACAGAAGCTTATGACATGTGTTGCATTTGATGTTCAAGTATAAATGGTTATGAATAATAACGTTTACTGAGATTAATACAAAAGCTACTTGTTCGTCATGGAAAAATGTTCTGGCAACTTTAAGGTTCTGCTGGTTAGTTCTGAAACATCACGTCAGTGTGTTTAGTGAAAACACCCCGCCCGCCCAGGACACACAACTGAGTGATTCTGGTTAATTATACATTATATATAATTAGGACTTGTGTTGCACAAATGTGTAACTGAATTAAGCTCCATTTAGAACAGTTCAGTACTTTATAAAAAGCTGAACATGTGGGAGGAACAGCTTAATTTGGCGTGATACTGTAAATTTGTGTTTATTTGTGATTCTAGTACAAGTATACTAGTTTATATTTAGAGCTGAAAATTGCATTTCCATTAAATAGTTCAGATCTTTTAAAGTGGGGTTTAAGAGAAGATGATTAATTACAAATATCTTACCTGTTGTAGATAGCTCTATGTCCAACTTCAATTTGGAGAAATTGGAGTTTAATTCTGAGAAGTTTTTTTTTTTTAGCTAACAGGGTGTCCAAGCAGAACCATGACCAAACTGGAACATTTAAAAAATAATAATAATTATAGACGTTTATACCATTGTTAGTTTGTAAACTTTTCATCATCTTCATCAACTTTGCATCACACAATTAACCAGGCACAAATACTGTAATATCACAGCCAGAAGTGGCCCAGCTAAACGAGTTGTAATATTATCCAAACTCAGACACTATAAAGCAGGTTTACCACATTTTAACTGTGGTAAAATTAAGAATGTTGAGCATCTTGTTAAGTTATATTTTGGTACTGGTTTTACAAATAAGGAGATATTTAATCTGTTAGCACATCAGCATCAGATTATTATCAGTATCAGGACTTTGAACCTGCTTACAGTAAGGTGGTACGCTCTGATGGGCTGCAGCAGCTCTCTGCAGGTAAAGAGCATTTAGCTTTGGATTGATCATTTGCTGACACGCCTACTGGATTGACTGACAAGTTGCGTCATGGATCTGACTCGTGGAAAAAAATAAATAAACGACAGCTGTAAAAAAAAAAAGAGTTTCGTACGGCTTTATTCTTGTAATTTTATGGCTTTTAATATTTTTTTCGTAGCGTTGCCCTAAAGCTCGGTCGTATATATTTTTTTTTTCGTAGTTCTGATAATATTCCAACTTTATTCTGGTAATATATTACGAGTTTATTCTCATAATATTATGACTTTATTCTTGCTCGTAATGTTTTTGTTGTTTTTTTTCCTTAGTGTGGCCCTAAAACTCTGTCGTATCAACACTGACTTGCTCTGTGTACCATTCCTGGGAAAAAAAAACACCCACACACGCACAGAGACAGAGATACTCTCACACCTCCCATATAAGAAACAGAAGTTAACAAGGAGAGGGAGCCTGAGGGCTAAACACTGACGCATTTCCCCCCACCCTGTGTCTCTTTGACGGCCAAGACAAACATTCTGGATTCTGACATCTGACTGAATGATGGAAGACTATTTTATCAGCACATGCCTCAACAGCTAATCTTTTTTTCACACAGAACAAAAATGATCTTTTATTTTCTTTATGCTCTTGTCAAACCCAGTTTTGCAAGTTAAACACTAGAAATAATAAAAACATGTTTAAATGCCGTAACCCTGTAATACTAAATCATCACCTCGGTCATCTACTGCATTTCATGGTGTTCACAGCTGGGTTTAATAGAAATAAATTAAAAGCAAATTGGGAATCAGAGTTTGTCAATGTCATCATAGGATGAACTAGAAGATAGGGTTGAGTACTAATACAAGTTTTATCATTCAAAATCCAACTAACCGATCAAGGTTTTCTAACAAATGAGACAAATTTGAATGTTTTTTTTTTTACCTCCCCCTTTATTTTACAGAAACAAAACTTCACTAAAAATAAAATTGTGTGAGACAATTACTCTCAAGTGGCATTTTATTTATTTATTTTCAAAACGTCCATGTGGGGTTAAAGATTAACGACTATAAAAGCACTAACAGCAGCAGAAATGTGCTCTGCTGCACCGGTGTAAACATTAATCTGTATTTAGCAGACTGTATGCTGCTGCTGTCAGTTGCCTGGATACTTCAATAACAGGCTTTTTGTTCAGTGTGCATGTTTACTGCTTGTGCACACGTATCAAATAGAAGCCCTGTGCACGCGTCCGGATCAGCAGTCACGTGTGTTGCATCGAGCCATCAATTTCCATGAACAGTAAAGCTCCTTGCTGAAAATCGAATCCCAGTCATGTGCTTTTATTTGGACGATACAAGTACAGAAAACAAGTCGAGTTCCTGGAGTAAAGCCAGCCATTTAGATTTGCTATTTAAATGCATTCAGCAGTTCAAGCTGCAGGTTCATAACAAATAAAGAGCATTCTGGCAGATATTCTCATGGTTAAATCACTGCAACCACAACAGAATAAACTATCCTTCAGTTTATGTGCCTCTCAAATGTAAATCCAAACAATGGAGAAAGCCCTACATGGCTACTTTTCTTCCGACCACAAAACAAAAGGAAGCCAGGAATCAGTGGGGCTTCTGGGCCATCTTACTGTCCTGTACTTCACCCTGTAGAGCTGTAGCTCGTTGTGTGGAGTGGTTGTGACTATAAATGAGCAGGTCTGAATTCAGAGCATTTTAATAGTTGAACGTTTAAGATTAATGATACGTTCCATTTACCTAAATAAATTCGAAAGCTGATCTGTGAATGGTAGAACCAACTTTATTGTGTCAGAAAACCAGTGGGATTTGCTAAGTGGTGTAGGCTAACTACTGTTACTGGTAGTAATACAAGTCATTAGTACCGGTAATGGATGTCTTTGCACTCAAACCCAGCAGCAACATGCTCATTCAAGGTGGTTGGACAGTACTGTGTGAGACCAAGAGAGGTGGAAACAAAAACCTCATTACTGCAGTTATCACAACTTTTCATGTACAAGTCAGCCATATTGGTTGTATCGCTTGGGACTGGTCAAGAATCCCTGACTTGCTGATTTCAAATTCCAACTATGAAGTGCATTTTAGTTTTTCTTTTTTTTACTTGGAATTGGAAAAGTCTGATTTACGAGTTCAACTGGAACACACCTTTAAGAAACAAGTCTGGGTTTGCACAATATATTGGTAATTTCTTTCTTTCTTTTGGCTGCTTCCTTCTTCACGGGTCGCCATAGCGAGCAAACTCGCACGAAGATTTGGCAATTGTTTTTACGCCAGATGCCCTTCCTGATGCAACCACCAATCATCGAGCTACTGCCATTCAAGGCACCTGAGGAGCAACTGAGGGGGGTTAAGGGCCTTGCTCAAAGACCCACAGATGGGCAAATAAGGGTGGAGGCAAGTGTTAGACACTTCACTTTTCCCACCCAAAATTTTGGTGCAACAGTCCAGGTATTTGAACTTGCAACCTCTTGATCACAGGCTTGCCTTTAACCTCTGCACCACCACTCCTCAAATTGGCAATTTCTTGTTATTGCAATATAATTGAATGCAATACCAATTCTAGAAAAGATGCTTGAATGTAGACTGCTATATTGTATCTTCTATTGAGGTGGCTTCTGCCAATAATCAATCAACCTTTATTTATACAGGTAAATCCCATTGAGCCTCGAGGACTCATTTACAAGAGAGACCTGAAAACCAATAATAGAGAGACCTTCTGCCAATAATATGTTGGTCCAGTCAGCTGACTGCTCACACCCACTTTAACTGGTAGTGTCTAAAATATTAAGACACAGAGTGTTGAGTACAACATAGATCACCACTATTACTAATATAAAGCGGTCATAAACTAGTTTAAAGCTGCATAATCAATAAATAAATAAATATTTAAAAGGGGAAAACTGTCATATTGCCGGTAAATGTATGTCATTTCCACTGCTCAAAGTATTTATTTTGTGCTGGTAAACGCAAATACCATAATGTGCACAGCAGAGAAATGTATTAACCCAGTAGTTATACAGTTGGGACCTTCCAAAGGATTGTGCATTAAAAAAAAATACTATGGTTGGATTGTAACATTGGTTGCATTGGTTTATTGTCTTTGAGGTTCTGGAGCTAGAGGAAGGCAGCCACATCCTCTCAGTCATGGTGTTTTACTCCACTGTGCTCATGTTTCAATGACAACAAACAAACATCAATCATACTTGCCTACAGCTGCCTCCCACAGACTTCTGGTGAATGAGGAGCAGCTCAACAAGATTTCAAGAAGAAAAAGGTTTCAGGAGTGATCTGGGACAAAACGGTGTCAGCAAAGGCCAAAGAAAAAGTTTACAAGACAGTGGTGAGACCAGCTGTGTTGTGTGGTCTGGAGAGAGTGGCACTGACAAAAAGACAGGAGACAGAACTGGAAGTAACAGAAATGAAGATGTTGAGGTTCACCTTAGGAGTGACAAGGATGGATAAGATTAGGAATGAGATCTTGGGAGATACAGCACAGTTTGAACTGGGAGATAGAGAGGTCAGACTGAGATGGTTTGGACATGTCCAGAGGAGGGACAGTGGGTATATTGGTAGAAGGATGTTAGAAATCCAGCTGCCAGGGAAAAGACAAAGAGGAGAAACATGGATGCAGTTGGAGAGGACATGGAGGTAGTTGGAGTGAGGACAGAGGGAGATGGAGGATGACTCGCGGTGGCAATCCTTGAAGAGGGAAAAGCAGAAAGAAGAAGAAGAGTTCAATATAAATTCTTAAGTCACTTGTTAAAATGGTGCCCTAATCTCTTGTATATGTACATGCACTCAGCCTTTTTAATGCCTATTGGTTAATCCTGTTTAAATTTCTGATTGGGTTTGTTGTAGTTCTGTTTCATACTTCCAGTATTAAGAGGCAGGTCATTTCTGATGGCCCCGATGAATGTCACAAGCAAAAAACATTTACTAAACAGTTTTACTGTCCTATGTACAGCTTGTGTCGCTGCAGGTTTGACCTCTGTGTGTGGAAATACACCAAGCAAGTCTGAGCAAACAAGACTGAATCCAACATTCAGACTGCTGGATTGAAGATTACTTTTATCTTCCTGGTGATAATAATGTGTTGTGCTTTTTTTTTTAGTAAGCACGACACCAATTCTACATTTCAGTGACTTCAGTCACTTTCTATCTGAAAACCACAGCAGCATAAAGTCTGTCATTAGCCTCAACATGTCAACTCTTATTTAGCAACTTCTTGGAATAATGGAAAGGCAGGAGGATAAGGAGTGTACTTCCACAGTTCATTTCCTCTTTGATAAGAACATGTCTTTCGGTGACAAAGGAAAATCAAATGAATTTGCAAGAGTCCCTTTTAGGGCGGTTAATATACGGAAATAGCATAACTTAGAAAGTACACACTTTTTAGTGAGTTTGTAAATGAAAATTGTTGCATGAACCTTGTTTGTTAGAGTATAAGTGTAATATCAACCATGGGTATTATTTCTTTGAGACTGCAACTTTTATACTGCATGATGTTACATTCAAACTAGGGCTGGGTGATATGAACCAAAATTAATATCTCGATAATTTAAGCTAGATCGTGATGTATGATTTTTTTTCTTTCCATAAAGTAATAACAAAAATATATTTCTGAGTCAAAGCGTTGTACCAGTTGTCACACAGGCACATTTATTAGCCAACAGCTGTAACTGTACAAAATAAATATCTACAAAATAAACTATTTGCACATATTAAAGTTTGTTTTTTTAGACATTTATTTACATATACTAAATGATAATCCTCCCCAGCTGCGCGATTACGAACAATTTTGCGCTGCAAAATATCGATTATGGCTCGTAAGTTTACAGAATTTAACAAGATGAACACCTAAAAACTGGTTTGCTCGAGATTATAGCAAGAGCGTGTCTTCATTTAACTTTTCTTGAGCAAACAAATAATTGTTTTTATATTTTCATTTGGTTAAATTCTGTAAACGTGCAAGCCATAATTGATATTTGGCTGCTCGTAATCGATCTTTGGTAGGCAGGCTGCAATGAAACTTTTTTGAACATTAAAGTGAATTCATGAAGGAAAAGTTAAACTGAGACACACCTTTGCTATAATAATTATTATTATAATAATGTCATCACTGTATGTTTCCATACAATGGCGAAATTAGTCTCTGCATTTAATCCATCCACCACCAGGTGGTGCTGGGGGGCATTCTGGGGATGAGGTGTGCTGCCCAGAGACACCACGAGGTGACCTGGGATCGAATCAGGTCCCGGGCCGGCTGCCCTGCCTCTACACCATCTCAGTGAGGGAGAGGAGGGGGGCCGCGTGGGAGAAAGAGAAGCAGCAGGCAGATTTTCAAGCACAACACTATATTGTTTATATAAATATAGTCTCATATTATATCACAAATTAAATTATATCAATATTTTTTAAATATCGAGATATCGCCCAGCCCTAATTCTAACTTTTATTTGATTGAAAAATTGCTTCCATCAAAATGAGCATGTGTGGACACCAGAAGCTTATTCCAACATCCTAATTCTAAGTACTCTTTAAATAAACAGACTGGAGGATATTTTTTTTCCCACTCAAATGTTTTGATGCATCCAGATGTTTTGAATGTCTAAGTGTCTTGTGAAGGAAGTACTTGAAGAATCTAAACCGGAGCAAAGTGACAGAAAAAGGAAAAGACGCCACATCAATCATGTTGTGCTGCTCTAAATGTCAGCAGTCCACATAGTGAACATTAAAAGCATAAATCAAATCTAGGAACAAGAAAAGTAGAGTTTAACGGAGAAAATTCTTTAAATTTTTACTTTACATTTTAGATTCATATGAGCTATAACACAATAAATATTCAAATTCAAATGTTTTGCATCCGCACGATAAATAAAAATAAACTAAACTTTTTAAAAAACATATGATGGTTCTAAAAACAAGCCCGTTTCTAAAACCGACGCTGTTAGCACAAAAAAACTCAATTAAGTACCATTTGTAAGAAGAAAACACTCGTTTCTTGGGTGATTTAGTTGTAATTTCCTTGTGTTATGAAACCAAAATGTCTGATGTTTCATTGTTCATCCATTACTCAAACAGCCCAGATTATATGCAGAATGGGACTATTTTCAGATGGTTTTCCCAGGATTGAAGCAAACAAACGCCTTTCTCCTTTGATGTGGAGTTGGTATGTCAGGATGAGCAAAGACGACGGAGTTGGGCCATCGACATGTTTTACAGCTTAGAAAGTATGCGCGCTTTGCCTCCATTTGTCTCCGTCTGACACACGAGAGCTGCTCTTCACTCACTGGAAATATAACTGCCTAATAATTCACCTGAGTTTGAGCACATAGGTGGACTGTTTTTTCCTTACAAGTAAAAACAGCTAATCGCCTGTTTGTCATTTCTAATGCATTGTGCATTCTTATTTATTTGGTACTGTTAGACTGAACATGATGGAGGAACAAACATCAAGTAAGCTCCCAGCAGAAAATATGCGGCAAAAATATAAAACCATTTTAATTAACAAGGCTGGTCCTCATCAGTTTTGAACTGAGAGACTTCTGCTCGTTGAAAAAATAATCCTTATAATTAAGCTCTCTGTTCTGCCTAAGCTGACATGATTTAGGGTTTAGCTCTGGGTTATTTCTTCATTTCCTTGAATTCCTACCACTTTTTCTTGCCTTGTGTTTTCTGTGCATCTCAAGCCTGTGCATGTTTTTTTTTATTTCTTAGTACTGTTGTGTGTGGAATATAATGTTGGTGTAGACCTGTGCACCTTTTCCTAAATGCATTACCCAACACACCAGCTCCACACCCTCCATTCTATGCTTTCATCTCTTGTCTATTCAAATATCTCAACTTAAATTTCACTTTTCATCCTGTTTGACTGCTCCTCAGCTTTTACTTCTCCTCCCCTCACTCCGCCTGCAGCAACAGGTTTCTGCGACTCCTCTCCGATGTACCTCTCACTACCGGAGTCTGACCCATCTACAATTCCACCACAACAGACTTCCATCTCTTTTCTAATGTCTGTAGAGTCTCTCTAAGAACTTGTGCGTGTAAAACCTTTACCTCTGTAGAGTCAGGCTGAGGTTGCCTGTGCAAGCCTTAATCTTGTTCTGGGCCTCAAGATGATTCATGCGTTCTGAGGAAATCCCATTTATAGAAAGGATGATGTCTCCGATGCTCATCCCAGCTTTAACCGCCTTGCCCCCTTCGGTCAGCTGCAATGACAGAAAAATATTTGAAAAGTTAACATTCCTCATAAAAGAAACAGTTTATTTAATCACACGCAGTTGCATTTGTTTTTCTTCGTGGGTTCGATGAAACGTGGGTTGAACCACTTTGTTACAATGTTTCACCAAGTCATTCCACAGAAAATGTGGTGTATGCATCTTTGCCGTCTCATTTCTTGTAATCACCAAGAATTGTGCTCTCTTTCCTGTTTCCTGTCTTAAGCAGGCCTTATCAGGAAAAATAAACATCCCCCCGCCCCACCACACACCACCACCACCACCATATTGACATCTCAGCATTAGTGGAACAGGACACTGCATTTGCTAAAACTGTTTCTCCACGAAAAGTCAAAGATTCATAACAAACAATAAATTAATACCTGTTTGGTTTCAAGGTTTACACTATTTTAAAAAGTCAAATATAAAACTTACATTTTGTTCTCAGCCTTTCTTTTAAAATTTGACTGTATCTGGCTTCACCTCTTCTTGTTTTAAGGCAGCTTTCCATGCAATTTAGTTTGGATCTGACCACACTAAAATTACTTCTTTGTGTATAGAGATTAGGCCTGTCACGATAACAAATTTTGCTAGGCGATTAATTGTCTCAGAAATTATTACAATAAACGATAATATTGTTTGAAATTTGACTAATTAGTCATTATTGTCAAATTTGAGAAGAAATTATGGTTAATTTGTTTTGAGTGTAGTAGCTTTTTTTGACTAGTGTACGGCAGTATAAAACTGTTTGAACTGAAGGATGGATAGTGAGGGAGCGAGCAGCGTGTCTCTTAAAGAAAAATGGGAGGGAGTCCCCTTGACATGACATGGGCTGCCTCTCTTTCCTTTTTTCGGTTCTCAAAATGGTGGACGCTCGGTGTGGTTTGAGCTCTTTAGCATAGCATTTTTCACATAAAGCTTTGAATAAAAAATTAGTAAACAAGTTCTCAGCTTCTTTTTGCAGAGAAAAACAACTTTTTACACAAAGGCACAGGTTTCAATCGCGAATTTTGGAGCATCGACAAGACGGAGGTTTTTTCCACCCAAGGTCGACCTGTTAGCTTAGCTCGTAGCTTAGCTTCTCAGCTTAGCTGCTTTTAATGATCCAAAAACACAATTTTGAACAGTTAAAATGGCTTTTATAGAGAAAAGAGAAAGGGGGGGGGTCAGTGAAGAGCACCAGAGTTTAACTTTTTATCATCCAGTGTCTTCAGTAGAAAGAGAAACATGAAGAAACGATAAAGCGGATAAATGAAAATGAGGTCAATAATTTTCATTTATCATGCGATTAATTGACTTATTGTTTATCACGACAGGCCTAATAGATACAATGAAAATAGTTGTTTACTGCACAATAAATCCAAAAATACTGCACAATATTATCAAATGAATTATAAAGAGTGTAAAATAGGTCATTTAAGGTTACAAATGATAAATCCTGCAGTGTGCATACTCATTGTAATCCAACAGCAGAATTTTGTGCTTTAAACTCCACAACCAAACATTAAACATGCGAGTACAGGTCCATTACAAATAAGTACATAACTTAGTATAATCTTATCTTGAACAAGATCAAATAGCTTCATGTTGAAACACTGAACACATTACACACTTAAATAAATGAGCCTTATTCACTTCATTTCATGGAAGAAGTTTATTTTACCTGTTAATATCACACTGATAAAAATAAAAAAATTAAAAAAACACAATTTATCTGTCAGCAGTTGTGATGGATTTTGTACATTTTCCAAAGCAAATAAAAAGTGAGAAGCTCATAACTTTTAAGTATGCGTGATATATAAAAAAAAGCCAAAGAACCATGTCACGCCCGGTGGAGATTATGAGAGTAACAGCGAGCTCTTAAAAGTGTCTGAGGTTAATCAGGTCTTCTGTCTTTTTTCACCTTGCGGAGATGTGCATTTAACACAAAGAGGAGCATAATTAAACCACGGTGATGGGATGGTTCTTTCCCAAGCGTGATGACTGATCAGTGATTACGCAAACCTGAACCCACCCCATCAATCACTCAGCACACGTTTAACATCTGTACTCTGTTACCAGCTGACAAAAGGACTGCTCACTCCTTTACACAGTCTTCTACAATCAGAACTTGATGCCATCTTTTAATATTACTCCATGAAAAGGGTTTTATTATGTCTACACATTTTTAAAAGTTGAACAATGTAAGATTAAAAAAAAAATAAATAAAATAGAGTTTTACAATCAAACTTCAGCTTTGCAGATTTCTTCAGTTCTTCTTTTCCGTTATCTTCAATCTGTTCTCTTTAGTCCCACACAAAAATAGTTTCACCCAGCTCTGAGTGAAACTATTTTTGTAAACCAAAACTAATACAGACAGAAAAACAAAACAACCAGGAGATCTCCTTTCCTCACGGCTAAAGAATGCATTCAGGTTAGGTAACACTTAAGTGCAGCCATTGTCCCTTTGTGTTTACATTCATCACAACCAAATAGAGAAAAATAATGGAAAGGAGAAGGAGAAAGAATGAGGAAGTGACTGCATCAGTGGCAGTGGCCGCCACATTTTTCTGGAGTCAGACTTCCTTTCTCTCATTTACAACTGGATAGAGTGGCAGGAAGTGCAGAGTGCAAAGCCGAGACTGATGTATGCATACCAACATCTAAGACGTCTATAGTGCAGCCACATGCCAAGTACCACTCACAAAAGGTCGGGTACTCGCTGCATACAGACATGAGCTGCAACTGAATCACTTGTTAAATTTGTGACACACCTGACAGCATTTACTCAGTCTGGTGTACTTTCAATAAAGCAACTAAATGCTATTAAGTGCAATAAAGTGGTTTTAAGAGCACTAGAATGATCATCTGCCTCTTAATCCCACTAAACAGCTTCATGGATCAACTGAAGAGAAAAGAGGCTTTTATACAGAGCCTGGTAAATTTGTTGGTCTCCTTACTTGCTGAAACAATGCTTCGATTCCCATCAAAAGTACCACTAATTCAGTTATGTATTAGGGATGCATGATATTGGATTTTTGGCCAATATCCAATGTGCCGATATGTTAAACTTATTTGGCTGATAACCAATACCAATACCGATATTTTCCCCTAGACCTGCTTACAGAGACTACACAGCTTTCTCTACTGTGGAATTAAAATACATTATTCTGCATGGTCTTTGTCACTTTGACCTGCTACCAAATGCAGATGCCAAAAAGGGGACTGAAAATTATTTAACACTATATAAATATATAATATATATTTTTAAAAAACAGCGCCTTTCATACCGGGGAGTTATTTTGATGGAATGGCCGATGTCCGATATTTAACTTTATCGCTAATATCGGCCGATACCATGCCGATAATATTGTGTATCCCTATTATATATAGTTGCATGCTGTTAGTATGTAATAGGAATGTGAAAATAAATAGTTTGTCATTTTAAAAGAAATCTGTTAAAATAGTATGAATAGATTTGTTGGTACATTTAAAAAGACTGTATTCAACTTTAATTAGTGCCTTTAATTGTTTCATAAGACATTCAGCTTATGTGAAGAGAACGAACATGTCACTGGGTAGTTTGGTATCATTGTGTGCACCACTTGAACATGAAACAGAGAAAACAAAGGCTAGAGCTGTCTAAGGAGCTCAGACATTTTAAATATCCAAGGGCACAGCTAACCAAAAGTTAGCTTCACTAATCCCTAATTCACCAACTAAAAAAAGTTTGCTTTGCTAATACTACACCGCTAAACAGATTGTTTTTTTTAATTGTGGAAGCTAACTCGAAGAGGTCAAGATGGGGTAGAGGTAGGGCAGCCGACTTGGGAGCAGAAAGTCACGGTTCGACTCCGAGCCATTCCCACACGCCGTGGCGTCTCTGAGCAAAACACCTAATACCCAATTTCTCCCCGAGCACTTACATAGCTGCCCACTGCTCCTCCTGGGAGTATCTCATGTGTGATGGGTTAAATGTTGAGAACTAATTCCTCTGTTGTATGGGAACATACAATGATGACAATCTCAAACTTCCCTTCCCTAAAGTGCAATCTTTTCCCATACACTGCTGTCGCTGACACTGCAAGCATCATTTAAGTGAACACAACTCAAAACAGTTCATAAATCATAATTTGTGATTCACAAGTAAAGCATCCAGGTTCTGTTCAGAGGTGAGCTTCCAGAAATGAATCCGGTCCATCGGAACCAAAGAGGCAGAGCAGAACTCTGCTGTGCTGAAGCAGAGTGATGTATTCAGTGTGTGTCGGACTTCTCCCTTGTGTCATTCACTATAATGAATTAACTCACTTTGGCAATCCTCTTTGTGGTTAACTATTTTTATAAATTACCTACAACGTTGCTATGAGTCATCATCAATATTATCTTGGTAATACATCTGTATTAAAATAAAGATGTGTGAAATCATGTGTGACAGTGTCCCAGAGACAGTGAGCATTGCAAGCATGCTTGGTAGGAATAACGGGTGCTATGTTTCTAACTATTCACAATGTTTCCGAGTGTAAAACCAGGTTTTTCATGTTATTTTCTTGTTCTGGTTTGGTATGGCATTTATGTTAAAATCTCTATTATTAGCTGTAAACTGACCCCATGAGTCAGAGACTATTTGTGTAAGGTATGAGGGGGTTAAAAAAAAAAAAAAAAAACACTGTGATGTTGGTGACATCACCAACAGGTGCCTATATTTGCTTAGCTTGGCATAGCATAGCATCGCACTATGTAAATCACCATTCTCATATACGCTGTTAGTGTGGAAAACGGTCTTTAAAAAAAGCATAGGGGACCTGAATTTACTAGATTTAAATTTAGCAGAAACCATTTCCACTAAAGGTATTTAAAGTTTGCAAAAACATTTGCTAAACGGAAAGTTAGTTCTGCTATTAGTGGATTAGCCAAACCGTGCCTATCACTGTACTGTATATATCTACTGCATGTTAAAAAGATAAATACTACAAGATCATCTCCAAGCAACTTCATGTTCCTCTAACCACAGGTGCCAATATTATTAAAATGTATAAGTTTCATGGGACTGTTGTCAACCACCCAGGACATGGACGCAAGAGAAAATGCAACCCCAGATTGATCAGATCGATGCATTTTGAATCTTAATGGGCTCAATGAAAGAAGACCCAGGAGGGCTCCACTACTGACAGGAAAAAATAAAAAGTAAATAAATAAAGCCAGACAGAAACTTGCCAAAATGCATGTTGACACGCCCCAAAGATTCTGGGCAAAGTTCATTGGACTAATTAGACTAAATTGAGCTTTTTGGCCAGTCATATCAGTTGTGTTTGCTTGATTATTGTGGAAAGGTACTGATAAATTTATCTGTGGCTACATAAATACGCACACATCCCTGGGCTTTGTTTCTATGTACCGATAATCTGTTCTGTAATCAACATTGAAAATAAGACCAGAGATTCATGAATTCATGCTCTATATGACAATACTAGAAACATTTACAGTAAAATTTAAATAAATAAAAGAGAAGTGCTTCTGTAAACTTCTCACACATTTAAACAGTTCAGCGTTTGATGCATTAGTTTGTGGGAAACACTTTGTAAATCTCAGTTTCCTTCACTCAAATGGTCTTTCTCATGTGGATACAAAACAAATAGATGAGTAAGAATCTCTGGCATGTGCAATCTATAAATACAAATCAAGATAAGTCTGAGACACTCGTGACAACGAGCAGTTAAGTAATGAACAGCAACCTCCAATCTTCAACAAGAGTTTGGTCCAGAGAGCAAGAAGTTTAATTGTGTGTTTACTCACTTCTTTTTATCTGTATCATATTATTTAATGCATATCATTCCTATTTGTTACAGTTTATATTTTTGCTACCTTATAATTTAAATAAATTAAAAGACCTGAGGAGTTTGTGATTATGCTTACCAAATGAATAAGTATCAGTCCAACTGTGTTTACATGAATGGGAATGTAGCCGCAGAGTGGTGAAGCTGCTGTTTTGTGGTTTTTCTTTCCACACTGGTGGTTTTACTGCTGTGGAGCTACTAATAATGACTGGTTATTCGAGTGTAGACCTGTGAAAGTAGTTATCTGTGTATTATTAGTAACAAAACTTAAAAAATGTATAGAATAACGATTAAAAAAAGAATGTTCCAAAACCTTTCAGAATTAAATGCTCACTCAAAAATCCAATCATTTAGTCTAACATTGAAATTTCATGTTTCAAAGTTAGGAGAAAACACCCTTTGAAGAAAATAAAACACTTCAATTATAAATATCATTCATTAGTGTAATAATTTAACATCATGCTGCTTCATTATAGGGAGTGGGTACATTCGTCTTTAGTAAAAGCAGAAAGTGAGAAAAAGGCCTGCGGTTGTTTCACATCTCAGAAGTCAAGTCAGGAAGTGTCTCATGGTGAGAGTTGGAAAGCCAGAGAGATGCACGCTAAGTCAGCATAGAGTAAGATAGAAGACCTTATATGGAGAAGTCTCGGGTCTGACATTATGTCATCACACACACGGAAGGCAAACTAGACTCACACACTCTCACAATGCCATTATATCATTGCCTTGTCTTGCAATATTAATATTCAGCTCAGTTTGTAATAGTGGGTTAAAAAAATTAAGTAAAACCAAATCTCAGTTACTCCAGAAATTCTGCAGCTTTTCACTCTTTTGAATCGAGATGTTCTCTCACAAGTTTGTGGTCTCTATTCTCACACCAGAAATTCCTGTCAGTCGCATTAATGAGACTTGTTTAGCTTAAACCTCAACCATTGGCATTCCTAAACCTCTTTAACTTGCCCCAAGAAATTGAGCAACCTTTTGTGGGGGTATTTTGTAAACCTTTATACCTACAAAGATTGGTCAAATGGAAAAATCCATGAGGCTAGAATTGTATGGCGCATGCTCTGTCACTACCTCTAATAATACTTGAGTAAACATTGAAGACAATAAGATTGCAATAGGAGACACTAAATGGCTGAGAAAGTACAGAAGAATACAGCCAATGCCAAAACAAAATAAAAGGGAAGCTTGTATCAAAAGTAGTTTTTAGTCCTAAATATAGCAAAGGCTATATTCCATGGCAGGGACTTAAAAAAAACCTAATTATAAAAGTCAATACTCAGTTTTACTTTCCGAAAATGATTCTTCAGAAGTTAAGTTTTCATTTATTCAACCTTGCTTTTTTGTTTGTTGCCCACATAGTTAAGGATTGAAGGAGGGATGAAACCTGCACGTTAGTAGCCACAAGGCGAAAGTCTGCAAGTCGGTTGTAGATAGAGGACTTCTCTACAAGCTGTAAAGTATCTGTAAAGTGCAAAATATGATACCAGTGGCTCTGGGTTAATGGTTACCATGTGACAAGCTGGCAAGCAAAAAATGTGTTGAACAGTAGCACAGGGTGGTTGGGAGGGAACCAAATAGCTTTTCCTTTTCTTCTCACAGCCAAACATACCAATTAAGAACGCAAACAGAGGTGGGTGAATGGTTGTCATGGGTTGACCCGTCTCTTACACAACATCAAACTGCAGCTAGAATCGATGCCAATAAAGATGTCAGGAAAATCTTTAAAAAGTGTTCTTAGTCAAATTGCCATGACGACGCAAACAAAAACACTCAAGAGAAACACCAACCCTGCACAGAATACTAAATGCTCAGGTCAGGAACGGAGCCAGCTGGTGCACCCTGCTGATCCAAAAGATAGGAAAATGCTTTTTAGACCTGTGGGCCTTGAGCGCTAAGGTGATAGTCCGTACTGGTTTTTACCAGCAACCGTAGTTGATGCAACTCCTTTGTGGTTTGGTCTTGGATATTTATATTATTCATCAGCTAATAGCAATTAAGGTGATGGTGACGTTTCTCTTGCTGCCTCGATGACTGAATTTTGCAGTGTAGAGATCACAGAAGATTGATTTTCCAAAAATTTACCAGACCATTATCATCCCCCCCCCCCACCACCAAAGTTTCAAAGTAATTAAAACTAGCTCACTCTGTATAGCACTTAAACCAAAAAGTTTTAAAACACCTAATGCTTTGCCAGTTGCGTTTAGCTCTTCTCTTGGTAGACGGTGACAAAAGGTGCAGGGAAACTATGACAAATTGGTTGTTGATAAGTTAACAGAATTCATATAAATTTTACTACATGGAACAAATAAAAGTAAAACTTTCCTTTTGTAAGTGTTTCATCCTAAAGCGTGCGAGTAATCCAAATTAAAACCATGCAACAGCATGCTTACTCTTCATTGCTCTGTCATGGAGCATAAAGGAGACTGGAAACAGATGTCTCAATACAACCTGAGACAGTCACAAACCAATCAGACTGGGATCAAACGCATACTGCAGATAACAGCTGCTACTAAATCCATATGCAACCTGAACACATCTCCAGAAGTCTACTTTGATGCACAAGTATTATTAAAAATACCTTTTCAACTTTAAATCATTCTATGTAATCATGTGAGAAAAGCCTGAATAAACGGAGTTTCGATGTAACAGATGACTTTTTTAAGAAGCTAGCTATTTCTCAGCTAAGAAGCACAGACTATAAGCTATTTGTCTGTGTGGTTTGCTAAAATACAGGGTGTGTTTTTTCGCAGCTTGCTCTCTTTTTTTTTTTTTTTTTTTCTGCACTCAAACTTAACCGGTAGTTAGATTCAATGCCAGAAAGCAGTAATGGTCTTCATTCAAGGACATGGATTTATTTTAAAGTCAAAAATACAACAAGCAGATTTTTTACCAACAAATCAGTAATGCTCTTCATGTAAATATATCATTCATTTTATTATTTAAAGTGCATGAATATAATGCCAATTCAGTTATCCAGTGATGTTCCCTTCAAACTGTTCGTATTTTTGTTCAAAATCATACTTTATTATGAATAAAAGCAGCTCCAGCTCGCTAAAGGTCGCAGCTATTTCAAAGTGGTTTATAGAAGTCTGTCAAGTCTGCAGAGAGGAAATTAAACTGCTCTTCTGGCCAGCCTCTCGACTTCTGGATTTAAAGGGTTTCAGAAAAATGTCTGGGAAGAATAATGGGTGGTGAGTGAAGAGCATGTGTAAAACCAGATCAAAGAGTGCAGTAAAAGAGTGTTTCAAACTAAATTAAATTCACAATACAGATAAAATTTAAACAACTAGACAACTGTCTCAGTTTCATATATATAAATATATAATGTAGCTCAATGGTATTGTTTATGAAGGATTCAGTCCAAAAACTTGTGATTTCTTACAGCACAAATAAAAAATATCTAGCAAATACAAGTTACCTCTGGCCTTACTGAAGAAGTTTAAATTCCCCCTTTGACACAGACAACTTAACTTCTACCATATTGACGGATATTATGGTTGGAAAAAGAAACATCTGGAGCCAGAGAGCTTTTAGCAAACACAAGCTAAATTTAGCTTATATTATGTTGGTTTAAACTATTGTAAGACCTTAAACCTACAAATGAAAAGCACATACATGAAATGAGTCAGAGAAAAACAGAGCAGACTCCACAAGTTTTGTTTGACTTTGCTAACTTTTGTGCATTTTTTATAGACTTTTATGCTACAGTAGCAATGTTTTGTGTGTTTTGTGAAGCCTGTCAAGGAACATTTAAAAAGAAATGGAATAACCACAAACTAATATCCCTGAAACGATGTAAAATAAGACTCCATACAAGTCCATATTGGGTCCTCCTTTCATAAATCATTCATAAGGTGGTGGTGCAAGTTTAAACCATCAACCACACTGCGTACACTTATATTTAAACATATGTGGGCAATAAAAGTTAGACAATTTTTTATTTTTACATAATTTCTAATATTGTGGTGTTACAATCAATGTTTAAAAAAAAGATTATCCAACACTTGGAGCGTAGTTCTCTTTATTCACCCTCAACTTATCTCAAACTACAAAATGAGTTGTAATACGCATGTACCATGTCTCAGAATTTAATTTAGTGTTATAAGAACCAAAGCTGGAAAAAAAAGGGGTTCTGGATATGTTGGTTGTTCTGAAACCAGTCATATATTTAGTGCAAAATCTTCAGATCGTTTCCACATGTAAAGTCATTACATCATTATTCCATGGCAACGCCATTCATTGGCGTGAAATAAAGACGATTTTGAACGTGTCGTCAACAGATGCACATTTCTCACAGCACAAGTAAGCGTATTCATCATCGCAGGTTTCTAATGAACCCTAAAATTAGCCCGAGGTCAAACCAGTTCACTCTAATGAAGGAACCGAAGCATTAAACTGTTGACAGATGTTTCAAAACGTGGGAGTATACTCGTTTTTTAAAGATCATCAAGACTGAATGGACAAACAAATGTACAGTGTGTACTAATCAACAACTGCGACTTTAGACTTCCAGCTAAGATTAAAATACAAAAGAAGCATCCTCCTAGAGCCCGAAGAAAAACAAGAAATTTGAGCCATTTACTAGGAAGATGCACTTTGTCTAAATTTACCATTTAATTTATTGTTTTAAAGAATGGCATGGCACATCAGAGACCAAAATATTAACTTTTTCGTTGAAGTTTTGTGACAACTGTACAATGGGAAATTAGTCCGAGTACTTGTGCACATGTAGTTATTTTGTCAAATTTTAGAAAAGCTTGTTTAGTTTAAAAAAAAAAGGAGGGAGCGGTGGTGCAGAGGTGGGCTTGTGATTGTAAGATTGCTGGTTCAACTCCTGGTACTGACAACATCAAAATGTGGGTGGGATTGGTGATTGGACGAAGGGAGCAGCCAAAAGAAGAAGAAACAACCCTGGCTTACCAAAGCTGGCTCTTGAGACGTGGAGTGTAACCCCTCTGGTGGGGAAGGAGCCTGAACCTGTTGCCTTAGGTTGGGAGGTACTGACTAGATACAGTTGGGCTCACCTTGATGCACAACATGGGCTTTGGAACTTGTCTCCTTGAGAGGGGCTGGACCTTATTCCACTCTGGAGTTGTCCATGGTGAGAGGAACCAAGCTGGTGTGGGTCTACACTTAGCCCCCTGACTTAGTGCCTGGGTGTTGGAATTTTCCCCGGTAGATGAGACAGTGGATTCCCAGCGTCTTCTGGTGGGGGGACAGGCTCTTGACAGTTGTTTGTGCCTATGTGCCAAACGGCAGTTGAGTGTATCCAGCCTTCTTGGAGTCCTTAGTGGGGGTGCTGGAGGGTGTGCCAGCTGGAGACTCCTTTATTCTTCTGGGGCACTTCATTGAATATTTGGGTAATGAAACTGACCTGCAGGGGCATGATTGGGAAGAACAGCTTCTGAACTGAACCTGAGTGGTGTTCTGTGTTGGATTTCTGTGCTAGTCATGATTTGTCCATCACAAACACCATGCAATGTTTCCCCTACCATTATACAAGCAGGGTGCCCCGCCCCATCAACAGAACTGAGCACCCTGCTTACCGAACCAAACCCACACACACAACCACCTGTCGACAACTAATGGCACTTACGTAGCACTAAGCAGTGTGCAATACAGACACGCTGGCTAAAAAGCAACAGAAAAAGCCGTTTCCCTCATGCGGAGCCGTATCCACACCTCACCTCGCTCAAAAACTGTCGAGACAAAACAGCGCACGCAACACAGACGTGTCTCCATCCCCACCCCCAGTTGGAGTAGTTTCCTCCACAGGGTAGCTGAACTCTCCCTTAGAGATAGGTTAAGAAATTCAGTTATCTGGGAGAGACTCAGAGTAGAATCACTGCTCCTCTGCATCGAGATGAGCTGGCTGAGGTGGTTCGGGCATCTGGTAAGGATGGTCCCTGGGCGCCTCCCTGGGGAGGTGCTTCGGGCATGTCCAACTGGGAGGAGACTCCAGGGAAGACCCAGGATACGCTGGAGAATGGCCTGAGAACGCCTTAGAATCCTCCCAGAAGAGCTGGAAGAGGTGGCTGTGTAAAGAGATGTGCGGGCCTCCCTGCTCAAGCCACTGCCCCCACGACCTGACTTGGGAACAAGCGGAAGATGATGGATGGATGGATATGTTCCTTTTAGAAAGAAAATGTACACTTGGAACTGCATTTATAACAATTTTAATATGATAACATATGAATCAATCATTGTTTGTCCTGATTTCTAAAGATCAGCATAAAAATAACCACTGACCTCCAAATAGAATATTTTATTAAAATGTAGCTAGTCCACATCCAGTTCCAGTAATCTAACTTTCTATGATTGACTGAAGGTTGATTTATACCTGTGACATTTTAATATCTTTAAAGTGAATTCTTAAACGTGTGAAATAGTGCTGTCCTTAAGGGAGTCCAATATCTAATCTGTGTACGAGACTGACATTGCTTCTATCATCAGCTGTTTTCATAGTGGCAACAGGGCTACTGACAACATAATGTCCTGCATACCACCATTATCGCAATAGCAGGACTTAAAAATAGTCCGGATAGCGATGTTGGCCTTTCAAAAGTCTTTGTGTAACTATGTCCCAACCCAGATGATCATGTTACCAAATGAAAAGACGTGATTTCTGTCGGTACATGATGCTCAAAATCCTGTAAGTGATCCTGCCAACAACAAATAAACAGAGGAACTGACCTTGGTCATGACACGGAGATTAGAGTTTCAAAACAGGAAATGTCGAGAACTGAATGACACGGTACATTATGCAGAAGCTTGAGCTGTCCTCAGAGTATAATCTATACTGGTAGAGGACAAGAGGCCTACTTTAATTGTGTTTGACAATGAGAACTGCTTGTCTAATTGAAACCCTTCAGTCAAGCTTAACGCAGACTCCTTCAAGACAAAGGGCAAACTGCACAGAAGGGTTTCTTTATTTTTTTCTTCAACAACCTCAGAGTTTCAGCAAAGTCCTCTTAAGGTATGTAAAAACATAATGTAATTTGGTCTACACAGAGGCCAAGACTATCATTCCTTTTAAACAATAAGTCATCCAGTGGGCTGAAATATCCTGGTTAGTCCACTCTGAATTTATGAAGCAAAACGTCCCAAATAGTTATTACAGAACCACTGTGGCTCTCTAGAGTTACAGTCAACTGCTTCAGCAGCAAAGCCTGGTCTCCTGGATCTTTAATCACATACCAAGGATGAGGACTGGACGCTCAGCCCTCATGGACGACCAAAATGACAGGAACAGCCATTAAAATCAGTCTGCTTCATTCACTAAATAGGCTCTTCATTTTTCTAATGGACAGATTATGTGATCAAAACCTTATGTAACAATGTTTTGACAACAATACATGACAGGAGGCAAGTAAAATCCTGCTATTTAAAGACCAAGAGCTGATAAGTAAGGTGTCTAAATCCAGAAACAAGTGTCCCACAAGAGACAAAAGGAACAGATGAGGCAAATGGCAAAATGTGCGTGGAGAAAATTCTTTTGAGGTGACCGTAATGAAAGGAAGGGTGTGTGTGTGTGTCTGTGTGTGTGTTTTCCACTTACCCGTGAGATGGTGAGGGGCAAACAGAAGTCCTTCCCTCCTTGCAGTCTGAAGCCCCAGGGGGCGGGGCCAGCCAGGGAGACGCTGTAGCTGCTGCTCATGATGCACCTGAAAACAAAAACAACCGATACCTTTAAATGGGCAGGAATTCACATCAGCAGGGACATAACCAGACAAGGGGAAAACTCAACAGTTACTGAACAAATACGTCACATACTAAACAAATACAATTATAGTGGGAGGGAGGGATGTACACAGAGATGTACAATTTAATATATTCAGAGTCAGAGTTTCTTTATTGTCATTCGCACCTCATGTGGTACATGTGGTGGAGCGAAATTATGTACACAGGGTCCCAGTTACATCCAACAATAAAATGTATAAGAAAAACAGTGATAACATCTAAGATATGAACTAAGAAAAACATCAACTAAATATACACTAAGCACTCATAACATAAAAACATTGAACATCAGCACAAACATGAACATGAGTCTGTGAGCAGATGAGCACGCATGAACACATCAACATTGAAACAGATCAGCAGCAACATGAAACAGATCAGCAGCAACATGAAACAGATCAGCAGCAACATGATGCGATTTTTCACAGCGATTATTCTAGTTAAAGATTCATGAGTCTAACAGCCTCAGGGTAGAAGCTGTTCCTCAGTCTAGTGGTTCTACACTTAATGCTCCTCAACCTCCTTCCTGAGGGGAGCGGGGCAAAAAGTGTGTGTGCTGGGTGAGTGGGGTCCTTCATGATGCAGGTGGCTCTCTTCCTGCATCTAGAGGTATAGATGTCTGTGATGGTGGGGAGGCTGACTCCGACAGACTTCTGTGCAGCCTTCACCACTCTCTGCAAAGCTTTTCTTTCTGCAGCTGTGCAGCCTCCATGCCACACGTTGATGCTGGAGCACAGGATGCTCTCCACTGCACACCTGTAGAAGGAGGTGAGGACTGAGCTTCCCAGACCAGCTCGCCTCAGCCGTTATATAGCTGTTATCATCTACAGAGCAAATCTAAGGGTCTTTAAAGGCATTTCATTATGGTAGTAATAGTGATAGTGTGAGAAGATCGTCTATCTATGGTGATTCATTAAGTGTTAAATGTTGATGATGCATGTTTTCAGCAAATTTTATGAGATGGAGTTGGAAATAACTTGCAGTTAAGAGGAAAGGCGGGGGGGAATCAGAGAGATATCCAGCATTGTTGAACTTTTGTTAACAAATTATGCACTGCAAGGCAACGACATCATTCCTCTTTTTTTAAGACAAGTGGTCAAATGTTGGTTATTCATCTTTCCAGCAACACATGGTCCATTGAACTCAGTCCTGGGGTTTAGTGCTTGGGAAATATCAAGCAGTGGCAGCTGGTCCACACCATAGGGGCTTAAAATAATTTAAAAAAAAAAAAAATATATATATATATATATATATGAATTAATTTGCCCCACAAAGTAGTTCCTCCTAATAAATAATTATTTATTTACTTTTGTTATTGCGGGCCAGTACTGTTAATCGTTAAGCAGATCCAAACGTGCAGCCAGGAATCCAAACAAGCAGGTCAGATAATAGTTTTATTTGGGGCGTCTGATTATTTGCCCTGTAGACAAATTCTGCTGGTTTTAGATGAAGAGAAGAAGAATGCTATGTGTTGTCGTTATTGTACGTTCCCATACAATGACAAAAAATATTTCTCTGCATTTAACCCATCACACCTGAGAAATACCTAGGTGGAACAGTGGGCAGCTATGCAAGTGCCCAGGGAACAATTGGGGATAAGGTGTCTTGAAAACCACGATATGGGGGCATGGCAGGGATTGAACCTGCAACTTTCTGGTGCCAAGTCAGATGCCCTACCTCTACACCATCTCAGCCTAGCACATTGATAAGACCTCTACCTAGATCTAACATGAGCTCAAACCCAGGAATAGCTGCAGTGAAACCTGCTGAGACCAACAGTGGAGATAATGCGTTTTTAAATCCATTCAGAGCAGACAGAGAGGACCAGAACAGAAAACTGAGAAGAACAGAGGAAAATCAAAGAACAAGAAATGTCCACCAACGTGGTAGGATCCTATTTAAACCATCTTGTGGCTTGGATGTGTGGCTGTGGTGGGTCAATGGATGAAACCGTGGTCTTGTAACAGTGTTTGTGGGTTCCATCCACACTTGAATCTTCTATTTGATTAGGTGATGATATATTGTATCATCATTTTTCACTTTTATATTATTGGATAGTTATTTCACTGACCTTTTTTCCCCATTTAATTATGTTAATCTGGAGTATTACTAGTATTTCAGAATTATTACTTTAAATCAAATAAGAAATCCATTTCAGAAAGCTGTGCACCTGTCGGCTGGGTGTGGGAGTTTGTTTCTCTGATTTATTAGACTGGACTGTTTTTCACGAGACACAACCTTGACCCGCAGGAGGGAGAAAGAAGGCAACAACTAAGAACGGTATATACACACACAAAAACAACAACAACAATAAATTAACATGCATCTGTTTTGTTTTTTTCCCCACAGAAAACGTAACGCAATTTGTACACATTTTCAGGAAATTGATGTCCGCCCCACTAATATTTTTGCTGAGGAGCCACCACTGATGGCAAGAAAGGTCTTTCATGCATAGGCCTGTCACGATAACAAATTTTACAGGGCAATTAATTGTCTCAGAAATTATTGCGATAAACGATAATATTGTTGGAAAGTTGACAATAATTAGTAATGTCAAATTTAAGAAGAAATGTAGGTTAATTTTTGTGTGTAGTACCTTTTTTGACCACCGGATGGCAGTATAAGACTGAACTGAAGGATGGATAGTGAGGGAGCGAGCAGCGTGTCTCTTTAAGAAAATGGGAGGAAGGCCCCTTGATGTGGCATCGGCTGTCTCTTGTTCCCGTTTTTCGATTCTTAAAATGGCGGACACTCTGTGTGGTTTGAGCTCTTTAGCATAGCATTTGTCACGCAAAGCTTTTAATTAAAAAAAAAATCAGTAAACAAGTTCTTAGCTTCTTTTTACAGAGAAAAACTACTTTTTAGATGAAGGCACAGGTATCAACCATGAATTTTGGAGCTTTGAAGATGGAGGTTCCATGTTCAAAATGTGGAACAGAATCATCTTCTCGCAAGGAACTGCTGTGCTGCTGGACCTGCACAGAGACAAGCCACACGTCGGGTAGAGAGCAACTTGTTGAAGCACAACTTCATTTCATTGGCAGCTCAAAGTTTCTTAGAAAGCTTCTCCTTCAGTGCCATCAATCTTAAACATTGTACCAGCTAAATGCATGAACACCCACATTACTTTTAAGTAAATGAAGAAATGAAATCCTGATTCTATGCATACAGCAGAGCTAACATTATGTGGTGGATTAAAAACAATAAAATTAAAAAAAACTTTTCAAGCATTAATCCGTTTCACTGCTTTATCCATGCATGCCCATTATGCATTCCTTTACCCTTGAAAGACTAAAGCTGCAAGCTATTTACTGGAAGCCAGGCTGAGGTCGAGTTATAAAATTTATTAGACTGATAATGTAGGAAACTGGAAAACCATATTTGTGGAAAATAGTTTTGTGTAAGGGAGACAGGTGTGAAGACATGTTGGCCTGTACATCTTCAAAAACCCATCAACCATATATGACCTTTGCCCGAATAACCATGAAGCGGCTATGCTAACATAAAGACATCAAAAATCCCCATATAGGTATTATCCTTTAAGTTTTACTGGGGGGAAAAAAGACATAAAAAGCTATTCCATCAGACTTTAATGGAGGATGCATGAATTGTTAATGGAAAGTTGGGTTGCAGAACAATCTGGAACATAATCTGGAGGAGAAAGCCTCCATTTTTCAAGAAACTTTATCTTTTATAGACCTAAAGTTTATAGATGTCCATTCTTTTTGAATGGCTTTGATGGAAGAGATGCGTTTCTTGGGCCTAGAAAGAGAATTAATGTTACTTGTACATTTTAAACTGCTTTGAAAAATGGTTACAAATCTAATTTTGAAATAAATACTACATTAAAATAGTTGTGCATTGAGCAGTGATGACATTTGGTTCTTCAAATGTGTGTTTCAAGAAAAAAATTGTTTTCATCATTCCAGAGGTATGCCTTACTAAAAATATAAATCGAGCTTCCATCGCAAGGTCCCACCGGGACAAAGCAAGACCTGCTGTAACCCGCCACCACAGTCTCACATTAAAGCCTGAAGGGAAATTAGAATATTTTATAAAAATTAAAAAAAATAAAAGGAGACATAACAGGATGTGGGGAAGGAAAGAAAATAAAGGTACAGATGAAAGTGAGCCTGGCGAATTCCTGAAAAGTAATAAATAAAAAAGTCCTAGAGTGTCCCGTGCTGTGGAGTAACTTCAGGTTCAGCTTGGAATTTTTATCATCATTGCTTGTTTTTTTTTTAACTTCCTCCCCGAGTTAGGATTAGAGATAAACTCAGCACATGTGAAACTGCAAGAGTCAACCATTACATCACTACATTTGACTTTTCACTGAGCAGCATCTGGAGACGTTTTAATGAAATTGATTCTTATTTGGATTAAACAGACATTGATTACTCTAAAAAAAATGTTTCTGTTAACTGGCAACCTAACGGGGAACTAATGTTAGTTTTCTACTAAATACAACTGAAGATTAAAAAGGTTTATTTGTTGTTTACTTGATAGAAAAATTGACTCGTATTCACCAAGCTGCCTCATCTTGCATCTATAGATTCATTTTCATAACAATTTCATTACTATAAATGTTTTATATTTTGAATTAAAAAAAGAAACTTTTTTTTTTTTTTTTTGAGTCTGGAAAACAGAAAACATATCTATTTCACCACTAGACTGAATAATATTTGTCCTTAATCCTGATTTAATGGCTTTGAACTGTCAAGATTTAATCTATAAGGTTTAAAGTTTATATGAAGTCTCACTAGGAGGCAGCTGGAATAAGCTTAAATTAGATTTATATTCACCTTTTTGACAGTTTTTCTTTGAACTTGATGACTGTGATTGGTCAGCTGAGGCAAACCTCTTTAGAGGTCAATAACTTTGAGTTTAAAACCAGCTTCATATTCCCACCAATATAGTTAAGATCTCCTTAGGCCTGTCACGATAACAAATTTTGCTGGGCGATTGTCTCAGAAATTATTGCGATAAACGATAATATTGTTTGAAATTTGACAATAATAAGTCATTATTGTCAAATTTACAAAGAAATGTTTAATTTGTTGTGCATGCAGTACCGTTTTTTGACCACCGGATGGCAGTAAAAGACGGTTTGAACCGAAGGTTGGATAGTGAGGGAGCGAGCAGCGTGTCTCTAAGAAAAATGGGACGGAGGCCCCTTGACGTGACATGGGCTGTCTCTCTTCAGTTCTCAAAATGGCGGACGCTCTGTGTGGTTGAGCTCTTTAGCATTTTTACACAAAGCTTTTAATAAAAAAAAATTTTTTTTATCAGTTAATAAGTTCTCAGCTTCTTCTTGCAGAGAAAAACAACTTTTTACGCAAAGGCACGGGCTTCAGCCGTGAATTTTGGAGCTTCGACAAGACGGAGGTTTTTTTCTGAGGTCGGCCTGTTAGCTTAGCTCGTAGCTTAGCTTCTCAGCTTAGCTGCTTTTAATGATCCAAAAACGCGATTTTGGACGGTTAAAATGGCTTTAAAGAGAAAAGAGAAAGGGAGGGGTCAGTGAAGAGTTGAGCGTTTTGTCATCCGGCGTCTTCGGTAGAAAGAGAGAGACACGAAGAAACAATAAAGCCGACAAATGCAAACGAGGTCGATAATTTTCATTTATCATGCGATTAATTGATTTATTGTTTATCGCGACAGGCCTAATTCTCCTGATCAAACACCCAGCTTCATAGAGATCCCAGGTCAATCCATCAAGGTTAAAACTTAAAAGAAAAAAAAAAAAAACTTGACCAAACATAACAGCTCACAAACTAAAACATTAACTATTTTAATCTGGTTTTCAAATTTCAGCAATAAATATTTCTAATAAGAATGTGTTTAGAACCAGTAACGACGCTAATATATTTACTCATAAAGGTGAACAATGCAGCAGCTGTTTCAAAACAAACAAAACGATCCGTCCACACAAAGGGAACGCTCACGCTGTCGCAACTTTGTTTACCTTCTCGCTTGAGCTCTGACCTGTGAACCTTCAACACGTTTAAAGCTCTGAGTCCGTGTTGCCACCGCACACAGCAGCGATTCGCTCACTTCTGCTCCTTTATTCCCTTCAGAATAAAGTCAGCTAGGATATTTAAATGATTAAAAAAGGCGATAAGAGTCAGACACTCGTATCAACAACTTTCCCTAATATGGAGAGAACAAACACTCGGCACATCTCCTGCCCCGGCTCGTTTTGCAATCTCCAATGATATCATGCATAGACATGAGCGGACACACCTCTCAGTGTTCTAGAAGAAAAACACAAGTTATGCATGAGAGTTCATCTGCAACACCCATTAATACATCTAGGAGCTGGTTGGAGAATTGTCCTCTCGGGTCACATCTGTCAAACTCTTATCAACTTTTCTTGCCATTAATAGGTGTTTTAATTTTCCAGCAGATGAGATTTTTAGCGGTGGGAAAACTAAAATAAAAAAAGACTTTCTTTAAAAAAAAAAATTAGTTTCACTCATGGTTGAAAAGCGGTCTTTATCTGAAATCAGACATGGGTCAGCTGGCCTGAATGGAAGCACGGCTCACCATCCTGACCCAAACGGCACCGTGTCACACCCCAGCTGTGTCAAAAAATTATATTATACATCATTTTATGCAATATTGCGAAATTTCACTAAATCTGATTTGGATTTAGGATAACGCTCAGCTACTACCACGCTAGTTTATTCTTGATACAAAGTTGGTTGAATTATTGCCATTTTTTTGTGCTGGCTAAGATTGATTAACAGTCACAACCGTTTTGAACCGGGCTGTCTTTAAAAGTTAATATGAGTTGATTACGTTCTACAGGTTTCATTAAAATCCATCCTCTGGTTCATGAGATATTTTGCTAACAGACTAGTAAAGCTGACTCAAATAGTTAAGGGCAGTGTTGAAAACAGATCTCGTGCTATATCATGCTCACACTATGCGCTAGAGATGACTCAACTCCAACTACAACAAAATTTCCACTCAACATCTGTGTGATGGAGCCATTTTTGACTGAGCTCAAGATGTGTGTGTGTGTTGGGGGGGGGGGGGGGCTATCTTAAATAGGATTGACTTGAAATTTTGATCTATTGTAGATGTGCACCAAGTGATTGCTCTCTGAGAGTTTCGTTAAAATCCATCCAGTGGTTCATGAGATATTTTGCTAACAGACAGACAAGAACAGACACAAATATAGGCGTGTAATTCTTGACTGATTTCAGCAGCATTTAATCCCAATGCTCTTGTCACTAATGCTCCTCTGTTAAACAACTTTAATATTTTATCAAACAGACTTTAAGTTCAGATAATTAGTTGTTGTTTTTTTTTAAACAGCTTGTCAGAAAAGGTGCAGTCAGTGGGAGCGCCATAAAAAGTGCATTCATTAAGACAAGTCTGTGTGTTTAGGTAAATAATCTTTGTTCTTAAGGAAGTGAGGACAACTTATTTCGATAAGTTTCTAAAAATAAACTAAAGTAACGGGAAGTGTTGAAATGATTGCGGAAATAAGAGCAGGTAACGCGCTCGTGACCCAGATGAAGCCGCTCACCTTGCCTCGTGCAGCCGGGTCCGGGTGTGGGGAGAAGTCCGGAGCCGGACTGACTCACTTCTGTCTGTCGGTTCTGTTTCCAAGAACTCAACTGAACCAAAGTCAAACTTCCGCATATGAGACAGCCCATGGTGCGGCGGGTAGGAGGGTTCACCGCTGCGGACTGCGTCAAAACAGGCAGCGGCTTGTCCGAGGGTGGAACAATGGAGGGGAGTCGACCCCACCTGAACATGAAATGGACAAAGTCTACAAAAAATAAACTCCTTGATTCATTTAACTGTTTTTTTCTTTGTTTTGGACACAACTGACAAATGTTCACTACAATATCACAGTAAAACTGCCTTTTTTAATTGCCCAAAATATAACCATAACTCTAATCATCCCAGTGATTCCCCAATGTGGGGGGCGCGTCCCCTAGAGGGGGCGCAGAGCCATTGCAGGAGGGCCGCGGTATGAGGGAATGAAAAAAAAAAAAAAACTGCTTGGACGCCACACTCGATCCTCGTTTAACGCGGGGATCCGTACACTGAAGACCCGCGATAAGTGAAAACCGCGAAGTGGAAATATTAGTACAAGTAGTAAGTAGTTTATATATATATACATATATATATATATATATATTTTTTTTT
>NC_056515.1:28341435-28374585 GCF_014905685.2 Nematolebias whitei | reverse complement strand
GTATACATAAATCATATATGTATATATGTCTATAAAGGTGTTTTAAACCCTTCACTCTTGCAATATTTTAAACAATGTTTCTAAACTCTAAAGATCTAAAAGAGCACAGAATGTCATGATTTCAGCTCCCTGCCTCCTCTGCTTTTTGCTATCTGCAAGTGCTCTTGGCCACGCCCACTTCTCTGCTCTGCAAGGTGAACAGCTGCAGCAGGGAGTTTATCCTGCAGTATGGGCTGCACAAACGTGCAGCAGGTGCTAAATATTTTAAAATAATTAATTTTAAATAAAAATTCCATGCCGATTGTGCGGCTCATCCGTCAATCAGCCAATTGTGTGCCATGTCCAATCTTGTTTTGAAAAACCGTGATAGAATGAGTTTGAGATAAACGAACTGCGACGTAGCGAGAGACTACTGTACTAGCATAATGGAAATATTTTTGACGGGGGACGGGGGAAAATTGGGGATTGGGGATCAGAAATTTTCTTATAAACCAAAGGGGGGCCAGCAGAAAAAGTTTGGGAACCACTGATCTAAGGTAACAAACTAACTATCTACATTTTGATGTGATTGTAAGTACAAGGAGAACCAAGATCAGACAAAAAGTTAAAGCCTCAGCCTTGTGAGTCACCATGTTAACTGCACATTTATCTGGCATTTTCTGACTGCTGAGGTAATGACAGGCAGACAAATAAGGCAGACTGAAAAGTAAGCTTCAAAGAAGCAGTCGCTGCACACACACACACACAAAAAGCGAACAGGGCTTATAGCTAACCACAAACAACAGAAAATGGTCACACGTGAAATTTTAGATTTCTGGCACTCTCCAATTGCTCTGCCATATTATTGACAAGCAGACTGAAAAGTAAGCCTCAAATAAACAGTAACAATGGAAAAACTAAAAATCAGGCCTAAATTTCTTGAATCATGAGCTGCAGAAGTCTAATGATCCCACAAGTGATTTTTTTAATGTTTCTGGCATTCCATGAATGCCAAATAAAGGCAGGCAGACACAAAAGGCAGACTGAAAAGTAAACCTCAAAGAAGCACTCACTGCAAGAAAACTAAAAATCAGGTCTTAATTCTTAATCCATGAGCGACAGAAAAAGGTCACTTGTGAATTTTTGTTGCTGTAGTATTTATTGTAGGAGATAGGATAAGTTAAAAAGATCATGGTCACTCACTGTAATGAGTTAATGGAGGAAGAGGAGTTTGTTAGCCAAAAAACTGACATTTATTTTTGATAATTCCATATTTACAGTGTGTTAGCTGAACATTCTTAAGAAAAATCCATAAAAATTACAAAACCTAAACCGTAAAATATATGAAAATGTCAGTTCAGACACGTAAAGTCCAACTTCTTGTGATCCATTTAAACTGAATCATGTTTTTATTGTGAGGTGTGCTTGATCTTTAGAGCTCCAAAGGATACTGGGTTTTCTTCTCAGTCTTTTTTCTTTTGCTGCTGTTTTCCATGTTGTGAGACATGCTACTAGTAAAAGTCATAGCACACTATTTCTGATTGAGCTGCATGTTTTGGTGTAAAGTTATAGGTTTTATTTTAAAGCTGTGCGATGAGATAAAACCTTTGAACAGAACAGTACCGAGGCAAATGTGGTGATGATATGTTTATACTTTACAGGTCTGTGTTGCTCTAACAATATTTGGTCAACAGTTTTTCTTTTTTTCTAGTAGAGACATATATGATGGGCCTCCAATACACAAATCACACAATACAACTTATTTGTTTATAAAAGTAAGAACCATAAGACCATTTAAAACCACTAAGAAAAGATTTGGCAGATTTGAAATTATTTTTTTATTTTTTTTTATTAAACTTCTATATACACTGTTTACATGTAAGAAAATGTGTTAGTCTGCATCCATAGCTTTAATACTAATACTTTAATACTTTATTTTATTTGGACAATGAGTGTGCTGATGTGAACCTGTTGCATTTCATCTTAGGGATTCAAGCAAATTAATGCATTCAAGGTGGGAAAAAAATAGTTTTCTTGGTATGTTGCTTTGCTGAAAATAATTTTATGTCAATAGCAGAATATTGTCTCTCTGTTTCAAAAGGCGCTTCATAAAAAAAACATGTATTCTTTCTGATCACAGCAGTGAAAGTTAGAACGTGTGTGACGTTACAACAGGACTTTTTAAACACCTGACCTTCCATTGTTGCATCATTAGACAGAGAAGTCACATCAGCGTACATGTCAGACATGTCACATGTCATCATGTTATGTTGTTGTACTGTAAACTATTGGCAGGTTGTTATGCTCAATGAGGTAAAGCATTAAAACTAACTCCTGCATTCAAAGCAGTTTCACTTTACTTTAAGAATTTCTAAAATGTAACCTTTTCATTTATTTTTCACAATATGTAAGCAGGTTTATGTGTTATACTGACTTATTAAACTTACTTTCCTTACACAGTTGTGTTGCCTTGATGCAGTTTTGTGTTAATCAAGATTTCAGTGTTGTAATATTGGTCTGCCCTCTAGTGGTCAGAAGGTTGAAGTGTTTGTTTTTCTGCAGACTGGATTCAGTCACTATAATATTGGACACCAAAGTATTCATAGCCTTGAGCTAGAGTTGTAATCCTGTCTGGATTTACCTGTCAGTCATATCTTTGTTGTTTTTTGTTGTTTTCTGTCAACCAAGCTAATGATTTTAGTTTGAGATACTCGTAAATTGATACTCAGGCAAGGAAATGCACCAACACTGAAATTACTGAGCAAACTTTAAGTTGAAAATGTTATTGTTTGTATAGTTTCTTGTTTGATTTGCTTCTAAAATTATGAGATGTTTTTGCTGCAACGGGATGGAAATACTTTGAGTTGTCCCTTTTGGTTGTGCCAGATTTATTTTTAATCTCATGATTTGCATGAGCATAGATTATTTGCAGTGATGTTATATGCTTTGAAATGTTTGCATCTTTGTGCACTGCTCAAACTTCCCTGGAGCCCAGCAGTTAAAGCCCCCCTGTGCAGTGTGATTAAATCAGTGAAGTGTAGGAGTCACTTGTGTGAGGCTGCATTAGGTTATTGGCTGCTGGTTGAAATACTGGAATGAGAATTTTTAGATTTCGAAGAATATATTGATATGTCAGCGTGATCTAACCTTGTATATATCAATAATATTGACAGGCAGCTTCTGTGTCTCAGATGAACAAAGTCTCTTGTTTTAATTAAACATTAAATACATGTGGGATGTTATATTATTTCCTTATAGATTAAATCCGGACCCTGTTTTCATTCGTATAAAAATATTGTATAAATTTTGCTTTTGGAACCCGTAGTGTGTGAAAATTCTGAATTACTCTGGAGAAATAGATGCAGTAAAATAACAATAATAATTTGAAACAAATCATACAGTAAAGAAAGTTTTGATCTTTTTTTAATGAATGCAAGTGCAAATTATAATTTATTAATTTATATGAACATAAATACACCAAAAAGCAAAATGATGACTATATTAGCAGTTTCTGCCAAGGTGCTTTTGTTCCTGAGAACATTAAAATACTGAAAGTTAGAATAAATAGATCAATGTGTATCATAACAGATGAAAATACATGTCCTTGAGTTTACCTGTAACTTATAGCTGAAAAAAGACACATATTTACACGCATTTAGCTTCCGTTTTAAAAAGTAAAACATGACAGTCCTTAGTTACAGAAAAAAAACATTTTATAACAAAAGTAACAATAATAATAAAAGCAGCTTTCATTTGGTGTATATTTGCATAACTCTACATAACTGAAAACATAATTTCAATAGTGCATGTTTAGTGCATGATGTTAGCAAATCATGTAAAAAATTTAACAAACATCAACACATTTTGTTAAAAGACATTGTAAACATAAAGGACATATAGTTATACACAGGACTCTCACATGAAATAGTGACTTTAGTTTTAAAATAAGCATAAAAAGTGACCTCACCCTCGTTCAGACCAAAATTAACTTTCTAAAATGACACTTTTTCATCTTTTCACAGTAAATAATGATGTATATGTCAAGATTTCATCATTTGTTTTTAATATACAATTGCTTCATGGCTGTGGCATAGATCAAAGGTCAAGTTGTTCATATTTTTTTTATTACTGATTAGTTTCATTATAAATGTGTGTTAGTGCACAAACATTTTTGTTCCAATATGAAAAGTGTGACTGAAAGTGTTGACACCTTTTAACAGCAATAAAATAAAAAAAGGGAATTATTTACTCTGTTTTGGGGGAGTACATTTGTAGTTTCAGTCAAACGTTGAACCTATATTTTACACAGACAAACATATTTACAATCTTTAATGCTGCAAAGAAGGAAAAAAAGGTCTGACAGTATTGGTTTTGTGATCCAGTTGTTGTAAACATCTGTTCTTTTACTGTCTGATTTATTGACCTTCACATTAACCCCCAAACAGAAGCAACTGGCTGTCTTTTGAGTTTGGTCGCTCCAGTGGGAAGAACACATAAACCAGTTTCCTTCCTTCCATCCATCCATCCATCCATCCATCCATCCATCCATCCATCCATCCTCTTCTTGTTGTTGTTGTTCCAGCTTGAGCAGGGAGGCCCAGACATCTTTTTCCACAGCCACCTCTTCCGGTTCTTCTGAGAGGATTCCAAGGTGTCCCAGGCCAACTGAGGGATGTAGTCTCTCCAGTGTGTCCTGGGTCTTCCCAGGGGTCTCTTCCAAGTTGAACATGCCCGAAGCATCTCCCTAGGGAGGTGCCCAGGGAGCATCCTTACCAGATGCTCGGACCACCTCAACTGACTCCTCTCGATGTGGAGGAGCAGCGGTTCTACTCCAAGTCTCCTTCGGATAACTGAACTTCTCACCCCATCTCTTAGGGAGAGTGCAGCTACCCTGCAGAAGAAACGTGTTTCAACCGCTTGTATCTGTAATCTCGTTCTTTTGGTCACTACCCAGAGTTTATGACGATAGGTGAGGGTAGGAACGTAGACTAACCAATAAACAGAGAGCTTTGCCTTACAGCTCAGCTCACTCTTCACCACAATGGACCGGCCCAGAGTCCTCACTACTGCAGAGGCTGCACCAATCCGTCTGCTAATCTCAGGTTCAATTTTTCCCTCGCTCATGAACAAAACCCTGAGATACTTGAACTCCTCCACTTGAAGCAGAACCTCACCCTCGACTCGAAGAGAGCAATCCACTCTTTCCCAACTGAGCTATAAAACTGTGACTCTTTATCATCTTTTTTTAATCAGTTTTGAAGTTGTTTCTTCATATTTAAACTCTTCTTAATCTGCCAGCTGCTCTTCACTTTTTGACTCTCCTCCAAGCTGAAGGACTTTGTGGATAAACTGCGGTGACATATTGTGATTATATCCAAAACCCTGCTCGGGGATGGCAGTCTAAACTATGAGTCTAACATTATAGAGCCCCAGGCCTTTAAATCAATCAAATATATTATACGTTCTTTTCTTTGACTCCCTTTTACTTTTGTCCTTTTAGTTCAGGAATAATTTTCTCTTTCCTTTAACGTATCAAGAGAGCAACTCAGTTTTAGACCGTGGTTCTGATCGATGGGATCCAGCTCCACATCACTGCAAACCTGCTGCGAAAAACAAACGAAACATAAGAACAGCATCATTTCAAACCATCTATCTGTCCTGTAATAATATGAATACAAGAATTAAGCACCAGAGACCTAGAAAGGAAGAAGTGGGTAAAGATAATGGATGGATGGAATAAACTGATGATTAATTAATATCAAATAAACTCTCTCAGCAAATCCCAAACGGATTGATCATTTTATTCCCCTTCCACATTCGAGTGGTTCTCTGATGTGCGTTTCAAAAATAAAATGTCTGACGTCTAAAATGTTGATTTCTTACTCACTGTGTCTGCAGTGGACACAGAGGAGACTCTGTGAAACTGTGTTTTGGACACTGATGACTGCCTGCTGAGCGCCATGTCCCTGATGGACGACTTGCTGTGTGACATCGATATGCAGCCCCTTCTGGGGTTTTGGACCAGGAAGTGAAGACAGGGGACCTTTTCTGCCAGGGTGTCCCTGATGAAAAGTTACACTCTTTCACCAAAACATTTGAAATCCTTTTTGAAAACTTAAGTTTACTCCACATACCTGTATTTGGAGTGGACAATGGCGTAGATAAAAGGGTTGTAGATGGCTGATGCCTTTGCTATCACAGCAGGGACAGCTTTGGAGTATGGGTTGAGAATACTTGCATATCTGAAAGAGATGTAAGAATAAATAATGTGAAGGGCATTTCATTCATTTAAATTATTCCACATGAGGTGGAACATAGCTTAATGATAATGATCCACTAAACTAAATCCTACTGATGTGTGACCATTCAAAAACCTGTTTTATGAATAGTGAAGCTAAAAGAAATTGCTGTATATTTACCCAGCCCAGGCGATGAGGGTGACGCATGCATAGGGTGACCAAGAAAGCACAAACACAATGATGACCACAAAGGCGATCTTTGCCAGCTTCCATTCAGTCCTAATAGACAGCTGTTGGATCAGGGTGGACTTCCTCACCTGAGAGCCCAGCTGGTCCATCTCTCTGTTTGGACACACAGAACGGAAGCAGAGAGGATGCTGTATACCACCAACTCAGAGAAAGTAGGGGGTGGTTTGAAAATTAATAGTTTAAATGGAAAAAAGATACTGGAATGGCTCTATATGTGTGGTCTCATATCTAAAATGTGTTTTTTCTCTCTTGCAAAGGTCCAGAATATATAAACTGAAATTATCTTATAGTGACAGCAAGAGTTTTCTTCACTCATCAAATTGTCTTTTTAGGCCTCTCTGTGGTCTGGCAGCTTCTCTCTGCAGAAAGAAACTGTGGGCCAGATGTGGGAATTACTGTAAATGCTGGAATACTAAAATACTGTAAACTACTGGGCAAATAGGCAAAAACCTGTAAAAAAAAAAAAAAAAGTTGTACCACCGTAAAGGAATTGCTCAAAAAGCTGCATTGAAAAAAAAAACTTCAAGAAAGTGTAGAAATGATGCACGGGGTAAAAGGAAATATTGTAAAAGCTAAAGCTGGACCTCTTAAAATGAAATACTGTAAGTTAGGGAAAAGCTGCACCTCCTATAGTTTAAATCAATTCTAAGAATAATTTAATTCTTCTGAAATTTAACAATGACTGCAACAGGAACTGAAGTTGTCCACATTGATTTCTTTAAGGGGTTTCAAACATTTGATAACGTCAATAGAAAAATCAAAGCAAATATGTTCTTGTTTTTAGTATTTCATCGTGTTTTAAGGCGCCCTGGTTTATTGTTTTATACACGACTCTTATTTTACCTGCATTTTTACTGTGGTTTATTGTTGTCATTGTCTACTGTTGTTATTGTCTGTACTTTATAAGTTCTGTCTGGAACAGGTCCCTCTTGTAAATGAGTCCCCGTTATTCAATGCGGCTAGTCTGTATAAATAAAGGTTGAATGAATGAATGACTGGAGTCCAGAAAAGACTATATGGGGACTCCTGTTTTATATCAACAAAAGTAATCATGCTGACTGTGGGAGTTCTGCCCTGCCAGCTCCCTGCAGCCATCTGAAGCACTAATCAGCAATGTGGATCATCAGCTTGACAAGCAGGAGGAGCATAAAAGGCTGCAGAGAGCATTCAGCAGGCGCTGGAGCATTACCTACTAATGGTAGTTCTAGTCTAGCCAGTACTTTGTGAATGAAACTAAATAATAACAGTTTGTTATTCTCTCTGTGGACCTCGAGCCCTCCTGTGCCTCCTCAGCTGCCTCCATGCCTTCCTACCACTGGAAGGCATCCCCTGGAACCAGACTCCGACGTTCACCTTCCTTGCCCTGGAACCATTGGGTCAGCTCTCCCCTTAACTGACTCCTACCCTCACCATAAGGAAAGAACAGCAACTGCATTATCATCCCCTGCTGACAAACCATTAACCATCTCCTCTGCTTTCCAGGGCTCCAGTTCCCCCACCTGGCACTTTGACTATTCAGCACTTGTAAATAAATACTGTAAACTGTATTTGAGTCTTGGTATCCGTTCACTTCAGTCCTTGTATCTGGGAATAGTCGCAATCGTTACACTGAAAGGATTTACCAATAGTTTCTGCAATGAATGAGCTTTAAGTAATTGTAAACTGCTTTTGTGAAATTTGAGCTAGGGCTTAATTATTTGTCTTCTCTGGCCATGCATGGAACAAGGCGCACGCTTTCTCTTCCCTCTCCCTGTTCTCCTCTTGTTTTTTTGCTCTCTATCTGTGCATCGTAGCTCCTATTTTTACACATCTTCCGAAACGAAAACTACTGTTTTGGATCTGATCAACTGGACTTTCGACGCAAATGACAAAATCTTTTCAACAAAGCGACAGGGTCTTGGAGAACCCTCATCTGCTCAGACGACACGTGCAGTTGGATATATCTCTGGGGAAGTGGAATGTGATGTGTCTACCTCTGCTGTTGATCGAGGACGCCGAGATTGCATATAATTGGATTTATTATAACAGGTTTCCTGTTTTGTAATAGTCTGGATCCTGGTTTATCAACATACAAAGAAGACTGTAGCAGCTAATTTGGCCCTCGTCAGGCTGCTGCCTGTGTGAAGGTTTGGTTCGTGCTTTGAGGACTCAAAATCAGCTGATTTATGAGCTAAACCACAAGTTGGAAGTGATTTGAATCGCAGGCCACCTGCAGCTTTGAGACTCGTCAGCATTAAACCACCTTGAAGAGGCTCATAAGCACGGACCAGTAGAATGGACCCTAATCTGGTCATTTCGGACCTTGAAAGTATCAGTAATACTCAAGGCTGACAAGAAAAATAGTCTGCCTGAATAAATCAACAACTGTGGATTATCTGAATCTGACTCCCCGGTTGTCCTCGAAACACGCCGACTTATCAGTTTCTCCTGGAAATGTGTAAACTAAGGAAAAGCTTTGTCTATTGCATGGCTTTGTCCCTTTTTCTATGTAAAAATGTATTCTGAAAAGGATAAGGCCGCGCTATCACAGCAGCAGCTACGTGCTCTCCGCTCATCTTTTGAACGACTGTACGGACATTTGCTTGTTGTATCTCGGTACAATGATAATAAAGCTTATTCTGAACGTTCGGATTAGTATTTTCAGATTTGAATTCGAGCATGTACTGTGCAGCATACTGTATTTACCTGCTTGCGTGACGAATAGTCAGAAACATCCACAAATAACAGTAGGATATGATGCCCAGAGGGATGAAGAAAACAAAGCAGCACAACATCAGAGTGTAGCTTTTATTTGCCGGGGTGGACGTCACATAGTCCCAGGTACATGAGGTCATCAGACCCTCTGGGATATAGGAACCTTTAGAAAGAAGTTCAACAAGAAGAATATATAAATGGTTTAAGGTTGTGGTCATTTAAAGCAGACGTATTCAGCAACTTACTCCATCCCAAAAGTGGTGCAAGGCTCCAGGCAAATGAATACAGCCAAACCAGTGCAATAATAAGGCAGGTGCGTCTGGCAGAGGTCCATCCTATGGACTGCAGGGGTTTGGTGATAACAATGTAACGGTCTATAGAGATAGCCAGAAGGTTTATCATAGAGGTGATGCCAAATAAAGCCCCGCAGAAAGCGTACACTTTACAACCTGTGGAGTTTAAAGAAGAAAAAGAAACGTTTCATTAATCATGATGTTTTAACAGGAAACAATGTCTCCTCAAAAATGGGTACTACAAGATAAAACTTAATATTTCATTTTTATTTTTAATGCACACATTATAAATGACTGTAAGAGACAAAAGTACCTATTTCTCCAAAGATCCAGCCTTTGTAAAGAGAGTTAACGAAGAAAATCGGTGACTGTGTTATCGCCATGAGGAAGTCACTGACAGCCAGGTTCATGATGAAGAAGTTTGGAGGAGTTCGAAGTTTCTTGTTGCTGAAACACGTTGAGATCTCAAATCAGACAGATCCCACAAAAACAAATAAATTAGCTCTTACATGTTTAAAAGATATTTCAAATCTTTTGAAGTTATGCTCAGAAGTTGCTGACCTCGGGTTGGAGAATTATTTAAATTCTGACCAGATAAACAAAATGATATTGTTCATAAGTTTATATTTACAGAACCCCTGTTTAAAAGGTCTGAGCTGTCAAAATAAATAAAAAAAATGAACTAAATTGTTGTACAGATGTGCCAAGTCATCCAAAAAAACCAAACATTTAATGTTCATTTGAAAGCTATAAATGAAACACTGAAAGGTTTACACTACTGGGAATACAAAACCTGTACATAAAGTATATTTCTCCAAACAAACAAGTCTGTTCTCATTCTGAATAGTCCCATGGATAAGACTGCCACGTGCAACAAGAATAAATACCGACTCAATTTTTAAATACTGTATTTTTCAGCCTATAAGTTTTTTGCATAATTTGCATGTCCTGCAACTTATAGACCGAAGCAACATATTTATGGATTTTTTTTTCCCCATATTTATAAACCAATTTTTGGCTGAGATATGACTGGTTTCATTCATTCTGACTGGAAAAAAAAGAATTGAGCAGTACCACTTTCAGCCACTTGATGGCAGCAGAGTAGTAGTAGCTTTGAGGCATGCTGTTGTATCATGTAATAGGTAAACGTGGCTAATGACAAATTCAAAAAAGTTCAAGTCAAAAACAACTGGATTTTATTTATTATGCTTTACGTTATACTTTATTATTTTTGTCTTGAACTTTTTTGAATTTGCCATATCCGGGAGGACTGAGAATCTTTGCCAGCTATTAATGACACAGTCGGCTTGCCGTAGAACCCCACCTTCGTTCTGCTCGCTGCTTGGAGCTACCTCAGCTTCATTTTACTGCACCGCCCCGGCGAAATGCAGCAAATTTGACCATTCAAGTGTATTCATTAAGTGAAAGTTCAACTGAGACACACCTTTGCCATAATTTTGAGCAAACAAATAATTGTTTTAGGAGCTTTTCTTGTTAAATTTCAAAGAACCGAGCAGGGTTCCTCCTTTTTTTGCTCTTTTTCTGTGCACTCCTGGAGCACCGAGGTAGTGAATACTTTCAAAATATAGCTGATTTGAGCGTTAAACTCCTTTTATTAAGCAAATGTTCAACTGAGTCACACCTTTACTATAAAGTCGAGCAAATAAATAATTGTTTTTAGGTGTTTGTATTATGTTGAGAAAAAAATACGTTTATTATGTTGCGGGTCATTTTGACCCGCATTGTGTAAATCCACTCAAAACAGTCATAAAATGAAGTTAAACCAATAAGAACTTTATTTTAGATTATACAAATATTTAGAAGAGATGAGAAGTAGAGATATACACTTCCAACACTATATTAAAGAACTCCTGATTTCAATTTTTCCCTCTTCACGAACCCTTTTTTTTTTTGCATTTAACTTGCCGCATTTTCTCGGGTTTTTGACAGTCAACATTTTCAGCGTTCCCCACATGATGGACAGAATGTGACTATGTGCTTTTTGCAGATGTATTTCTTGCATCTCACACAAGAGGTAGTTGTTTTACTGTCATCTCGAGAGGGACAGACTTGGCATCTTTTGCGTTTCTTTGTACCTGTATCCAAAGGATCCATTGTGGGTTGGTCAGATGCCCTGCCCTGGACCTTTGCGATGACAGCAGCAGCTGCTGGGGATCTAGCTGGCCTGACCCGGTTCTGGATCTTTGGAGTGACGAGTGCTTTGCCTAGTTCTTCCAGGAAAAGTCGACGTCGGTACAGTTTGCTGGCATTCCACTGCTGGTTGATCTCAATCCACAGCACATAGGCATTGTAAGCAGACACATCCAAAATGTTGTAGAAAACCACCAAAGGCCAACGGGCAGTCTTGCGCTGACAACTATATGTTGCTGTGACTTTGTCAAGATTGTCAACTCCCCCTTTTGTGGAGTTGTAATCCAGAATCATTTGCGGTTTCATGTCCTCTCGTGTGCTCAGAGATGCGTCTTTGTGCATTGTGCTCATCACAAGAACATTCTTGTTTCTTTTTGGGCAGTAAGAAACAAGTGTTGTTTTCTCTGTGAAAGCAAATTTTGAGGAATGCAGAGGTCTTCCTTGCATCTTCAGAATCTCACTGGGAAGTTCTGGCTTATTTTTTCTGACTGTTCCCAACATAGTCAGCTTTCTCTTCTGAAGTTCATCTCCAAGACGGTAGGATGTAAAGAAGTTGTCACATGTAATGTTATGACCTTGCAGCCCTTCAGTCATCTCCAAAACCACACGCATTCCCTGATTCTTCTCAGGTCTTCCTCCAGGTGGCTTTCCAGTATATACTTGCAGGTTCCAAACATAACTGGATTTTGCATCACAGGCTGCCCACATTTTGATGCCATATTTCGCAGGCTTGTTTGGCATATACTGTCGGAATGGACAGCGTCCTCTGAATGGAACGAGGCGCTCATCGACAGTAACATGGGGGCCAGGATTATACAATAAAGGCAGGATTTCGACCCATTTATTCCAGACATCTCTGATTGCTGCAAGTTTGTCTCTCTCACGTCGATCAGCTCTGGTGTCACGGTTGTCAAATCGGATCACACGAGAGATCATGTGAAATGTCTCCAAAGACATTGTTGCTCGGAAGATTGGCCTTCCATTCTCTTCATTCCATAAACTTGCAGTTGCTTCACCCTTTGACCTGTATACGCCAGCTAACACCAGGATTCCAATGTAAGCATGCAAGTCAGTCGGATCCAGTGGCTTCCATTTCTCTTGAAAGACACGCTTCCCCTCCAAGTTGGTCATGTTGAGGATTATCTTCTCTATGGGTGGGGATATGAAGAGCTGAAATGCTGATTCAATATCATCAACTCTTGTGACAGCAAATCTTGTAGGACCAGGAATCATTTTGATGACATTACAAGATGACAATCTACCTTGGCTTTGGTGTGGTGATGTTGACCATTTTATTTTACCATCTTTAGATGTCCATGTCCCCTCTGTGGATGACGATTGTTGCATTTCTTGGTTTTCATCTGAAGAAGGGACACCTGCAGACTCGTCCTCTGAATCCTCCTCATCATGGGAAAATTGAAAATCTGGATCATCAATGGCATTGTCCTCTGGCTCTGAAGGATCCTCTGTCTCTGAAACCTCTTCCTCTACATCACTATCCCAGTTCATAAGCTGCGAAAAAGCTTCTTCAGCTGTAAATCGTCTGGAGCTCATTTTTGGTGTTTCTCCAAGAACGGGCATGGAAACAGTGACAAGGACAGGGGAGAGAAAGTCCCTCTTCCACACACACCTGGTTCTGAATGTTTATTCAGAGGCAATCAAAATGAAGTACATCAAAGACTTTTTTTTTGGATTTTTAACAGCTACTCTGTGTGCGGGTCAAAATGACCCGCAACATCATCTTTGTATACAAACTGTGTGCAGACATTTAACAACACATCAAAGAGTCCAGATTTTACATAGAAGTTCATGACCCTAGAGGAGAAAAAGTCACAACATTTCATGGAAAAAAAGAAAGGATAACCTGCACTTTGATCAACACAAAAATTGAAACGGGTCAAATTGACCCTTAACATAACACAAGGGTTAAATTTGGAAGAAATGAACAGCGGCTCGTCCCTCTGCTCATGCACGCTTACGCAAATCGGATTTTGAAATGCAGCTGATTTGACCGTCAAAGTGCATTTATTAAGCAAAACTTAGACTGAGACACGCCTTTACTATAATTTCAAGCAAACAAATAATTGTTTTTAAGTGTTAATCTTGTTAAAGTCCTCTTGTGCACGCTTCCGCGGCCGCCATTTGCAGCCCATCGATTTTTGGCACAACACCGGCCCACATTTCTGGGTTGTCAGCGGCGACGCGTAACAAACGCGATGCGTCAGCGGTGACGCATAATAGATGCGATTTATATGGGGAAGCAACATATTTATGGATTTTTCCACTTTATTAGACATATTTGGACTGATGCGACTTATTGGCGGTACGACGGGTACAGCAGAAATTACGGTAAATCCATTTTTTTCGTCTTTTTCTGATTAATTTTGTCTTTTTTTGTGGCTAACATAACTCAGTCAACAGGGGGAAAAAGAAAGAAAAAACAGAGACAATAGTATAAAATTTTTAAATAATAATAGTGATGAGAAATATCTGTCAATTTGTCTTGGCATATTGAAATTAATTTTAAAAATCCCGTTTTTAAAGACAGCTGTTACAAAAAAAACATCAGTAAATCAAATGTCATTACCTTAAAACCTATTTTTATTTTATTTTGAACATGATTTTATTTTATGAGACGTAACAGAGCACAATCATTGTATTTATAATATAAAGTTAACAGTTTAATGCAATAGAGTACAGTAAATGTTACAGATTATGTTTAGAGTGTGTTTGTGTGTACTGAACAAGTGTGACATGAGATGTTATTGAGTGTTGAGTCATTTGAGATGGTTGTGCGTCCTCAAATACACAACCTAATGCAAAAAGCATGTTGGACCCACAATTTATTTTTTTCACCCAGTCCTGTTGTGTGTGTGTGTGTGACCCTTGAGTCTCCTAAAAAAATTCAGTCACTTTTTGGCAATAAAGAATAAAATCCATTGAAAACAAGTAATCTCTTTGTATGACACTTTTAGTAATAAAACCTTTATGCCTTATTATGCTCTAAATATACATTTTGAGGATATGAGCAAAGTTGCTTACCATGAAAAAGCATACATAACCAAGGCGTTCCCAGTTACCCCCACTGCTCCAATCACCAAGACAAAGAAGGCGACGATATAGTGGACGTGGTCTGGGACGTCCACATGTCGATACAATCCACATTCATCATCCATGTCTGGAAGTATAAAGATGTTGATATGAATGGTGAAAAATAATAGCTTCATCCAAACCAGCAACATGTCTGCTAGATCCCATCCCAACCAGATTGTTTAAAGAGGTATTTCCCTTAATTAATAACCATGTCTTGGATCTGCTTAATTTGTCTCTAATAAATGGTTATGTACCAGAGCTTTAAGATAGCTGTAATTAAACCTTTACTTAAGAAGCCTGATCTTAATTCAGGAATTCGGGCCAATTATAAACCTATATCTAATCTAACTTTCATCTCAAACATTTTGGAGAAAATAATTGCAAATCAATTGTGATATTATCTGAACCAAAATAATCTGTTTGAAGAGTTTCAGTCAGGATTTAGAGCCATCATAGCACAGAAACAGCACTGGTGAAAGTTACTAATAACATTCTCATGGCCTCTGACAATGGACAAGTGTCTATACTGGTCCTGTTAAACCTCAGCACTGCATTTGAAACAGTTGATCACAATATTCTATTACAAAGACTTGATTATGATATTGGGATTACAGGAACAGCTCTAAATTGGTTTAAATCATATTTATCTGATAGATTCCAGTTTGTAAACATAAGTAATGAATCATACACCAAAGTTAGTCATGGAGTTCCTCAGGGTTCAGTGCTTGGACCAATACTCTTTATATATACTTCCATTAGGTAAAGTTATTAAACAGCATGGGATAAATTCTCGTTGTTATGCTGATGATACTCGGATATATTTGTCCATGAAACCCAATGAATCCAATCAGTTTCTTAGACTACAAGCATGTCCTAAAGACATAAAAACCTGGATGACCCTAAATGTTCTGCTTTTAAACTCAGACAAGACAGAGGCTGTGATTTTTGGACACGAGCATCTTAGGAAGAAACGTTGCATCTTTCACTTCCTCTAGGTGGCATTCAGTTTGGCCTCCAGTTCTAATGAAAAAAGCACAACGTGATCTTGTCTTGTATAGCACCTTAAAACACACCTGCTGTGAACCTGGTATATGTGTTTCTTTTTTATTGTCTTAATTCATTTTTTGTCTTATTCTACAGCACTTTTGGCTACACCTGTGTTTTTTTTAAAACTTGCTATAGAAATAATGTTGATTGACTGATTCACTTTATTTGTTTACAAGGATACCGTATAATTCCTGTTGCTTCTAACTGATAGATCTGAACTGAGTGATCGCGCTGCATTTTTGACGGAATTGGTGAATCCGACTCCTGTTCCATTAAAAAATATACAATAAAATTACATCATACTGCATGTTTTGCATAATCCTCCTTCTAAAATTAAACATGAATCAAATGAAGCTTAACTGTAAATGTTCACGGCTACAGTTTTTGTTGTAACGCAAAAACAAAAAAAACATTGTAAGTAAAGGCACGTCGGTGCAGGATGAGCTGATGTGGACCTGCGGAGTGTCGGATCAACACAATCACTTCTCGCTGTGCTCAGTGAGCATTTGTGGATCAAACCAGCTCTGGGTCAGCTCTCACTTCCTCACAAATCAAAGCGCAGATATCACGTGGGACGCCATAAAAAACAAACATCGTCTCTCTGCTATCATTCGTGAACGATCATCAGCTTAAAGGCTCATTGTATTTTCAGCCATTAGAATAATGGGACTGAATAATGTGTTGTGTGTTAAGTAATTCTGGCTGTTTTCATTTGTGTGCATCTAAACACATTCATCAAGTGTTTCAATTACAACTGAAGTTGCCCACTAAAAGGGAGATTTATTAAATGCATGCTAAGAAAGAAGATATTTGTAAAGCATCAAGCCCCATGACGTGTACTAATCCTCTACTCATGTTAATTTGTTGGATTGCATATTGGGATCTTTGAAACTTTAATAAAAGCTGAGTTTAAAAGTGCTTTATTCAAGTTTGCAACGATTGGTTATGAAAGTGATCACTGTTAAACTTCCTGCAAGAGAAGTGTCTCTTTCAGTCCAATTAAAACATGTTCTATCAACAAAGAATTACTTTACCTTCTAATTCTCTTTGTCAGAGCAGGTGGGGCAGGAGGATAGACGATGTGGAGCAGGTGGAAAGTCCAAAAGCTCAGGTTCTAATCGCTGATTTTCTAATTCCAAAAATATAAACATGGAGTTTTATGTGCTGGAGAGCGAATAGACTGATGTTGCCGTCAGTGCTGGACGGAGGACAAGAAGACAGAGAGTGAAAGCGAGCAGCAGCACTCTGGCCCATCCCCCTGGTAACTGCTCATCCTCTCATATTCACAACCAACTCATCTATCCAGAGTGATATCTGTTACTGCTTCTGTGGGAAGCAAGTAACAAATAACTGGAAACACAAAGAAAATCTGCTGTGATAGGCAGGTGATCGCGTAGTTGCGTGAGTTTATTAGCTAAATATGTCATGGATCAATGGATGAAATAAATACATCTATCAGGAAGTAATCATTGCCTGAACATCTGAAACTGATTATTGTTTAGTCAAGTTGATTCAAGATGGCCGCCACGGTTAATCAACTTGAAAAGACAAATACTGTCAGTTTTAAAGATAAAGAACAGAAATTTGGTGTGGTAGTAGCTGAGAGTCATCTCAGAAGATGTTTTAAAGTAGCATGCATGTTCAGATATGACTGCAGACAATTTTACAAACTCTAAATTACTTTTCATACATTAGCGCAGGGCCGGCCCAAGGCATAAGCAAACCAAGCGGCTGCTTTGACCCCCTCCCCCCCAAATGGATTTTTTTTTCCAAGTAATGATTTCTATATGATTCTATTTAATATTTTAAGTTTATCTTTTGCAAATTGTTGCATACATTTATATAGTTTTAAGAACCAATTATTCAACTTTAAATTGATTTTTTTAAACCATTTTATGTGGTTTCAAGTAATTGTTCATTTACGTTCTTTAAGTATTTCCTTGATATTTGGGTTTTGTTTTCGTTAATTTTGTCTTTTTTTTTTTTTGCACAATTTAGTTTATTTTTATGCATCTAAGTTATTTTATCTGTTTGTTGTTGAGATTGCACTACAAATTATTCAGAACATTACTGTTGCAGTTCTTTGGAACCAAAGATGATAAACCAGATGACACTTTTGCTGTAAAATACTTTGCATACTGGTGTTTTTTTTGTTTTGTTTTGTTACTTTTAGCACCACTATATGATAATGTCAGGGCTGTCAGAGTTGCAATGAGTTTATATAGAGAACAATCTGATCATCTGACTGTTGATCACAGTAATCCACATTATTAACAGAAATAGAGGCCCCCAAACTAAATTTAGCTAAGGGCCCAATGGATGATTGGGCCGGCCCTGCATTAGCATCTTTCTAAAAAAATACACTCTTTTACAGCTTTATTAAAGCACCAGATGTTTTCACAGGTTGCCCTGAAATCCCAAGTGCTTTGAGAAGTTTTTTCTTTTAATGCACCAAACCTTTTTACAAAATATCATATATGTCCACTGCTCATCCTCGTGTAACGAGATTTCCCAGAAGAACACGGAGATAAAAGCCTCACAATGTTGATCATCTCATGCACAAGCGAACAGGGAGCTGCAGCACCTCCTCTTGTCCTTAATTTCTCCTCCTTTTTTACACCGAACCTTTAGGGAGAAGATTGGGTGTGGGTACAATCTAGCAGGAGGAGGAAAAGCCTTTGTGATTCTGGGTCACTGCACCTCTGAGGGAAACAAACCCATCAATATATATTGGTTGCAAGCAGTCGGTTTTTGAAAATAATCCAGATAGAGTCAGTTATTTCATGCATTTATGGTTTTTCTACTTTGTTTTTTAGTCTTTTTAGCTTCTACCTCAGTGGGTCAAAGGATTCAGTCGTGACGACCACCTGATCCACTGGAAGAGTTTTTTTAAACATCATGTGTACAATGCTTAACTGTTGTCTGCATTGAGTCAGGACAAAGGCAGCTTTCAGTAACACTTGCATATCTTGTAGAAAATCATAATGTTCTCGAAATGAATCAAATACAGTTTACAGTTTTGTTCCATTGAAACAAACAGGACCTTATCCACTTTGGTCTTCGACTAGCTAGCTCAGTCAGAATTAAAAGAAAATAATTAAAGTTCAAAATCAACAAGTACAATATGGAACAATCAAGCTTTTCACAGAACACCACGGCAAAACATTTTAACTATCCCTTCATCGATTGAGAGAGGTTGTAATGCTACTTTTTCACACGTTTATTTAATTTCCAGATTGTGTTAGTGGAATAACTGTGACATTCGCAAATTATACAACACCTGAACCGTCAACTTGTCAAATATAGAGAAACAGGTCACTCCACTCTTCCACTCCCCTCTGCAAGACGTGTGGGTTGGCAGCCGTCATTAAGGGAAACTAGTAACTAGTGGCCCAGAGGATCAACCCCTCGTTTATTTTATAGAGCCTCTGCAGACTTGACTGTCTGGATTGTGACAGATTTAGTAGGTTGCATCAGAGAAAAGTGAGAGACAGAAATTATAATTAAACTGCTCTGGTTGAGACATGGAAAAAAGCACAAATAAAATCTAGTGATGGTTTTAGCCTCTTATTGTGGGTGCTCAAGCACACCTACATTTTAATTCAGCACACCTGGAAAATGATTTTTTTTTTTTTTTTTTTTGGTGTTTCTGGGATTTTGGTTTGGATTCTGTTTATTGCGTTTATGATTCAATGCAACAAAATCAGTTAACACTAAACTGATTTTGTACAAAGCGTTTATCAGGTTGTGTAGTGTAAAGCAGAGCGCTACGTCTGTAGCATCTTAGCTAGCGCGTCTACACGCCGCTAGCTTAGCGCTACATTTAGTTGTGCCAAGCTCTCTAAAATAGTTATTGAATAAAGTGTTTATTAATGTAATTAAACATAGATGTTTATCAACCCGTTAAAATACACCAGAATGCAGGAAATAGCATTTAGTTTATTCAAAAAATTTAAAACATTCTGGGGGAGGACCCCCAGACCAGTATGACCCCAACATGGTGAATGCTTCTGAAACCAATGGCCACCATGTTGTTCAAGCTAAGAGCAATTGTCAGCACTGGGGGCTGAGCACCCCTAAAAGGCGTATTCTAAAATCGCCCCTGGCTATGAGTGTTGCTACTCAACATAATGTTTTTATGTTACCCTTAGCAAAAAATAGTTTATTTAAGTGTACTACAAGTATACTTATTTTACACTAAAAATGAGGAAGTGTACTTGAAGTTAATTTTTTTAATAAACTTTATTTGATATACTTAAAAATAGTATTAAAAATGCCCCAATTTAGTCCAAACAAGTATTAAATATCAGTATATTCTCTTCACTATAAGTATGGTGTGTAGTATACTTGATATACTTATACTTAACTTAAAGTATACTAGCAAAAATGAACTTCAAATGTACTACTTTTTGTTAAGGGTGTTAAGTCATTTAATACTTACTAACAGCAAAGCTATGTTTAAGCTAACACTTGGACCTCTAATAACATATTCATAAACTATTGAACTCTCATCATTTTCATTTGGCATATGTGAGGACTCATCCTCATCAAACTCGGACAACATGTGAGGCAGAGCTGAGGTGATGACAGCACATCTGTCTGCAGAGTAACAAGTCAAGACATCGAACACCCGAGCTTCTTGCACCTCACATGTCTGCAGGTCGGGCAGCTTTTAATGGTTTACGAGTTACCTCTTATAATGCTTCAGGCCAATTTTTCCTCCGGTGTTGCTTCATTAAGCAGTGGTTTTGTTCTAAAAAAAAAAAAAAAAGCTCTATAACATTTACAGCAGGACCAATTAATGTCCATTTACCACAAAATAAACCATCCATCACTCATCACACAGTCTGTATATATAACCAAAGAGCTACATTTGCAGCTAAGAGAGACCAGCTGAGCAAGTCTTACAGTTAATTTATAAAATTATTGATATTGTTTTAATTATTTCAATTTGTCTTGTATTGTAATCTTGTGACTTATTTTACATTATAATGTTATAACATGGCCTCAGGAATGCAAAAAGCCAAATCCTTCACCTCTTAAGAGCCTCAGCTCTTAATGTAGCAATAAAACGCATTACTAACTAAAGAAAATGGAGGATAGAAAGAAGGGTTTAAAACGTTCCAGAGCAGAAAATAAACTTGCAACTTGCAGAAAAATGAAGGAGCCAAAATGAAGAAATAGTAACAACAAAACCACAGCTCATATATGTCTTCTGGACATTCTTTTTTCATAACCTCAGTTTGTGCCTAACATTTTTTTTTTTTTTAGAGAATTCTTAATTGCTCTAATTCCATCCATCCATCCATTATCTTTACCCATTAATTCCATTTTTGGGTCACGGGGGTCACTGGTGCCCATGTCCAGCAATCACTGTGCGAGGGGCGGGGTACACCCTGGACGGGTCGCAAGTCCATCACAGGGTAATTGCTCTTATTAAATATTTTTATTTTTTGGAAGAGATAGTGAATCAAAAACTCATTGATAGTTAAATAAATATGGAATGTCACAGATATATATTACTTTTTTGTAAAGTTATCTACTATTTCTTTTGTTCATCCCAAACAGGACGGATGAACAACTTAATTTTGAATAACAAACTCAAGCTTAAAGATTGAATTTGTGTATTGCATATATAGATTCAGTGTCATGTATCAAACTATCAATATGTTCTTAAAGAGAACATGTTTTTTTATTATTAAAAAGCTCCATGATTTAATTCACTTGCTCATATCAACAAATTTATAGAAGTTATGCACAAAATAATGAAACTAAACTTTTTATTCATGTAAATTTACACTAACATTTTACTCAATTAAAGAAAAGCTTTCTTTATTATGTTAAAGAAATTTAAATTTCACTGAGAGCAAAACACAAAGTCCTGTGATGTTTACTTGTAACCACTAGAGGGCGGTGTTTTGAGATTTTGCATAAAAGTGAGAAAAGGACAAAGTTCCAACTTACAGTATTTACAGTTGGATATGCACAGAATGGTAAATAAATAAAACAATGCTAAATAATAAAAATATATATATATTTAATTAGAGCAATAAAATACTCTAAACAATTTTAGATAGACACAAACAAAAGTTGATATGGAAAAAAGTCAACAAGATAAACAAGTACATGAACTGTGATTTTGTTTGCTTGTTTTTTTAGATATGCATAATGTGTTAAGCACTTATGAATAAGATAAATGTCTATATAACACAAACACTTCTAGTTTTAGGCAAAGTAGACGTTCAAAAATGATCTTAAAGTGCTCTTTCATTGTTTGACCCAGTATTAGAGATTTATTTACCGGTACTCATGTTACAGAAATAATAAATAAAAAGAAATTAAACAATTAATTCAAGTGCACAAGATATTGGAGTTTAACAAATTTCAAAGTAAAACTGAATGTAAGGGAAAAATGCATCAGATCTGGACTGTTTCATTTTTCCTGGATTAAAAATGAAGACAGATGTCATCTGCCTCACATTTGCCTGCAGCTCTTCATTTAATTCAAAGCATGAATTTTCTCTGAACTTGGATGTGGCGTATTTGGAAGAGCATAATTGTGTATGATCACTGGTTACAGATCAAAAGTTATTCATAGCATTGCAATGAGGGAGGATGCTCTCATGTTGCATATGGAGTTTTAAATATTTGGGTTACAAATTTAGTATGTATGTCTCATTGGTTGAAGCCAGGATGCATTCCAATAACATTAGGCACATGCTCTTGAAGTGACCTTGGTAAAGGCCTAAAAGGCTGGGTACCAAGTTTCATTTTGGGGATGTAAGGACAGTCACTTTTCAATTTGAGGTTTTATCCAGCTCAGCATCAAATCAGTGTCTGCATACTCCCATTTAGATTAAAGAGTATCAGAGTTCAGACATACACTAACACTTGACCTGCAAGCCTTTCATTCCAGGATGTCAGGATAAGAAGATGCTGTTTATGGGTTTTTACTACCATCTAGTGGGTCCTGAGAAACAGAACTTCCTGTGCGTGTGAGTGTACAGTACTGGAGTGAAGGAGCTCTTGTAGGTGGTCTGAGGTGGGCCTCTGCAGCAGTAAATACTGTTCTGACACGTGTGTGATCACGCCAATGTCTGCAACCTCTCACCTCTGAAAGCTTAGCTGTACAACCGGCGGGTAGACTGTTCTTGATCTCGCAGCACCTCCAGCAAGCTTGCATTCAGCTCTTTCCTTCAATCTCCTTGTAAAGAACCTCGAGGTCTCCTCTAGTGTATTCATGTACAAACACCTGCAGGTATGTGCATGGAAATCGGCTCCATTACAAAAGTATTTACATGGAGCATTTTGGGACTGTTACTCATTTCTGAGCCCTAAGTGCTTTATGTTTGCAAGACTTTAATATTTTTGTTTGTTTAAGTTACAAATATCTCAGAGCACGGCTTAAACGAAAGCTGAAACATATGCTGCCCTTTTGTAGCCTCCATCAGTTGTGGTTTCTATTAGTTTTATTTATTTTGTGTTGGGTTATGATCAGTTGTCTCGTGTTTTACCTTTTGTTGTTTGATCTGTTTAAATCTGAGGATGAGAATTTTCAACAGTGCAAGTAAAGGCCTGTCTTAGAACTGTGTAGAAAGGAATGAAAACCGTGAAACTGGCATTAGCTTTTGCTTATTTTGAGCTTTAAATTCATCTTGTGTGTGTTATGACTGAGCAAGCCTTCTCATCACCGTATTTTCACTTTTCTCCCACTAGTGTAAAGTTCTTGTTCCAGCTGTGGAATGTTTAAATAGCTTCTCTGAATGTGTCAGGTGGTGACACGCATCGTAGATAGTTTATTTTTTAGATGTTCAATTAAGAAATATTTTTCTGCACTTGAGCCATTGCAAATGTAGCAGTTACAGATGCTTGGATGGACATTTTTTTTCCCCGAGTAAAGATAATTGTGTCACTTGCATACATTTGGATACTAACAATCTTGGCATACATCTACATCATAAAGTGTAAACAAAACATAACATTACATTGCATAACATTGTTAACATAAAGTGTAAACAAAACTGGACTAAGAACAGAGCCTTGTGGGACTCCACAGAACAGTCAAGGTAAGAAGATCCAGGTAATAAACATCAGGTGAAATTAAAAGCATAGCTCAGGTGTGATGTCCACTGAGCAATCCTTTTTCAGCTGATGTTGTGTTAAGGACATTTTAAACCCCATGCATGTCACCTCAGCCTTACCACAGCAGGCATATTTTTAACTCAAAACCCAACAAAGCAATCATATACACCTCTTTGATCAGATTCATCCCTCACTTTAGCTGTGTTAAAAAATACAACAGCAACAATAGACTAAAATGTGTCTCACTCCCACTGCCAAGCCTATTCTCTTTTCCACTATCCATTCTCTTTTATTCTGCTGTCCACATGCAGCCCGGGACAATGCGGCGCAGGCGGACAGGGTGGAGGCTCATGACACGACCGGTAACATGATGACACTCCAAAGGCTAGGTGGGTAAAAATCCCCCTCCACAGCGGGACATGTGTCACTGTCCAGCCTTGTCTCCAACCTTTCTTGTGGTCTGTCTTCTCCTCTTCCCCCTGCAGCCACAACGATAAAGCTCCCATCTGCTGTGGGGGGGTTGTGTGGGGGGGCCGGGCTCTTCTTTTCTTCTAACTGATCCCTCACAGCAGTTTCTCCTTTTGTCACACATACGCCGGTCGTGTTTCAGTTTTGACACCTCTCTGTTTTACACATGCGACAGGTAGCAAAGTTCTTCTGTTCTCCGGAGAAACATATTGGAAATATGATAGCGTTCTCTTTTCAAAGCGTTGCCCTTTGCACCTGTGATGAAACAGTATTTTTAAAGCCAAAAACAGCTCTAAAAGAATGCACAAGTGTGTTGATTCTCACTCAGAACTGGATAATTGATGCTATAACTGACTTTTACAAGTAAACAACCCCAAACTTTACAGCATTTTTTGCATTTTTACCTTGCTTTCCATTAAACATTCTTACTTTTTAACGTTTAGCACAGAGCCATATTGCAGCGTGAGAGCATATAGACAAACCTGCTTTCTATACGTCTTCATTCTGAAACTGCTTGGACAGAGAGTATAGTTGTTTATGTTTCTTCCCCATTCATTCACAAGGCTGTGTTCTCAGCTGTCTCATTGTGTCAGCAGCGTTGCCTCTCCTAAACACATGCATGTCAAATGTAAGTAACACGAACCAACGCTGCATCCTAACCTGCAGAGAGTTACCCACAGGTCAGTCAAACAGACAGCTGTAGTGCTCTCAGCTTAAACTCATAAAATGTCCCTGATTGGCAGCGATGCATGATATGAAGCCTGACTATCTCCTTACAGTCGTGATAAAGTTAACATGTTGCCATGTTGTCCCAGAAACCTCCAACAATTGATCTCTTATCTGAACCCCTGAGGAAAAGATATATTTTTATCGTGTTGCTTTTAAATTATATTCATTCAATTTTACAAAAGTTGATTTTTGTTGAGTTGCATTTTTTTATTTTGTAATATGCGAGACAAATATGTATGTCACAGTCATCAAACCCTCTGATTTCTGAACTTTGACCTTTGAACTCAAACACGTTTGCAGCCACTTCTGCTATCAGGGCTCAACTAATGAGTTTGAAACTTTCCCACCAGCCCAACATGACTCACGGACATTATGGGTCTTCTTGGCCTTGAAGAAAATGATTACCAACAACTAAACCTGACTTCCATCTGTTGGCAATAATATGCGATTATTCCAGCATATATATTAAATAAATAAATAAATAAATGAATATTTTACACACTACAGTCATTTTTTTAAAATCAAATATGCTCAGATGGAACCAAACATTGTACTAATTTTAATTTGATTAATTTGATCTTCAACAATATGTCCTATTTTTTCCTAATTTTAGGTATTGTTATATAATCATAGTACATATTTGCACCTTTTGATAACATTCATAGTACTTTTTAGTAAACAAAGTTTATACTATGATTAGTGTTGCACTATAGATGGTCTCAGATCTGTTTACAAAAACAGTGTCACTAATTGACTTAACCTTGAAAGCAAATTAACACGCCGAGTCTATTTTCCCACAGTCTCTATTATCATGATGTGAACTGATTAGATTAAAGTCATCATATCCAGCCGTTTCCTACGAGCTCTGTCATGTTTGTTGTTGTACCCGTGAGACAAAGTTCAAGGCAGCATCTTTAGCTGACTCACCGTTAATATTGCAAAGAATAACTGAACAGTGTTCGTCAAGCCTGAGTTTATCATTATGAACTAATATTCCTCTTAAAGCAGGGGTGTCAAACTCAAATACAAAAGGGGGCCAAAATTAAAACCTTTGTCAAACTAAGGGCTGGTTTCAGAATCTACATTAACTCAAGTTAGATACCCAACATCTTTTCTTGATGACAGGTTCCTCAACAAGTTTGAATGGTCTCGTGTGACGGCCTCTGTTGCACTTTTGACATCATAATCAAAGATTACTGAAAAAAAAAATTAAATGATAAAAGTATTTTACATTTAAAATAACATCTTGGGGGCCAGATAAGATGTCAATGAGGGCCACATCTGGACCCCGGGCCTTGAGTTTGACACATATGTTTTAAAGGGAAGCAGAACGAGTGTCAAACAGATATCAATCTATAGCAGCAAAAATAAACTACTTTACATGTTAATTAACCTCTTTCTGTGAGCTGTTATTCTTGGGGATGTTTACTTCTTTCCATCCAATAAATATGGGAAACTTTAATCTTTATATTGCATTTTTTTAAATGTGGTGGCCCCGTGTAAAATCTGAACTTGAACCTTTGCTGTTAGATGTAGATTAATGCACAGTTTTGATCTTTTATTTTGGAGTATGATTTTCAGTAATGTGCTATAAGTTAATGTCTGCCTTAAATTAAAATAAACATTTTTTAGTAATTTTTGAGTAGTGTTACAACCGTTTTTTTTTTTGTTTTTGTTGCAAAATCGAGGAATCCTATACCTACTTGTATCAAGTCCAGAAAAATAGTTAATGAATTTATCTCATACGGTTTTAAAAGGAGGCATGAAAAAGAGGAATGCATGCATTCATGGTAAACATTTTGTGTGTAATAGTAAACTAGATATAATAACAGAGTATCATCTATAAGATAAAACTAAATGCAAGTCGCCTGTTGCATTGCATGCCAAAGTTTTAAACAAAGATCTTGTGTTACCCATTTGCCCTCAGAGTGTGTGTTGGGAATAACTTTCAGCTACAACCACACCAAATTTGATCAGAATATCTATAAAATATACTAAGTTAGAGCCATTTTTGTGTTTACTAGAGCTAATTTGCACATATTGCTTATTCTGATGCATTTTACTTTAAATGGGTAAGCCAAAGAAGAAAAAAGAAATAAAATCTGAATTATCATTGAAAAAAAAAAAAAAGTCAGGAGATTAAAAAACAGTATATTGAACCATTTTCTAAATAATGTTGCAACATGAATAAGAAATCCTAAAAGATTTATCTCTCAAGTGTGCCCTCTTGGTTTAAACTTTTAATAACTTTTAATTGCAATTAATAGCAGTAGCTTTGAAGTAATTTTGGGGTATATTACTTTTAGTGGTGGGGAGTGATGGCGCAGAGGTTGAGAAGGTGGGCCTGTGGTCGCCAGTTCAACTCCCTGGACCGACAACATCAAAATGTGGGTAGTAAAGGTGAAACACCACCTTCTTCCACCCTCTTTTGCCCCACTCTGGGCCCTTGAGCAAGGTCCTTAACCCCCTCCATCTGCTCGATGCCAGATGGAGGCTCCATGCTAGATGGCAGCTCTCTGCTCCACACAGAGGGCTGTGGTAGCTCTGTGGTCTGTGGTTGCATCAGGAAGGGCATCCAGCGGAAAAACAATTGCCAAGCCTTGGTGCGAGTTAGTTCACTGTAGCGACCCCTGAAGAAAGGAGCAGCCAAAAGAAGAAAAATAGATACACTATATAGTAAGACATGACATCCTGATCGCCCCCACATGAAATTCTACCTCATTAGTTAAAGAATCAGATGGACTTTTAGGGATTCTAATCACATTTACTTGATGTTGTGGGTAAACAACATGCAAAGACTTGATCTTCCCTTAAAATAAAACAGATGACACTGACTCTCTTAATGACAGCAATAAATGTTCACTAAATAAATTTGATTTGGTGTGTGATTTAGGTCATTCTCAGGGTGACTGCACTATGTGATTTACATCAAAGTGACCGTGTGCTAGTATTGCTGTGATCAGGTCAACTGTCCGCTCTGGTGAGAGAGATATATCCTGGTGGGTATTACTGACAGGGAGCATGATACGTGTGTGTCCATATGCTTGTGCCGGGAGTCTGCATTCCAACACAGTGCCCCTTGTGTACAAGTGTGTATGAGTGATACAGTGTTTATGACAAGAGAAGCACACAGCTGTAGAGTACGGCGTTCTTTGAGGTCACAACCTGAAATGACTTGTGGGATTTTAATTCTAGTTTCTTTGGACAAACTTTGTTTCCAGAGTGGAACTGTGACTGTTGTGTAGTGCTTTCCACACTGAATGTGCAGCAGTAGAAGAAATACAGACTTAGCAAGTTCCAGTTCAGAGCCACCGGATGGCTGCAGTGAAAGGGACCTGCTCTGATCTCAACACATACCAGGCTGGATTAGAACTCGGGAGCAGAACAGAAACTGGATCTGACCCCTTCTGCTGTCAATCTCAAACGCTGCCGCTCCTTCCCAAAGACATCCTCGACACTTCCTTCTCCAATTAATGTGACCTTGTTACGTTTCAGTAGGCCCTCCTGGGTTCTACAACCAGCTTCATGCACTGCTCTTTTTGCCAAGCCCTTAAGGCAAGCAGGCATGACAGCTTAAGGTTATAAACAAAATAGCTCTGTTCATATCTGTAAACTGATCCGGATACATTCAACAAATGGACAACAAGTAGCGTAACAGTGACCCGTCCCAGGGGTGCTTTTCATCTTTGAGCACTGGTTGCGATCAGGACTTAGCCTGTACTGTTTATTTAGTAACATAGAAGGAGGAGGCCCTGGTGTATTCTCTTTGAATGCTAAAAACCGTAAAGCCAGCCCAGAGTCTGACACTGTGCCACTTTGGCGAGTCAGTACCCCACATTTTCCCCCCCATTGAAAATGGGCACCACCAACAGCTGCCGAAAGTCAGGGTTCAAAGTCAGGTAAGTATCAGTGGTCAGGATTACAGACGGCTGGCGAGGCAGTGAAGGATGATAGAAGGGTTGAGCAACTTAGTTGTGCTCAGACAGACAGCTGAGCACAACTCTACTGCAGGGTTTCATAATTTGGGCTGTAGCCAAGACATGAATCTTGGAGAGTTCATTTATGTTTTCCAACCGGCCAGCTTTTCTTTTCAGAGGAAACACTCAGTCTGTGGTGAGCAGCATGCTGAGCTGTAAATGAACATACATCAACAATTGTAAGTACTTACATTTGGACTCAGTGGATATTTTATTCCCATAATGGGAAAGAGTTTACTGACTTGTCATTTGATGTTGGGGGAGAAAAAATTACCCACGACTTATATTCATTTATTCACACGCCATGAAGTGATTCCAGTAAACACCTACTGACAGTATTCACCTTAAGGGCAAAACTGTACCCACTAAACTACATGGCTGTGTAGTGGTATCAAAACAAAAACGTACTGGGCGGCTGTGGTTGAGTAGTTAGAGTGGTTGCCCTCCAGTGCAAGAGTTGGGGGTTCGAATCTACCAGCAGTCATATGCTGAAGCGTCCCTGGGCAGAACACTGAACCCCTCATTGTCTCTGATGTGCATCCCATCGGTGTATGAATGTGATAAATCACTGATTAGTCTCTTTAGAATGATGTTTTCAATTAGCTTTGTATAGATCTAGTAGTGCTGTATGAATGGGTAAATGAGGGCACAGATTGTAGTGTAAAGCGCTTCGAGTGTCTTGATAAGATAGAAAGACGCTATAGAAGTACAGTCCATTTACTAAGTACCTCAGTTTGTGCTTCAAGATGTGTAGAAGGAGCATCTCTGAGAAATATCTATGATGAAATGGGTCAAAATGAACACGTGGGGTTTTAAATGGCTCCCCTCTACACATTTAGAATCAGAGATTTAACCTTCCTTACTTCCTCACTTCTATTTATAACAGTGTCATAGTCCTTCCTGCACTTCGATACTACCAAGTGGTCTTATTTACACACTTTCGCACATACAGTCACACACTCTTCCTCGTGCTTGCACATTTTGCACACATACCACTGATGCATGAATAATGCTGACAAATACTCCTAAAATGTTTGAGCTGTGACTGAAATGTATGCAGACATTGTTCTATAATAGCTGGCACTTTGGCACTGAGCCATATCTGAATTGTAGCATGTCCTAATGGATCAGCTGAAAGCTACATGAATCCTTTCATATCTGTCCTGACTACCTGCTCTCTGTCTCTGTGCCAGAACTGATCTGAGGCTCTGAGCTGGATGACAGCTGAGCTTTCTCAGGCAGACAACTGGCACTTCTGCAAATGGCATACATTACACAGAATGAACATTGCATGAGGTGGACACAACAAACAGAAAGCATGCGGCAACATTTTGTGACATCAGTCTCTTCATATGTCAGTAAATCAAAAAGGTACTTTTTAGATTTAATTGGCTCAACTATTTGGAATGACAATACAGTTTGTCAGTGTACGTACTAGCTATGCTTGCAGTAGGTTACGGGACATTGGTTACCAGGGATTGGTTACTATTTGAAAATTATTTGAATTTAGTGCCAACAATCATATGTTAAAACCAGTTTGCATAGTTTTCTCTTGTAATTCTTCAACATTTCCAACAACAGTGTGCAAATACGTGAAATATTTGCTGCCTCCTCAGAGCTGGTGGTATTAAAGACACTTGAGGAGAAACAGAAGCAATAAAGCAATTTGCTGCAAGGCTGCTCTCACGAAAAGAAAATAGGCAACTCACTGAAGGTACTTATACATGTCTTTATGTGCATCAGAAGACTGACTCTTTCATAAAATAGTTCTGCAAAATAGCCTCAAGGACCAGTTTGTCTTTATGCTACCTCTGGTGCTTCACAAATCCCCAGTGGAGCCAGCCACGTCCCACACCGATGTGAACTTTTTGAAATAAAGTGAGCATCGTGAAACCAAGAGGCATGGAGCACAACTCAGCTGAGTTAACATGGAGCACCACACATTAAATGAATGACAGAAGTCTCCCTCATATCCTTGTCAGAACGTGATGAATTAACGCAGTTTGTAATTCTTTTTGTAGTCGATTAAACTAAAAGCAGACTTGCTGTGCATCATCAAATTTTCTTTGGGAATAAAACATTTTTGTTGTTCAATCCCGTGCAGTGTTTCCCTTAGGTCATTTGCCTTTGGTGGGTGCTCATCTCTTCAGGGTTTCTGTCTATGGAGGTAGGGGGTGTAGAGAAGCAGAGCGCTAGGTCATTATCGCTACGTTAGTGCCGGCAGTTGTCGACAGTTGGAAGGGGGATGTATAGCGGAGCGTTACGTTTGTATTGTGCACTGTTTGGAGTCTGAGCTCAGCTGCTAATCTCTGCTCCCCGTCCAGAAGTGGCAGAGCAGAGTGGGGGTGAGGGATATGTAGGCAGGGTGCTCAGTTCTGTTGGCAGGGTGGGGCACCCTCCTTGGATAATAATAGGGGAAACACTGCAGCATCTGTGTGGTCGCACAGACCATAAGTCATAACTTAATCATAATTTAGATCACAAAGTCAGCTTACTTTTTCCATACATTGACCATTTTGGCTCTGTTACTACCTTAATTCGTTGACCAAAGACACACAAGAGGTTGGTTGGCTTTAACCCCTCTTCACCACCTCGGTTTATTCAGAAATCACACTGAGGCAGCCAAAAAGTCTCTTAAGTTTCAAATCAGTGTTTTGCAAAAGGGCCTATTGTTGCAAATAATTACAGATATCTACATATAAATCTCATTTTTATCCTTCAACAGTTAAAAAGTTGATTTGTACCACCAACAATAGCAAAAAATTGAGGTCACAGGCACTTTAAGGAACACCACTTCACCCACCAAGGTTCACTCTAAGGCATTTTTTCTTTATGTCACTATAGTGCCTATTTTGTTTGTGAAGAAATGGTAAAATTTAAAGAACAAATATGTGCCAAATACTCAACTGCCGCAGTGGATGGGACATTTATAATAAATACTGTAATAAATTTGTGTCACATAGGCAGAAAATCTTGCTTAGAATATCAGAACTGTAAAATAATCACCACACATACCAGGAGGTTAACAAAATAAAGGCTTTTTATGAATTTATTTAATACACCTTAAACAAGAGGGTGAAGGATCCAACCTAAACACAGAACAGTTTATCAAGGCCAGTTTATAATCCAGATTCCACCACAGCAACCGACCCCAACTAGTTCAAGTTTCGCAAATAGTTGCTGCAAACACCTTTCTTCAGAGGCACTGCAACCACAACAACATGCAGGTTAGGGGATTCATAAAACTGCCCATTCATACAAAAACCTTTCCATCTGATCCTCACCCCAAGTTAACAAATATAGGCCTACAATAAAGATAAAATGAGTTCACTTAGCTGTGAGATCTATCTCTGGGGTCTGAGCTCTCCAACACCTGGGGGACTGACTTGGCTCGACGCTAACCGGACCTCCTGGATTTGCTCCACACCAGATCAGAGCAGCCAACAGGACCAGCCGCCCAACGGAACAGGAGCAAGAGAGCAAGATGGTGACTGTCTAAAGGAGGCACCCAACCAACCCATCTTGCACAGGAGCACCTAACCATCTTTCTAACTGTCTTTGTCGTCAGCAGCCCTAAATGATTGCAAATGACACCCTCTCTCCAAAAGGGTGCTGCCACAGCCAGTGGAAGCTCTCCTCAGTTTGTTTGTGAGACCTTTATTCTGTGTGTTGCTCCTCTGATTGCACACACCTGTACCTTATTAGTTTTTTTGCCTCCTCTGATGAGTCTTGCCCAAGCACATCACAACATCACAGTACTTCTGCTTTGTGAATCCATGCTGGAATGGAGCAAATACAGAGAGCAAATGAGTTGCAAAAATTGGAGATAAATGAAGGAAAAGAGCATTGTTAGTGAATCGGGTCCTCGGAACGCCATACATGGTCTTGCTTTCTCTTTTAGCTAATTGTTTTGAGCTCCTAATGTGTTTCTTTTAAAATGAAACTGCAAGACACCAGCATAAACTACAGCTAACGTCAAGTATCAGGGAAAAATTGAGATGACAGTGGCCCCTCGTTTATCGCTGGGGATCCATACCGCAAAAAGTGAAAAACTGTGAAGTAGGAATAGTAGAACAAGTAGTATCCTGATGCATGCTCAATAATCCAGGTAGAAAAATCCAAAAAAGTTCAATCTGGTCCTCTGGACAT
>NC_056515.1:28294222-28341035 GCF_014905685.2 Nematolebias whitei | reverse complement strand
AGATATAGATATAGATAAACAGTATATATGAAGCATTCCAAACCCTTCCCACACTCTTGGAATATTTTAAACAATGTTTCTAAACTCTAAACGCTCTAAAAGAGCACAGAAAGTCATGATTTCAGCTCCATGCCTCCTCTGCTCTGCCACCTGCCTCTCTTGGCCACGCCCACTTCTCCGCTGCAGAGCGGAGATCCGCCGATAAGCTGCAGGAGGAAGCTTTTTCTGCAGCTGTGAGCTGCACACAAGTGCTAGATTTAAATATTTTATTTTAAACAAAAATGCCATGTCAATCGTGTGGTTCATCCATCCATCAGCCAATTGTGTGTCTTGTCCAATTTTATTTTGAAAAACCGCGATAGAGCAAGTCTGCGATAAACGAACCGCGAAGTAGTGAGGGACTACTATATTTTTATTTTTAACTACAATGATGTTGGGAACCAGCATGTCAGTTGTGTGTCTTCATTTAGTCTCTGGTTTATTTTGTTTATACAGTTAAATTTACTGCACACAGCCACATATTGTTTGTTGTGACAATTTATTCCTCTGGGAAGACATTTAAAGACAAAATGTTCCACTTCTGTCGTACGTAATAACTCGTTAAAGTCATCGACAGTGGTTTCTTGCATGATTTTCAATGATTTAAACGAAGCATGATCAATATGGATGGGTATATCCCACTGAAAGAGGCAGGATTAAGTTTTAGCAAAACAAAAAAACAATTAGTCGTGTGGAACATTTGTTTCACATTATTTTTTTCCCAGTTCGATGTTAAATTAAACCAGATGCTGTGATCTGTTTGTGTCAGACTTGTATTTTCACATCAACTCTGATATTTCTGTCAGCACTCTGGTCAAAAACAGTTAAAAGGTGAAGGTGCTTGTCCCGACGATAGACAAAATAATAAAAGAGGGTTTTTCTGCATGAGTGACACGTCTCCTCATCACCCTGTGGTGGTGATTCACTCAGCTTACACATGCCTCTCCCCCTGACAATTTAATATTTAGTAAAGTCACTCAAGTGTTCAGCTCGTGGGACTTAGGGCACTCGCTGAGCTCACACATAAAGAAACTCTTTGAGATGGATCTATTTTCGGTCCCCATTATCTTCACAACTCTGTCTGGATGAGGCAGAGGAGGGTCACAGAGAGCTTGTTTGGTGACTCGTCTGCAGATATCCATGAACAGCACAGCCTTCTGTCTGCCATGAGAAGACTGTGTCAAACATAAGATGTCATATGCTGACATGTGTAAAAATATCTGGAAAATCGGTAACAGTTACTCCATCCTTAATTGAATACATTTTATTATGTCAAACAATCTGTTAAACGAATGCAGAATTTAAAAAAGATGCACACGTCGGTAAACAAATTCCCAGGGGTTATTCCAAACCAATGGGTTGTGCTTTTTTAAATTCATACTCGTTTTGTTTTAGTTATTGTAGCAGAGGCTGCAGCTAATAGGGTAACAGCTTTTTTCTGTGTTTCATTTCCTTTAATTACCGGTAAATTGTTCAGATTTACTTTTGAGTGTCCGCTTTAAAAGACAAAGAAAACCAATGAGGTTCAGAGCTTAGGCCTTCACATTTTGGAGAGTTTTGCTTAAAAGAACTGTTTAGATTGTTTCAGTTGGTGCTCTGTGGACCTATAAGTATTCAGTATCTTACCTGCAGGAGATGCTGATCAGAGCATCATCACTTTGGACCTTCAAGCAGAGGTTCTATCAGGAGAGTCGAGCTATCAGCTAATTCAAATGCTGCTGAGACATAAAGACCTAAAGACGTGTTGCAAAATGAAATGTGTTAAATGTGGCGTGGCAGAAAAGCTGCCTGATGAAAGTATAAAAATCATTAGAAGAAAATTGGCTTGCAGGCTGTAAATATTTTGGTTTTTCGCACAGCAGTACTACTGGAACACATCCTGTTTGGCAACACAGGCTTCAGATGGACCAGAAAGGATGGACTGTTCTGCAGTTTGATGCAATAAGACCTCAAACAAAAAAATGGATGTGGTTGAAAGGTTTATAAGTCAACATCTGCATGAACTACAACTCTTTTAACAAGTGTTAAATGAGTTGTTTTAGGATGGCAGGAATTTGCCCAGCCCAAAAAAGCCATTAACTTGACTCCCCTGAGAGGTTGTGTGCCTGGTACTACAAAGTGACAATGCCCTGAGCCATTTCTCCTGCAGGTAAGATATTGATTATTAATAACACACACACAAGAAAATTGAACTAACCCTTTAAAACTGACCTAAATCTGAGTATCCCGCTGGTTCAAACCATGAAACAAACTTTGTTTTCCTTCAGCTTTCTAATAAAAATTAAAACTTTAAAGGAAGTTTGCAGACTTAAGTCCATAAATATATTTCACACACAGTATATGTAATGCTCCTAATGTAGCATCAAGTTAAAGTAAACAGTGATACTGTTCATAAATAAAACACTACAGGCTGGCAGAGATAATGCAATCATTCTGACTGTTACAGTCATCCCATAGAGGAGAAATTATAAAATGAAGAATAAACAAATCGTTTACACCAGACGTGGGCAACTTAAGGCCCGAGGGCCAAAGGTGGCCCTTGGACAATCTCCATCAGGCCCCCATTATACTTAGTAAAAAAAACAAATAACATTTTTTTTTTAAAAACAGCAATTTATCAAGAAGACTTGAGGAAATTTAAATTAAACATCTTACGCAAAACTTTTAAAAAAATATGTGTTTCCAGAACCAAACCTTAAAGACTTAGAAATACAAATATATAAGTTTGTTTTGCATATTTTTGCTAACAGCTAACACATATAACATGCTAAGCTAACATGTATAATATATTGTCGCAAGAGCCAATTTACCAAATATGTCTTTTATTCCTAAATGATATTGGAAAGACATGTTTTATAAAGCATGCTAACTATGCTACAAGACAAAGCCTGAAACAAAAGACTTCTAGATTATCTGTCATAAAGAAAATTTTATTTTCCAGTTCTCTATTTGGGCCTTTGATCGCTTTAAACGTCCTGATGTGGCCCTCTGGGAAAAAAAAAGTGTCCACCTCTGGTTTACACCAATATTTGTGTAATAATTTAATTCTATTTATGCATGGGTGAACAAAATGTGCTATTACTCCACAGCTTGTTCTGTAACTTTTGATTTTCTTTTCTTACTTTTTTTTTTTTTACTTCTCAGTTTCTGGAATCAACATGAAAAGTTGACACACTCTTCCTCTGCTGTCAGTCTTTTATTCTAGTCTTTTGAATGTCATGGATGTGTTTGTTGACACAGAGTGCAAGCTGACTTTATTCATTCAGTTCTTCACCTGCAGGTGCCTGTTTTTGATGGTGCAGAGCCTTGAGGCCATCCCAGCATGCATCAGCATGGTAACAACAAAACTGCTCGAGTCCTATTCCTGTTGAACAAAGAGACAAACTGATTTTTTTTTCTTTTCATTTGGTTTTACAATTAAAGTGTTGAGTGAAAGCATCATTGGGCAGTAAAAGAGGTTTCCTTGTAGGAATTAAACATTTGACCATGAACTTGTAACATCTTCTGAATAGTCATTTATGACTGTATTTATCACCTGCCAGATAAAGGCAAATTATGTTTCTACTTGTGTCTGTGCGTGTTTGTATGCCTGTTTGTTAGCAACATATCTTATGAAACATTGAAAGGATTCTAATAAAACTTTCAGGAAATAAATGCTGGATCTATACCTCTTTAAAGGATTAGCCTTTGGGCTCAGTCTAAGTCAAGATGGCTGACCCAACCATCTGATTTTAGAAAACACAGAAATGGCTAATTCAACCAATTTGACTGATATTGTGCTAAATTTGAGTGAGAGACATTCACAACATAGCACAAGTGTTTCACATTGCACAAAGTATTTGCTTAAAACGTTTGCATTTATTGTTTGAGTCAAAATTGTTTGACTGTTAGCAAAATATCTCACAAACTACTAGATGAAATTTAATTAAACTTTCTGAAAGTATGAATAGCTATCAGTCCAGTGCAAGATGGCCACCACAGCTAATCAACATTAGCCAATACAAAAATGATTACAACTTTGTCCATTTTAGAGATATTGAGCTAAAATTGGGCGTGGAAGTAGCTGAGAGTCTTTCACTACGCACACTCTGAGCGTGACATCTCAGGATATCAATGCAAATGAATTTATCCAAACAAAAAAATTACAAACCGTTAAGTATTTATTTATTAGTTGTTGTTTGTTTGTTTTTTCTTACATTAAAGAGGTCAAATCTGATCAGACGCCGTGACGTCATGGCTAAAACCATGTGAGGACTTGATCCATACCATGAGGGTTGTGCAGACGCGAATGGCCTCACAGGAAACATGTATTAACAGGACGGCTGGAGAAGATCGTGAGCAAACAAATGTGAGCTTTAGTGCCACTGAGTAACAGGTAAGTCCTCGTGGATTTAAGGTGTCAGGGCGAGGATTTCCATCCTTTTATTCAATGGGTTTCTTGGATAAGTTGTGGTTTCTTTGCGCAGGAACACAAAATGCGTTTATAACAATAAAAAAGAAAAAGTGGAATTAAGTGTTGCAGGAAGATTTTCTCAGGTGCACAACTGCTCAACTTTCAACTGTTCCTTAAAAGCTCGCGCGTTGCCACGCGTAAATAGCAGGCGAAGTGGGACTCCTGCAGTCGAGCTGTGTGTAGCCACGAGAAGGAACCGGACACCGAGGCGCACGGCGCGCGGAGATCGGGTTAGATGCATGCGCACCGCAACAGAACATCTCCAAATCGCATTCCGCATTCTGAAACCTAATCCGAGGACATCAGGATGCGTGACATAATCCCAGAGTCATCTGAAAAGCGCGCTCCTCCAAACAAGGCCCCAGGGGTGCTTTGGAGAGATATGAAGAACTCGGTTTTACTCACTGTTTGCTCTCCCTCGCGGGGATCTATAAAAGAGGGGGCGGACACCAACACTGCAACCCCCCACCCCCCAAACGTCAGTGCGCACTGTGCTATAAATCTCTCCAAAACAGCCCTGTGCGCCCGGCGCGGTGCTTTGCGCAGACATCTGTCCTGCTCTTGAGTCCAATATGAGGACAACGACGTGCGGAGACCCACAAAGAGACTGACCTGGAGAAAAAAAAATGGAGAATATTTACCCCAAGTTTCTGTTTTATTTTGTTTTTTGTCACCATGACGAGATAAGCGTAAAATATTGGTTATGTTGAAGGTTTAACGCGTTGTGGATAAAGGAGCGTTTTTGGAAAACAGATTTTTGTGTGTGCATGTCTTCTTTCTGATCTGTTGAAGACGCTGATGTCTTCAGTGGACTCCTCTCAGTCCGAGATGGTGGCCCTCTCTCGGATTTCCAACGTGGAAACGTAGCATCCAGTTCATCAGAGAGCGCAGCTGTGGAGGCGCCGAGCCGCCCCTGGACTCCAGAGTCCGGAGAGACGCGCGGTTTGTTCGGTGCGCCTGCTCGGAATACCAAAGGGGAAAAAAAAAAAAAAAAAACCTTTCTGGTCCACTGTTGCAGCTTTTGTTTTTTCCTTCCTTTCCTTTTCCTTATTTGGACTAATTTTGAACTCGTGTGGACATTTCATTGTCGAGGATTTGAAATTATTTACGCAGCTTGAGTCAATTGGGGACACTCGATGAGTTTTCTTTTGGGATTTCACCACCAAGCGAATTGTAGGTCTGCATGGGCCATATTTAAGGTAAGAATTCTTTGATATTTCATGTTTGCAGGTTATTAAATACAAATGCATTAATGTGATTGATCAGGAGGACGCAAAATATTATGCCAAATGAAAAAAAAGACAAATTTGGATTTGGACTTTTGCTTATAAGCCCTGTATTTACCCATGCGTAGCTGTTTGGGTTTACTGCAGACTCAACATGCCATTAGACTCAGTCATGTAAGCTTTGGGGATCGCCATCTGGCCAACTCTCACCATTATTTAGGCTATCGTTGCCAAAACGCTTCGGTGCTTTACCCGAGGCATTTCTGTGCGAGGCGCACCTTCCGCGCCGCACTGCAAACAGAAGCTTGCTATCAAAGAACAGTGATTTGAGACAACTGGGGGGAATTAAATCTGGTTTAATCGTGAAATTTGTGCGCATATGTCTGCATTCTGGATCAGAGTTTCTTTATATTTTGTGTTTATAGATTTTCGTCTGGACATGATGTTGAACACATGCAAAATTGTCCAGTTTTCTGGGAAAGTTTTGCCTCATTTTTTCAAATAAAGTACCTTTAAAAAAAAAAAAAAAGATATATCTGTTTCATTTTGCAGCTTTCTCTATAGGAACTGAGTCTAAGATGAAGTTATGGGATGTTCTGGCCACATGTTTCTTGCTCCTGAGCTCTGTTGCCACCCGACCTCTCTACCAAAACTCTCCGCCAGCCAAGAGGACTCCCTTCCCCAGCAGCTATCGTGATTCTGTTGAAGAGGAAGAGTCATCGTTCCAGCGTGAAGACCACAACCTGCAGGAGATCTCCATGGAGGATCAGTGTAAGGCACGCCGCATTTGTTTAAGTTGATCTTGTTAACTAAAGGCCTGATCAATCAGGGCTTCTCTTGCTTAGATAATTGTGGTCTGATCAGGCTCTCGCACAGCAAATGTATCTTAATTTGTGTTTTATTGCTGCATGTGTTGCGTTACATCATGCTGCTGTCCAAACAAACCAGCAACACGAATAAGAACAGACGTCCCTTTTCACATTTCCCTGTCTCCCTTTGTTTATATTCACCTCTGCCTCTCCGCCGCTCAGAGACCCGTGACCTTTACCCATCTGCCAAAACTCAGAAATCATGGCATGTTTTTAGAGGTGTGTGGTGAACCGGGTCACACAGGCTTAAACAATCCGCGAGAGTTCTGTGTTTACATCCATCTGAACAGAAACAGTGGGCAGGAATTTATGTTGTTTGGATCCATGTGACACTGTTTCATCCTCGCACAGAAGCGAACGTAGCCGAGAACTAGATAAGGAATGGAACATTTGGGGCAAGTGTTTGTGCCGCCACTTCATGTCGTGTTTGGAGCACAGTGACATCATCTCTCTGCAAGCAAAACCTATTAACTATGCACTAGGAAGAAGAAGGAACATGACATTTTGTTTTAACGCTCAACGTCAAAGAAAAACATTGTTTACTTTTAGACTTTAGGAACAAAATCAATAAAAAGAATCACATTTCTTGGAAGGAATACATAATGTCTGCTGCTATTCATGCCAGAGGTTGAAACTAGGGTCACTGTATAATGGCATCTTAGCTTTATTGGTCAAATCTTAAAAAGTAATCTGTACAATCATCAGTTAGCACGAAGTATGTGCTGGGGATGACTCTCAGCTACTAACAACATTAAAATTGAGCTAAATATCGATAAAACTGACTGAAATATAGTGTTTTGTGTTTGCTAAAGTTGATTAGTTGTGGTGGCCATCTGCAAAAGTTTGTCCGTTGTAGATTAGCATTAGTAGATTAGATTAGTTGATTGATTGATTGATTAGCATCCAATAATTACTCTGAGAGTTTTATAAATCTTCATCCAGTGATCCATGTGGCATTTTGCTGACAAATATAGTTGAGTTCAACAATTAACAGCAACGTTTTTAAAGAAAAACCTTGCATGATCATTACGTGTTAGCCATCTGTGTGAAATCTGTCATATGAAATGAGTTATAGTCATTTTTAGGTTGATTAGCTGTGGTGGCCATCTTGAACCTCGATGACTCCAAAAGCTTATCAGTTGCAGATATCCACCTAAAGGTCACATTTAAAATCTGTCAAGTGGTTTTGAGATATTTTGCTAACAGACAAAGAGATGCTCAAAAATCCTGGTATAAAATCTAACAATTTTCAATTGAGTCATCTGGATGGTTTATATTTTGCGCTTCCATTCAGAAGGCCCCAGCCTACACCAAAGTGGAAAAAAACCCAGTTATGTCGGTGCTAAGATGGTCTCTGGGGCACGCCCTCTCCCTCGTCGACCGTCATGTCAAACTGCTTCAAAACACCAAAAAAGAAACCGTCCAGATGATCTGACTGAAAATAGTTGGAGACAAAGACGAGCGCTCACGTTCGACTTTGTGCAATTGTAGCAAAATTTGCACCTCGTTTGTTGCGAGCTAAACAGCCTGTCAGCAGGTGTGCACAGGCAGTCTGTCTTTCAGCTGACGCACAATAGAAGGTGCCCAAATCAAAGGCTAGGTGTGTCGAAACAGATTGGTCCAGGCTCACCTGATACACGAGCTGCAGCCCGATCAGCTGTGCTGCTCAGGCAGATCAGATAGCCGAGGTAAAGACGAAGAGATCGGTGACACTGTAGCACAGAGGCCGTGTTAACCACACCACCTGCCAGATATCTTAACCAGCCCAACATGTCAACACACACCCAAACTCTGACACAAAGCCCACACACACAGGTCACATAATCATAATCTGGCCAATTGACTCGTGACAGAAAAAAAGCCGTTTTTAAATGGAGGCCCTGCAGGCACTTCTAGTAGGAGAGACGTCACTTTTTAACAAAATCAACATGGAGCTCAGGAGGGTCCAAGACTTTCAGTCACTCCTCGTTTCTCCTCAGAGCAGATGGCAACGAGCCGTGCTGGTGCATATTTTCACATTTTAGCCGACTGCATTCTGTTTCATCTAAATAACTCGAAACATACGATTTCCTCCTTTTCGTTTTAACCGTTTAGGTCTACACATAAAAAAATAAAATAAAATAAAAATAAAGACATCCGCTACAGATTCCCATGTTGGTGTTATCTGTTAATGTGTTGTGGATCATGTCAGGCAGTTTCTAAGTCAAAGGTTAATAATTTTGACTGGAATGTTTAACTTGATTGACTCCAGTTTTATGTAATGGGAATCTGTTTTCTTTTATTTTAACTCTAATTGGCTCCAATATAACTCTAATATGGCTTAAATGTCCTGAATAGTCCAAACAGAAATAAAACAGAACTCCTGCACACGCATAAGAACAGCTCTCCAAATCTTGCTTTCTCCACTTCAGAATAATCCGTTCTTTGTTCCTTTTTTTTTTATTGTTATCAGTTTATTTTGTTGACGGGCCACCAGGTTATTTATTCCCTGCCTGTCATTCATCAAGTTGTTTTGGGGAAAGAAACCAATATGCTCTTGATTGTGGATTTATAAAAACAATGTTCAAACGTATAATTCTATATCCGATTATTAAGAAATATTGCAAAGTTGCTTGTAGCAACACAGCAACACTCGTCTTTTTTTGTTTGCCTGGAAAAAAAAAAACTTAGAGAGACTGAATTGTTTTTTTTTAGAAGACAAATAAATGATTGAATCTTCAAAAGGAAGTGCATCTTGCACATTAAAATAATTGTTCCAATCCATTAAAGTGGATTTTTTTTGACGGCTATGAATAAAGAATATCTTACCTGTTGCAGATAGCTCCTTGATCAGCTAATTATGAAAAAAACGCAGGTTAATTCTCACCGGATTAATGAACTAATCAGAACATAATGAACAAATTGGATTGCTGTTGTTCTAAAACACCTTCTATCTTGATTTTTTTTAGGTATTTTATAAATCTTTACACTGCTTTCAGGTTTGCATATAATGCAATTATTGTAATATTAATTTAGGAAATGCCCAAAGCTGCACTGGAAGTGCAACAGCTATCTGTTGCTGCTGCTATTAGTTCAACAAGAACCATAAAATTCTATGTAAACCAACAATTTTCATAGATTGATTGACCTATTGGGTCATATCTTTGTAAAAATGTTGACTTATACGAGTGCAAATGGCATCTATTCAACAACCAAAGTGTAGGTTTTAGCTCTTAGTGGTCATAATGTTATGCATTATCAACAAGCCACACATTCAGTGTTTTACTTTGTCGTTGCTGGCTTTTATATATAAAAAAAGTCATGATTAAAACAATAAGAGCAGCCAAATTATATCATGTTTTCAGATCTGAAGTGACACCAGCTGAAGCACAAAGTGTTCAGATTTGCCCTCTAGTGTTATTTAAATGTATTTAAAATATGAGGGGAGGGGTCCTTTAGAGCTACGATACATGCAGACATATTAAACCAATAATGTGGATGAATTAAGAACTACATTTAATGAGTCTTTGTTCCAAAACAAGACATTTTTGAAATAAGAATTGCCTGGTTCAAAGTGGGTGGGTGTGTGGTTCTGATTCATAAATTTAAGAGGAAAAAAAAAAAGAAAACTGGTGAAAACAAAGTTTGCTTTCAGCAGCTTTGCTCTTTTGACTGTTTAAGTTGTTGTTTTTTTAATTTTATGGTTCATAATTACTGTTAGGGAAGCCCGTTAACACTCTGACTCATCCAACCACATCCCACCAATCAGCAGCCGTCCTCGAAGGAGGTTCTGAAGATTAAATGAACTCGTATCTCTGTAAAGGATACAGATTGTTTGGAATAAAGGCTAAAACAAGAAGAGTGGCTCCTACAAAACTATAATCCACACAATTTCCATAGCAGAGCTTTGAAAGGTGCAAACTATTTTTAAAGATCCAACAGTGTTCAATCAGGTCATCTGGACAGTTTCTTTTATTTGTTGAGAGATGTTTCGCCCTCTATCCGAATGGCTTCATCAGCCTGAGGAGTCACAAACAAACAGTTTTCCCCACTAAATAGTACACTCCTTTAGTGGACCAACCAGTTTGCTGGTGATAAGATGGTTTCTGGGGGCTGTCCTCTTCCCCCTCGACTCCTCCCAAGCTGCCACAGCTAAAGTGGTTCAAGACATCAAGGTTCATGCTCAATAATCCAGATAACGTATCCAACAATGTTGGATTATTGAGCATGAACTGATATCATTAAAGATGTTTTCATACAAAACCGAGGTTAAATTTACTTTTACAAATGAACTGGACGCTTCTTATTCAGCTGATACGTGTCAAACTGGGTGCAAGTTAGAAGTGATTGGAAAAACTGTAAACGTGGTCATCTTTTAATTTAGCCCTTCGTGATAATAAAAATATGGACCAACTGTGGTGTCCTGATTTGTCACAGGAAACGGACTTTCCCAAATTTAAAACGCCACCCTTCTCCGTCATAATGACGGTCTTTACTGTAATTAAATACTTTTGTATGTTCTCTTGTTGAAACTCTCCTGGTTGCACAACGTTTTCACACCCTTCTTTTGCTGTTACTACTATTAATATGTTTGTATCTCCATAGTAATATTTAAATTTCTAACCTTCAGAACAAGAGATGACAAGTTAAAGTACTTCTGAGGACAAGAGAGTAGACGTTTTGGAAAACTATTTCATGTGAATTTGTGTGTTAAATCATCTATGTTTGTTTTTTTAGATGAATCTGCGGGTCTCTATCCTGAGCAGTTTGAGGATGTGATGGATTTCATCGAGGCTACCATCGGCCGGCTGCGGAGATCATCGGAGCCCAGCACGAGCCCCAGGGGCCGGAGGGAGCCGAGGCAGAAAGGAGCCGCAAAGATGAGAGGCGCCAGAGGAGAAGGGCGAGGGCACGGAGACAAGAGGAGGGGGCGAGGCCGAAGTCGGAGCGGCAAAGGAGGTGGAGGGGAGAAGGGAAAGGAGAGGATATCTGTACAGAGCCGAAGCTGCTTACTGAAGGAGGTCCACCTAAACGTGACGGATTTGGGGCTGGGGTATCAGACTAAAGAGGAGCTGATTTTCCGCTACTGCAGTGGCCCCTGCATCGAGGCGGAGACCAACTACGACAAGATCCTGAACAACCTCACACACAATAAAAAGCTGGACAAAGACACGCCTTCTCGCACCTGTTGTCGACCGATCGCGTTCGATGACGATTTATCCTTTTTGGACGATAATGTGGTGTATCACACGCTGAAGAAGCACTCGGCTAGGAAGTGCGGCTGCGTTTAAGGAAGTCACATGACCAGCAGCAGCCAATTACGGATCCCACTGACATGCCGGTGCTATACAGGGACAGACTGCGGTTGGACATTTGTATGGGAAGTCAAAGAGTTGTTTCATATTCTGGTCAGCTGTTTTCAAATGGAAGTTACAGTGGAGTACACAGTCAGCATAAAAAAGGCAAACTGCACATTTGACTATTTAAAGTCCTCTATTCAGGAACCTGAATGAACTTATCAGGTGTGCACACACTTCCAGTAGACTTTCAGATTGCTAACTGTGCCGTTAGGAACAGGTGAGAGTGAAGAAAGGTGCCGCAGGAGGATTTCATTTCCCAGGAACTCGGTTTTTCCACAGCTGGCTAACTCCAGATGAATCTCGAGGTTTTGAAGAGTTCTCTCGGTTGAATCCTAAATCACTTCCACTCCACAGTCTGGATGTCGACATTCATCCGTCTCGAGTCAAGACACGAGAGCAAAGACTGGCACAACGCATCTACACCATTTATCTATACATAAATAGAAATATATATGAAAAAATAAGAAAGTATGTGTTAGAGGTATATTTATTAAGATGGATTTAACTTATTGTTATTTATTTCAAACCATTTTATGAAAGAAATACTCTTTTTTTCTTATTTATTTAATAGCTTCGCTTGTCTTGGATGGTGCCAAGGAGGAGCTCTTTGTTCGTGCGAGCTTTTCTAAGTTAAACACTCCCACACATCCAACTGATGCGCTTTCATGGCAATCAGATTCCACAGGTTTTTTTTTTTTTCCTTCAAACATCCAAATGATCAGTTTTAGTCCTTTTATGAGGTATATGCAACGTGAAAAGGCAAAGGATGGGACCAATGAAAGATTTCCAGTACAATAAATTAGTCGCTTGTGAGCATTTTTAGGAACGGCGGCTTTTCCCTCACTCCTCAAAACACCAAACTCAAACCCTTCATTTATTACGCTCTTTGTTTATGAAGACGAAAACGATTCCTTGCTTCCAGCTCATCATCGTATTATTAATCCAGGTCAGATTTATTGTTACTCCAGATGAAGATGAATGCCCTGGTGGTCTCACTTGGATCCAGCAGTGCCTTTGAGGATCCATCCTGCGCGTCACTTAGTACAGAATCAGCAGAAGTTCAGTGAAACCCAACTCTGACCTCGCACCAGGTCTGAGCATGGCTTTTGGAGCGGTTTCTATCCCAGTTCACGACAGCCTTTTTTTTTTTTTTTTTCTCCGTCTGGGCTTTGATTGACAGGTCTTACTCCCTCAAAGGCGATTTGAAAGTGATCCTCTAACATTAGTCTTAGCCAGAAAAATCCCCGCCGGCGTAATGGTTTAAGAAAGATCTAGCTACTGTAGTGTCTGTCATTGCGCGACTGACGCAGACGTTTCGACAAAAGAGAGTGTTTTGGAAAATCTGGAGCCTGATGTTTTCTGCTTGTAACAACGTGTTCAACCGATTTTATTCCCAAACTAAAACATTGAATGAACAAGAAAGGAAAGCAGCGGTTAATGTTTTTTTTTTTTTTTTTCCCCCCCGCGAGGGGGTCGTTATAAGTGGAACAAAGAGATCCCTGGTGTAGGTCTTGATGTTAGCACGGATTAGGGACCAAGGTATCTGTGCTCACCCAGCAGCGAGCAAGCAAGCCAGCTTTACTGTGTAATCCCCCTGCATAGATCAAATCCACTGCATCCAGCAGAATTTAGGCCAAACGCACCAAAATATACTCCAGCCTTTATCACAGCATACCTCATCAACTGAATCATCCTGTTTAACAACTCAATGAGAACGTGAAGACCTCAGATCTTCACCGTCTGCTTTACTGCTTTAAGGAACCTGCAGGCTTAAAATATCAGAAGGGTTTGTGGTCATTCTGTTCACTTTTGTAGAAAAAAACTTGTGTTGTCTGATTTGTTTTGTGTTACAGAACTCAGAGCTCTCTGCAGACTATTTTTGTACAATATCCATTTTATATCTTTTTACAGAATTAAACTCGTTTCTATTAAATGAACACGTCTTCTGCAACATGGTGGTCATTCCCTGGGAGATAAAGTGTCGCAACAAAACTGTGCAGAAAAAAACAAAAAAGGTTTAATGGAAAGCCGGGACGAGCATTTAGATGTGGCCTTCCTCGGCGTGGCATCTCCTTCTGTTCTGGATTCTTGAACGAGAGCCCAGGCTCGTACGGTAAACAAAATCCAGCAGTAAAGTGCCACTGCGTTGTAAATCACGGCACTGCAGAATCTTTCCACTGCACATAAAATAAAGATGCGTAAAAGCTAAAGGCCGAAATGTGAAAAAGCACAGACATGAGTCTACACTCATCAGGCTGAAGGATTTGAGAATAAGCACGTTGAATTGCATCATAACAAACAAATCAAGAGTTTTCTTAAATTACGTTTTTCAGGAATTAACATTAAAGGTAAATATAATGCCATTATAAAAAAATGTCCTCCTTTTTAATTTTTGCATATCTTCAATAAACCGGGCTATTTTATGTGGAGATACCTGTTCCTATAAGAACATCTTTTAAGAAGAAATAAACATAAAGTCAGTTATTGCCTTCTTGGTCAAAAAATAATAAATCAGCAGCTTATTCTTTAGTTTTATTACCAAACCAGAGGAGCGTTTCATTTCTCTATTAATGCTTTGACTCCTTTTTCGCTAACACTTTACAATAAGGTACACAAAATTTGATTAACTACTAGGGAACGCCTCGGGAGCTAATGGATAGTTAACCAGTACTTACTGGGGAACATACAGCCAAGCCTTATTAGGGGACTACTGGTTTGTTACCAGAAACAAAGGAGAAATTCTCCACATGGGTTCTGAATAAACCCTGCACCAGTGAGGTCACAGCTCGTAATTATCAAAAACCTGTTTCCTAGTGGTTTTATTGGATTTTCTCTTTGGTAAACCATTGATGAAAGACATTAGCAATTTTATCATCTTGTACTGGTGTCGTTTTAACTATGTCTATCACTTACTGATACCAAATCATTTCATGGCTATTATTTTGTTCACTGATGCATCATACCAAGTAGTTACTGAAGAACCAGTCATTATGGTACTTAATCACTACCTGACCATTACCTAGGCTTGTCACGATGCCAAATTTTGCTGGGCGATTAATTGTCTCAGAAATTATTGCGATAAACGATAATATTGTTTACAATTCGACAGTAATCAGTAATTAATTTAAGAAGACATTTTGGTTAATTTGTTTTGAGTGTAATACCTTTTTTGACCACTGTACGGCAGTATAAGACTGTTTGAACCGAAGGATGGATAGTGAGGGAGCGAGCAGCGTGTCTCTTTAAGAAAAATGGGAGGGAGGCCCCTTGACGTGACAGCGGGCTGTCTCTTCTTTTTTTCCGGTTCTCAAAATGGCAGACGCTCGGCGTGGTTTGGGCTCTTTAGCATAACATTTTTCCACAAAGATTTTAATTTAAAAAATCAGTAAACAAGTTCTCAGCTTCTTTTTGCAGAGAAAAACAACTTTTTACACCAAGGCACGAGTTTCAACCGTGAATTTTGGAGCTTCAACAAGATGGAGTTTTTTTTCCCCGAGGTCGGCCTGTTAGCTTAGCTCGTAGCTTAGCTTCTCAGCTTAGCTGCTTTAACGATCCAAAAATAGATTAAAAAAAAAAAAAGAGGAAACAGACAAAGGGAAGGGTCAGAGAAGAGCACTGGAGTTGATCCTTTTTTGTCATCCAGTGTCTTCAGTAGAAAGAGAGAGATACGAAGAAACAATAAAGCCGATAAAATAAAATGAGGTAGATCATTTTAATTTATCATGCGATTAATTTCTTTATTGTTTATTGTGACAGGCCTACCATTACCTACTGGTTTGTTCCTGTGGTAACAAATCAGTAGTCCCCTAATAAGGCTTGGCTGTGTGTTCTCCAGTAAGTGCTGGTTAACTACCCATTAGCTCCTGATTTGTTCCTGAAGCGTTCCCTAGTAGTTAATCAAATTATTGTAAAGTGTTACCCATTTTTCTATTAATTAAAGCACTATAGCTCATTATTATTCAATAATAGATCACCTAACCGTGCTGAGAAATGACGTGAGCCGAGTGACTTGAATCAACTTTATTCCTCTATTTTAAACCTAAAAATTGCCTCACAAATTAAAACAAGTTGTTGTAACGTGACATGTGCAATAATCCTTAAAAAGGAACCTGCAGAATTTCTAAATTACTTTTTAAAGTCTCCACTTATTTTCTGAGAAGAGGTAGAACACAATGGATCGGGGCGATGGGGAGATTTTCTGTAAGTTGAGTGAACTGAGCCTTTAATAAGGAGCGTTTAAAGGTTTCAAGCTTGAGGCGATGTTTTTTTCTTCTTCTCGTTTTCATCGACCTGTTGCTTTTTCACATAAAGTTGGAGCAGCCAGCCATCCTGACCGAACCAAACTGAAATCTGCCAAATCACTAAACCGGCACCAGTTTGTCCATTTCCATCCTGTTCAAGCCGCTGTCTTAGTTTCACTTTTATCACTGACAGTTCTTTGCAAGGACGCAAGCGTTTCTACTATTCTACCGCCGTTTCCATCTGCAGGGAGAGGTTGGGTTTCAGTTTCTTCCCTACGAGGAGAAACAACAAAACAGCAGCTGAGGCATGTAAAACTAACTTTCTGTGGATAATATTTTTGTTCCTTCACCATTGAGGATGTCAACTACATCTGGCAACCAAGCTAAGTCAAAACAATTGAAGTAGAAAAGAATCCTATAACTTTAGGCACAAGTCCAAACCAGCGATTTTTACAACAGTGACAATCATCAAGTACACGCTTGCAAAAACAAAATGTGCTCGCAGTAAAGAGTTGTGCGCTGAAGCTGCATTCCAGAGAGATGTATAATACACACAACACAAACGTGGCTTTCATTATCTTTATATTGTGGCTTTGTCGTGTCACTTGAAGAATTTCAGACGCTGCGCAGGTCGATCGACAAATTCCTCTTCAAACTTTCGAGTTTATTTTTAGCTTTGAAAACAAGAAATCATATTAAGAACTGGTTGGTTACAGATGAACCAACACATTTAGATTAAATAGTCAAATAAAACTTACGACGAGCAGAAATCGCTCCACTTTTCAGCTGCATTTAAGTCAAATAATGTGTAGTGTGGAGAAAAAAGGGTTTAAAAGTGCGGTAAGTAAAAACAGCTTGGACAACGCACCGTCAGGTTGTGCCTCACAGGAAAGGCATTCCTTTGATCAGCAGGTAAAACCGATTTGACTTCACTTCAGATTAAAAATCACTATCGGACAAGAAGATTTACATTCCTTTATTCAGGGTTTCAGCTTGAATCCGTGATAGGAACAGGAAGAGGAGGAATAAAGGTTTTGTCAATAACAACTCAAAGTACAGCTTTAAAAATATTCCCACTTCAAAACTTGCTGAAATGTTATTACGTCTTTGGTTGTTTGCGAGCTATTCTTCACGGAGACGAACTGCACCAGACCACAGAATGTGGAGCTGATTTACGAGGCATTAGCAAACTCAGACTAATGGAAATTATGAAAATACAGTCAAGACAATCAAAACAGACATAAACCGTGAAGTGGCTCATGTATTGGAGTGAGAGGAACATAAAACTGCATGATTTATGTTTCTTTACACTAAAGAGATAAAAATAAGGATCTAGGCTTATACTGAAGAGAGGCCGTTAGGGACGCGTTTTAGATTTTGCGTTTCTTCCACTCTGGCTCTTTGTCGGCTTCCTCGTCCTCGTCGGATTCCTCTGCAAACATGGGCTCCGGCTGGGTCCTATAGGGAAACGAGCGATGATTTAACAGTTTGTTTGCTTTTTCTGACAGCGTCAGAAACAAACAACACGAAGAACAACAAAAACAGAAACAAACAAAACACATCCAGCTGAGAAGCAATGAATTAAAAGTGAGATACATACAGTTTTATGGGTCTCTTCTTTACAGATCACATGAAGCGTAATGAAGTTCAGATTTGTTATGGAGCAGAAAACTGCTCAGTAGTTCAGACTTTTAATGCTCGTGTAGTGCCGTCATAACGAACCAGAGCTGAAAACTCTCATATATAACACGACTTCATTAAAAAACAATTATAGAACTACCAATTTAGTTTAAAACAAGTGAAACATTCACAGTTCCTGCCTGAATTTTAAAGCTACAGTTCAGACTTTTTTAGTGGACAGTGGACATGTTATAAACAGTTAGCATCTTACCTGCTGTAGACAGCTCTTTGCACAGCCTCAGTTTGGAGGAATAGACTTTAATTTTGACTGGACTGGCGGGCTAACAGCTGGTCTGAGCTGGGCCAAGACCAAAGTGGATTACTGCTGACTTAAAACAACTTTGGTCTCACAAAATTCATAGTGAATAGTATTAGCAGCTAGCTGTAGCATTTCTGAAGAGTAATTTATTTAGTTATTTATTTTTTATTTAGTTTATTGTGGTTTTAGCCCTGTTTAGACAAGCCATTAACGTGTCTTGATCAAGTCAGAATTAACTTCAATATCTCAAAGCTGAAGGAGTTTACAAAAGTTATCTGCAACAGGTGAGATACTGACTGTTCGTGACCTTTCCTGCACTTAAAAATGTCTGAAGTATTTCTTTAAGAAAATTCCAGATCAACAAAAAAACTTTATAAGTAACTATTCACATTTTGAGAAAATTATGCAACTACATATCTGATGTGAATTACCCACAGTGCCATTCATCTTTAGCATGTTTACACACAGACCGTTTTCTTGCGGTCTATAAAACTGACTTTTAGCTCACAGATTTGTTGAACACTTCTGAGTTTAACACTAATCTACAGAGTAGATCAACCTGTGAAACTGTTCCTGAGTATCATATCAGACAGAATACAGTAGTCCCTCGCTACTTCGCGGTTCGTTTAAAGCGGATTCGCTATATCGCGGTTTTTCAAAATAAAATCGGACATGGCACCATTGGCTGATTGATGGATGAGCCATGGGGTGTTTATTTAAAATAAATTATTTTAAATGATTTTGCACCATGTGTGCAGCCCACAAGTATAAGGGAAAGCTCCCTCCTGCAGCTGATTTCCTTCTCTGCCACGCACACACATTTCTCCTGCTGCAGCTTTGTGAAGGTTTAACCCTTTGCTGTCCAGATGCACCGATCGACTTTTGTCTTCCAACTGAAAATTCAAAGTATGTCACATGGTAAAATCATCATAATCACAAAAGATAAAAGTGTTAAAAGTTATTTTAAAACTATTTTAGAACTTCTTTGTTCATTTGAAGTGTAATTGATCAAGAAGTACATTTCTGCTCCGTACTGAAGAGCTGTGTGACATCCCTTTAATGTCCTGCCGCTCTTCTCTACAATTTAAATTCTGTAATATTTTAAATAAACAATCCATGCTGCATGGATTGTTTATTTAAAATGTTACAGTATTTAAATTTAAATTGTTTATTTAAGGAGGGAGATTGGGAGTAACAGGAGTGTGAATGCAGCCTGGCACATGTCATGACAAAGTTTACTGAACTTGAACTTGAACTACTGTGCACCTACTTCGCGTTTTTTCACTTATCGCGGGTGGGCGTGGTCTCTAACACCCGCAATAAACGAGGGACTACTGTAAACAAAAAAACATCCCAACTCTCATCGCACACTGTGCTCTAATCAGAGGCAACTTTAGGAAAAAAAAAGGGAGTGAGAGAAAGACAGAAACAGATGTGTCAAATGTTTTCCACCCCCCACTCTTACTGTTTATACGCTGGAGCGATCCAGTAAGGATTCTCTGACGCTTCCTTGGCATGCCGGAGGATGGCCTCTCGGGGGTTACTGTCATCAGTTTTATCCAAGGCGATGTTCTTCACAATGAATGAAGACAAAGTGCCGCCATGAGCTGCTACTCTGCCTCCTCGGCCTGTAAGAGCACACGATTATACACTGTTACAATGAATGAATGAGCCGTCTGTGCTGCTAGTTGAATTTCACTCCATCAGATTTGGAGATATTTTGCTCCTTTCCTACATATCCAAACCTAAAAAAAAATAAATAAAGGATATAATTTAAACTTAAAACACACATTGATTTCTTGCTAAACCTGCTCAGCGTTGTTTGGGGATGGAGAGACACGTCTTTCCATTGCTTGTAAGCATCCAGCCAACCATCAAGCATCGCCTTGCACTTATGTGACGTGAGTTCACACACAAGATAAACAATGTAAATGCAGTCTGTAATCTGTGGACCACTGGTCTTCTATCAAGAAGTCAGACTCGTTTTCATGAACTAAACCATCATTTTAATAAGCGTCTTCCGCTAAACCTCAGTGACAAAAGGGATTTGATATTTATATACAGTACAGCGCAAAGGTTTGTCCTGCAACTACAAAAGAAATTCAATCACAACATTTCTAATCATAAAATTAAATGCTTTTATTTTGGCAATAGTAATTTTTTTAAACATATTTTTAAAATTCTAAGGCACAAGGATACATGATGAAAAAACAGTACTTATGAGGTCTTAAATGAGCTAAACACAGTTTCAGATAAACCATTTGTGCCATTTTGTCTAGAAAACTTGGTAATCAAAACAATTTAGCAGTGTGTAATAAAATTAGGAAACTCTTAAAAGTTTATAAACCGCCTGTGGCAGCAAAAGCTTCAGCATGACCATATCAGTCTCCCACATCTTTATCCAGGAATTTGGCTCGCTCTTCTTTACAACGTTCAATTTACTGAGGGTTGTAAGTATTTGTCTACGCACTACTCCAATAAAATCCCACCACTACATTACAATCATGTTGTCGGCCCTTTCTTTTTTTAAGCCACTCTGTTGTAGAGTTGATGCTGTAGTTGGGATAACTGTTCTGTTGTCTAACCTAACTCGGGCCATGCTCCAGTTCATTACGATGACATGAAGGGGATTATGGTTGACTGTAATATGCTCCTGTGACTAGAAAACAAGCCCAAACCATCAGCCCTCCACCACCGTGCTTAACAGTTTGAGGTGTTTTTTTCCCCCCAAAAGGGACAGTAAACCAACACCTCTTCTACAGACTTGAATATTTCAGCCATTTTTTTCTTTGTTCTTTTAAACTTACCGTGTGAACCTTAAAAGTTAACGCCTGTAGAGTCCAAGATTTTCTTTTTTTTTTTTTTTTTTAACAACAGTTTTTGACCATTTCATGGCCTTACTTCAAGGGGAACTTGCTGGAATGTTCCCACCTGTCTTAAAGTGTTTCCATTTGTAAATAATGGACACCAAGTTATTGGAAAATGCCATTAAAACTCGTTCTAGATTGATAGGTGTCAAGAATGGCCTCTTTAAAGTAATTTTTGACGTCTTTCCACTTTATTTAATTAAAACACACAAATGCTCAAGACCATTAAATAGACAAATTCAGTATGTACAAAAGTGTTTTTAATTTGTGGCAGCTGGCTGCTTACCTCACTCATTTCTATAGAATAAGGATACCATTGCTTTCATTTAGTTTTTGTTAAAACAAAAGAATAAACTTATATATTCCTTTTAAATCATATAAGCTATCAATTTATTCTAAAGTCGAGTAGAAACATGATTAATTTTGATAAAGTAGAATATGCTAAACTAAAACATGTACACATCTAAATCTCTTCCTTATATTAGCATTAGCTTGTTATGCTCTTAAAATGCTTCAAATGAGTGTTTTTTAGAATACAAGAAAATAACATCAATATGGAAACCTTACATTGTTGCAACTAAATAATTTTGATCCTTTAAATGAATAAAATACTACAAAATAAAACAAATAGCTGAGAAAATGAAAGCACAAACACTGTTGCAGTGAGTCAGCTGGAATTCACTGTCAAGAGAAATGTTATCGGGCATCTGTTTTTTATGGAACAAAACTTAGTTTGTAATCATGAAATGGTGCAGCGTGTAAAGAAGTGAGCATTAAAGTATAAACGTAGGAAAACAAATGGTGGTACAGTGCATCACCCACGTCTCAGCTCAGTTAGTCGATAGTGGATCTTTGAGTTAGAGCAGTACTGATGGAGCTCAGCATCAGCTGGCATGCCCAACACTGTCTGAACCAACAACTGCAGACTAACACATCTGTCTAAAAAAGTTTGCATCTGTCCATAACCATACCTCGTTAGTGTTTCTCTGTATTTGTGCTTTTTCCCCTTCAAATAAGTTGTTTCCCAGTCACAGTGACCGCAGACAGTCACTGTGTTCATTTTATTTATTTTCATCTTTTCTTCTTCATAGCCACCTAATATTTGTCTGCGATATATAAAGACATAATAAAAGAACATTTTACCTGGTCCAGACACAGGAGGTTCAGGTTTGTGGGATTTCTTCGGGTCGAGTCTGTCTTTCTCCAGCTGTTTTCTTGTACTCCTCTGTCGGGCCTCTTTGAACATGGGCAGGGCGTGAGCTAGACAAGCACAAAGTAAACAAACATATTCAAGTTACCGCAGTAAATAGTACGGATGCACAATATTATCGGCATGGTATCGGTCGATATTAGCGATAAAGTTAAATATCTATTAATGCACTACTACTTATGCGCTTGCCACTTGTGAACAGGTTGAGTTTAGATTTGTGAAAATGTACATATTTGCACTGTTTGACTGTTGCCATTGTGTTAGAGAGAGTAAAGGTCATGAATAAATTTGACATTAAACATAATCCAAGTTGAAGTGTTACATCATTTCCAGCCCCTTTTTGGCATCTGCATTTATCAGCAGGTCACATTGATAAAAATCGTGCAGAATAATGTAGTATTTTAATTTCACAGTAGAGAAAGTTACTGTAAGGTTAAGGGGGAAAAATATCGGTATTGGTATCGGTTATTGGCCAAATAAGATTTAACATATTGGCATATTGGCTATCGGCCAAAAATCCAATATCGTGCATCCGTAGTAAATAGGATTCTATAACACCGCCAAACAAGTAAGCGGTCGAGTACTTAGAAAAATGTTCAGTGTTTCCCTTATATACCGGTAAATGTCTTCCCCGAATAACTGTATGTAGGAGTTGAGTTTTCTTTGTTGTTTTTTAAGGTAAGCTCAGCTTCTTTCAAAAATAATGTGCATGCTACTTCTATAAAACAAATTAAAAATAAGATTATAATTAAGAAACCTTATTGTGTTTACGATTTTGCAGCTCTTCTGAAATCTGTTCACATACTTTAATGTTTTAAATGTGCTTATGTCTTCAGACAACACATTACATTTAATAGGAAATGCTTCATTTAGGAAAAGTGGTGGCTAAAACAAAGTTACACAGCTGCTTAAAGCACAAGTTGGAGTAACCTAGATAAGCATAATGCACATGTATCTAATGCCAATGTGGATAAAAGAAGGAAGAAAATCCACTGGAAGTGCCTCCTTTGCGAGAAAATAAAACCTTTTAGACATTTTACTCACATAAAAAGTAATGCAATACGTTGAAAGAATGGAAAAGTCAAGAAGCAAACCATATTTACATGTGGACATTAAACTTTCTGGTATGCCTGCACTCCTCATTTTGTTAAACTCTCAGTTCTTAGAACTACAAAAAAAAAACAGCAGCAGCAGTTTGACCGAGCCGATCTCCTCTAACATCTCGCTTCTTCTCGGCTTTTTCTGCCATGATGCTCACTATGATATTCAATACAAATCAAGATTCGGACAGTCAAGCTGCCAATTTTTACACCGTCATGAACACCATCATAACAAAGGTTCCCCGCGCCTAAATCTCTGAGCGCGTGAGTGGACGAACGGGGTGTGTGTGATTAGGTGTGAATGAGTGCACTCCAAGTAGTGTCAGAAAGACTATCTGTGTGTGAGAGCATATGTGTTGGGAAGTGAATATGCTCTGCCCTTATTCTCGCGGGGGTGTGGGGGGGGGTTTACAATGAGACACTTTAGGAAAGAGCTAGATAAAGTGATTTTCCATGCAGGCGCTCTTTCGCCGCTCTGTGTTAATTGGTCTTCTCCATGCTACATTAAGCAAAAAGGTTACTGTTAACAGATTCCCTCGCTTTTCTCAATGGGCCATCACTTGCTTCCTGTCTCTTCTAATTTTCCAATGCCAGGGCATCAAGTGCGTCACTCACCGCTTGCGGCGTGGATATGCTCGCCTATTTTACACCCTGTTGGCATGACGATGAGCTCACATGATGCAGCTGAAAATGTTGCAGAGGCCCAAACAATGAATTGCGTCTGGATTGGGTCTCAGCAGTCAGCTGCTCTCGTCGTATTGGTTCGTGGTTTTGGTTGAGGGGGACAAAGGTGAAGGAGGCACGCACCGAAGAGATGATGCGCTCATGAGTTGGCGATATGATGATTGGGCGAAGTGAGGTTTGTGTGTGCGGTTACACCAGCAGGATCACGCCAGCAGAGGTGGGAGAGAAGGTCGTCCCTCGCGTGATTCCTGCATGACAGGAAGCCACGCGACGGTCGCGTGGCTTGGTGCCCTGTGGCTACTGATTCAATAATCCAGACCCCACTCCATCAGCTAATGGGGCAATGAACAGCCCGACCACACTCATAATACAAAGCCCTCGGCACGAGGTGAACTGGTTTGAATATTTGTACGTGAAACAAATACAGCACACCAAGGCAAAAGTAAAAGTAAAGCTGAACCAGTATCAGCCATCACATGAAGAGCAGAGCAGAGACTCGGAGTGAAGACAAGTTAAATGTGATAGAAAATAAACATGAGTGGGAACATTGTGTGTGACTTGTACAGATATGAAAGAACTTACGTGTGATGACATAATCTTGTGTTAGTGCCTCTGCATGTTTCTCTTTCCACTTGTTCTTTACTACGCACAGTTTAGCCCCCCTTGAAGAAAAACAATATCACATTTTAAACAATCATGTAGTCGTAAGTAAAAAAAAAAAAAAAAAAAGCTTTGCAATATCATGAAACGCTCTTTAACTTTTATTCAAAATAAAAGAAACTGAGAACTAATTTGAAATATTTAGGGTAATTATTTAGATTATTCTACCATCCTGGCAAATAATTAGCAACTATGGAGATAAACTGTTTTTTTGTTTGTTAGTTTTTTTACCTACTAGTCTTATTCAATCATCCAGAAAAACATGAAAATATTTATAAACAAAAAAGCAGAAATTATCGTTCATAAACTGTTTGTTATTTTAGTGTTTTAATTTAAAATAACTTGGACAACTGATCATCTTTAATTTAAAAACACAATGTCAGGCGAGCTAAAGTGAGCAATATCTGTAAATTTGAAAGTAAAATATTTAATATTTTATGTTCTGAGTTCCCTCGTTATATCCCGTTGACCAAGAGTTTTTCATATTTAAGCTCATATCACTTCAAATGTTTTCAGCTTTCATCAAGTTTATCTATTTAGAGCCAATAACAACAAAAATAAAGTTATTACAGAAAAATGCAATGCATTAAAAATAAAGTTTTGTATATGTAAGTTTTTGAAAGAATAATGTAAGAGCAGGAGAAAACAATTCAATGCAGCAAATAAAATTCTTGTATGCTCAGATTTAAGAAAAATATTTTATTTGCATCATTTGAATGTAAGACCTTCACTAAGCAAACAATTTTGTAACAAAAATAAATATAAAATAGGAAAGATTAATATTAAGTTGGCCTTTCAATAAAAAGATAAACATTCATATTCTGAATATTTGCAAAAGATGACTTTTTTTTTTTCTCCATTTAGATGTTTCAAGTCTAAATGGTCATTTTACAAATTAAAAAGTTATCATTCTTTGTATTTATTATGTATTTTTACACTTTTTCAATAATGCAGCAATTTCAGTTCATCCTGAAATAGTTTGATTGCTCATTCTTTATGCAACAATCTCAATTGCAATTTTACAAACAAAAATTGACTGAATATTTCCTGGCATCAGTTCTTTGACATAATAGGTTTATTGTGGGTTTTAATCTGGTCACGTGAACTTTCATGCATACAGAAAGATAAGAAATATAATTATTACAAGAAAATTAAATGAAAACCCAACAAACCTGTGGCTTTTAACTGGGTCATAGTATACCTTGGCCAGTCCATTCCCGGTACCCACCATTATCTGGTTAAGTTTAGGGTGCCACAGGCAGCGGACAACACTCTGGAAAACATAAAAAGACAAAAGTGAAGTCACACCATTAAAAGCATTTTCCTTCAGTGATCTAAGCTGGTAAATCTGGTAATGGTCATCCTTTACAAACAGCACACTACAGCAGTGAATGTATAAGTTATGAATCAAATCAAGGATCTTGCTTCTGTTTTTCAGCTAACCGTGTCTTAATGCCTCTTAAGTACTGTAAAGTGTGACTGAAGTTGGTGTTGTGGGTACAGGAAAAGTCCCAGTGTGCTCTGCTGCTGCAGTTGACTATATTAGGTTGGTGGGATGAGGGCTGGATCTCTCAGTCTGTGTGTGACAGATGGCCTGGTGCCCATAGGCGAATGTGGTCACATTTATCCAGAGGTGTGCGTGTGCGTGAAGTACAGGCACAGCTGTTAAAAGACAGGGACAAAGATCTGCTCATGCTGTGATATGCGAGCTGAGGTGGCGTTACAACCCCCCACCCCCCCCACCCCACCCATGTTGCAGTAGTACCGTCATTCTTTACAAATTCAATATCACAGCATTTCTGATGGGCTTGTGTGGGATGGGGGGTGGGTAAGATCATGACTGGGGCTTCCAGATTCGGTGTACAGTGAAAGCTGCTTAACGGCCAGCTGTTCAGCTTCTCACCAGGATACCAGAGGAAGGAGCCTCCATCGTACACACAATGTTGCGCACACACAATTAAAGAGGAACAAAAACATTTACATTTGAACACAATTGCAGAGAAAAAAATACATTCCTGTTTCGACAGTTACTTTTCACATTCACAAAAGTAATGTATAAATGGATATATTCTATAAAAACAAAAATTAGGTGGCTAAACTGAGTGAATGAAATTAAACAGCCTGTTAAATGTATCTCTCCGTCTCACAATGATACTGATGGCCTATGAAATTACAACTACTGACTGCTGAATCAGCAGCACCGCTCATTTTCTTAAAATTAAGTTTTATGTTGGAAAACCTACATTTAAATAAGTGTCATTTTGTTTTATAAACTAATCTTCTGACCCATCAGAGAAACAACATCAATCTTAAAAAGCTAAAAATTTATAAAAAAATAAAATAAAAAAAAACCACTCAAAAGAACAAACAATTTTAACTCGGCCTTGAAACTGTATAGAAGCCACCCTAATTGGGTCTGACAGCCATCCCATTCCACCTCACTTAAAACCCCAAATGAATTGTATCTCTAGCTAACATTTGGTGCCAAACACTCCAGGACTCCCACAGCTGTTCTTTGTCCACAATCTAACTGCTCAGAGCTCTCCAAGTGGAACAAACTCAATCTAGTCATTAGGCAAATGGTCATAATGTTGTGGAGAATCACAGCACATCTATACAATCAGATCAGGTAAATTTTAGCTGCCAAATGAAGGTTAACCTGACCAACTAGGGGAGATAGGGCCGAACAATTAATTGCCTTTGCAATAATATCGTGATATGATAAAACGAGATTTTTTAATTGCAAAGGCTGCGATTTGACTGGTCACATGATCTGGTTACGTGACTTGTGAGTGAGCGGCGCAAATCAGAGCAGGGAGCGGGAGAAGTCAACACTGCGTTTTAACTGGTTGCACAATGGTGTCAGGCTCGACAGAAGCTGACACATCTGAAAGTTTGGTACCAAAGAGGGGCAGCACGTCCGTTGTCTTGAATTATTTTAGCTATAAAACAAGAAGACATCGGCCTGTATTGTGTAGAACCTGTCTTGCTGCTGTTGCTACCTCTCGAGGTAACACCACAAATCTTTATCAACACTTAAAAAAAGACCACAAAGTCATTTACAATAGTTGCATGGCTAGAATGCCAACGACCAGCGCTTCAACTTCAAGTAAGCAAAGTACCAGCCGACAGGGATCATTGACTGAGCTGTTCGAAGCTATTACTCCGTATGAACATAATTCAAATCGGCACACGGAAATAACTTGAGCGATAACGGAGTTCATAGCGAAAGACATGATCAATAAAGATGTGCAGTGGGTTATAACGGGCTGTCTAGGTTGCTACAGTAACAGTGACAGGCTCCTCATATGAGTGAAGGCAGAGATATAGTTTGAGAATCTGCTACACTTCACATGTACCGTCAAAGCATCCAAGTTAGCACCACACAGCAGCAGCAGCCTACGCTGAAGTCAAAACTAACATAAGAGTAAATACACTGCCTGGTGTGCTAACTGCTGTCCAGCTAAGTTCACAAACTGGCCTGCACGGACCCAAACAAATCATTCTGTCAACAGCACAACGAGCTTCGTTAAAAAAAAAAAAAAAAAAAAAAAAAAGCACAGCAACAGCCGAGTTGAGTGGAGCTCACCACAGCTGTTTTCACAGAAGCGTCCACAGCCAAGCACAACTCACTCCAGTGCAACGGCGGGGCTGCTTTTCAGATATTCAGAGAAACATATTTATACTCTAAAAACCTCAGTTTACATTTTATGTGCACAAAATTACATTGGGAAAGTGGAAACTTGAATCAGTCACTTCAGCAGCACGATTCAGTCTCTACGTCCAACGGGACTAAAATACTAAAACCTGGCCGAAGATAAATAAGTTCACAGCCAGTTGCTCAATCTCTACACTAATTAAACAAAAGCATAGCACTGGTGAACAGATCCAAGTTTATTCTGCTTTTGACAGAGTGAGATAAATGTGTCAACTTTGAACTCCAAGGGAAAATAAAACCCTTTTTTTATTTTCAGCTACATGCTGTGAACTCTTGTTCTAGAGGTCTAAACCACTTTATTTTAATAGCTATAAACATCACAAAGTAAAAGCGTGAAAGTGTTCTGTCTACGTATTAGCCTAGCTTGTTCTGGTTGAAGATTAGAATCCAACATTTGGATCAAAGACGCTAACTTGAAAAGCACAATGCAGGGAGTACCTCGCTGTCGAAGAGTTATGGAGCATGAACGGTCACTATGCAGCAAAAGCTGCTTCTCTAAATACTTTCACTCATTCAGGACTTGCAGTACAATTTGGCGCAATATGGAGAACAAATTCAATATGATTGTAAAGTCAAACAACTCTGCTACATATATTAGTTTTTTCTAGGTTTCAGACAGCAGGGTTACTTGTGATTCCTAGAGTTTACAAAAGCAGAATGGGAGAAAGAATTTTCAGTTATCAGGCTCCTCTCTTGTGGAACCAACTTCCAGTTTCTGTCCATACAGCTGACACATTGTCTAGTTTTAAGACTGGGCTTAAGACTTTCCTTTTTGATAAATCCTATAGTCGGCTGGGCTTTCTGACCTATTCCTTATCCTCTGCTGCCATAACCTTAGACTACTAGAGGACAAATTGACCTCAATTCATCAAACGAATAGTTACAAATGCATACAATTGAATAGTTTGTATTTGAAATGATTCTTTCTTAACATGTGATTTCTGTCTTTATGTCTATAGTCATAGTGAAAAACTAGATGGCCTCCATCCTGGACCTGCCATTGTGTGTTCATTTCTCCTTCGTGTCCTGATTTTAATGTATGTGAATGTTTCTGTTCAGTGCCCTGAGATGACTTCCGTTGTGAACTGGCGCTATATAAATACACTGAATTGAATTGAAATAGGTTTACGTAATACCTTGTCAATCAACTCATCAAACTAGTGATTTAAATGAAACATAAATGCTTCAAGATATGCATACACATAAGAAAGTCAGGTTTGTGGGGTTCATTAGCTCTACCTCTAAAATGTATCTAAAAGCTTAAATATTTTCCAGTTAGCGGGAACTTACCAGGTTCCCGCCTTTTCACAGAAGAATAGGCTTAAGCACGTCTGAAATATTTACCAAACAGGCCTGAAGCAGCTTTTGCTCCCAAGCATACCCCAGAATCCAGGTCTGGGGTTATGTAGACTGTTTAGTTAGAAATGACTGGTGGTCCTTCCTCTCACTCGGCTGCCTGGTACGGCACTTTATAAAAGGTTGCACTTAAATTCTCCGGCCACCTGAGCAGCAGACGGCTGATGTAAACACAGTAAATAGTATATTCATCCAGTTCACTGAGTGCACGTCTACGAGAGATTACGAAGCCGCTGCACCGACAGAGCAGGACGTTTTACCTTCAGGTGAGGTCAAGCTTCTGACACAATAAGGTGTGAGAAAAATATTTATATTGAGATAGCATTGCTGCAGAGTGGGTGGGTTTTAAATACGCATGATGAATTTAACAAAAACTTATGAAACTTGAACATCCAATAAACTAACCCTACTCTGTCTCAAACTGTAAAAAGAAAATACAAACATTGTAGTTTTCTGTTGGGTTGGTGGGTACCAATAAAAACGCTAGAATAATTAAATAAAAATACCAATATTGCTAAAACTGGCAATAGCCAGTGTTTTGAATTTGTTTTGTTTACATTTTTTTAGGGGTGTACGATTTGGGATTTTTGGTCGATATGATAAAACTTATTTGGCCGATAACCGATACCAGTGCCGATATTTTTTTCCCCCCTACACCTTCTTACAGAGAATACATAGCTTAGTTTCCTGTGGAATTATAATACAACATTATTTTGCACGGTCTTTGTCATTGTGGCCTGCTACCAAATGCAGATGCCAAAAAGGAGGCTAAAAATGATGTAACACTTCAATTTGGATTATGTTTAATGTCAAATGTCAAATTTATTCATGACATTTACTCTCTCTAACACAATGACAACAGTCGAACAGTGCAAATATGTACATTTTCACAAATCTAAACTCAACCTGTTCACAAGTGGCAAGTGGAAAGCACATAAGTAGTAGTGCATTATTAGATATACTTGACAGTTTCAATTAAAAATTAAACTTCAAACAGAAGCCTTTTATATTGGTGTTTTTTTTTGTTGTTGTTGATGGAATGGCCGGTGTCTGATATTTAACTTTATCGCTAATATCGTCCGATACCATGCTGATAATATTGTGCATCCCTACATGTTTTAGATCTCGAAAATCTTCCAGGTGCGTGAAATAAGCAGTAAGAAGTAAAATTTGGTCACCAGGAAAATTGAAGATTAACAACAAATTTTAACAAATTTAGGGAAAGAAGGCATCAAACGCACAAGTGTTTTAAGTCTTTAACACATTGTGTTTTGAACCATTTTGGCATGACTGTCTCAGAGGAGTTGACGGGGAAGAGGGCAGGCCCTGGAGGCCAGCTTAGCACCAGCAAACCTTTTTGTTTCCACTATGGAGTATGCTATTGTTGTGGGAATCAGTTTTGTTTTGGTGGCCCCTCAGATTGAAGAAGTCCTTTGGATGAAGGAAACGTTTCAGCTTAAAAAAGAAACCATCCAGATGACCTGACTGAACATTGTTGGATTTTATACCTGGATTATTGAGCATGAACTTTGGTCTTTAACACATTATTTGTTTGTCCCTTTTGTGTACCTGTTCAGAATAGTTAAAATAAAAAGGGTATGCTATAAAATAATTAAAACCATTAAATGTGTGAATACATTGGAAAAACATTTATTTAAACTTTTTTTTTAATGAGGAAAAAGGTGTTAAAATACTTGAATCATTACTACATTCATTAACATTTTTTGTCCACTTAACAAAAAAAAAAAAATCAAATCAGCTTGTAGTCTTTGCGCCTTAAACAGGGATAAGAAGTGTTTAAAGCTGTAGATATGATATAATACTAACATTTCTCTACCAAAATGGGGAAAATATCAAACTTAAATGTAAGCTTTCAAGTCTGCATACACTTAATTGAGACAGAACATGACTCTGTCAGTGTAGTCTTATCAAGAAATACTAAAAGCAATTCACTGAATGCATACATAAAAATGCTAAGAATATTTATTTTATACGGCAGCATAGATGCTAAGACCAAGTACCTCTTTTGAAACACTAATCTGTCTCCCAATAATGTTGTTTATGCAATTATGTGTTGTTGAATATTTCAGGTCTGAAATTGTCTTCACTAAAGCCAGAATTCCAGCATTGTTGAAGATAATGTTCGACAAAGCTGACAGATGTGTACACTGTTCAGTTAAAGTACACTTGACTTTTATAGACTTGGTAGTAATTGTGTCACTCAAGGGAAAGTAAGTTGCATAGTTAAGATGAAAATCCCACAAACCCCATGTGGATGGTTATTTATAAGTTGAGACCAAGCACTTAACGTTGGTCATTTATATTCTTGACAAAAGTCTTTGAGCTCACTCTCAAGAAAGGAAGCATTAAAAAAAAATTTCAGTCACTTTGGGTCATAGTCTGTTTATAGCTGAACAGCCCTCCCTTGCATCCCATTTTGTCTCCTCTTTCACTTTACTAAAAAGAGGGTAAACATTTGGAAGTGATTTTTCCATTGGCCTTTCACTTGTTCCACTGTCGGCCATTGTGAGAAATTCTGAAAACTTGAGCTCAGTTTCACTAGAAGCTAAGCAAAACCTTTTGCCTTCTGTTCTCCATCTGCAGTCTGCTGAAATTCAAAAGATTTCCACAAATTCCATCTTGATGCCCTAAAAACGGTTAGATCAGTTATGAAGTTTTGTGTGTGTTTGATGTGGATGCTGGGCAAAAGTTTCTATAAAAGTTTGTATAGCTGACTGACTTGGTAGAAGGCACACACAAACCGTGTTTTGTTTCTTACACTCACCATTGAACATGTTCATTTGATTGCTTGTGTCTTAGTTTCATGTCTCAGTCAGTAGACCTGAGAAACCTGTGTTATGACTAGACACAGATTTTTTTTTTCACAGCTGAAACCACCTCAGTTCTTCAGTTTAACACATATGGCTGGCTGCCCTTGATGAAGTGGATTTCTGAGAATTTGGATTAGTTTTACACACATCATCTACTTGCAGTAGATAATTTGATTTCAGCTCTGAAAGGCAGCCCATATAAGAGTGTTTTTACTGTCTTAACGGTTTGTGGGAATGACTTAGAGTAGGAAAAAATATCACATTACTTGTATTCCAGTCTTGCCACTTACCTTTTTTTAAAACCATTGCTCTTGCCTTCATTTGCTTATTTCAGTGCTTTCCATACATCCGTCCGTCCGTCCGGCCATCCATCCATCCATCCGTCCATCCATCCATCCGGCCATCCATCCATCCATCCAGCCAGCCAGCCAGCCAGCCAGCCAGCCAGCTAGCCAGCCAACCATCCATCCAGCCATCCATCCATCCATTCATCCATCCATCATTACCCACTTCTTCCTTTTCGGGTGGCAGGGGTCACAGGTGCCCATGTCCAGCTATCACTGTGCGAGAGGCGGGGGACACCCTGGACAGGTCGCAAATCCATCACAGGGCCACATAGAGACAAACGAGACAAACAACCATTTACTCTCACACTCACAGCTAAGGACAATTTAGAGTTACCAATCAACAGAACATGCATGTTTTTTGTTTTCTCCTCCTTGAATTGCCACCTTATCGTGGTAGAGGAGTTTGTGCGCCTGAATGATGGACTGTACTTCCATAGCACCTTTCTATCTGATCAAGATACTCAAAGCGCTTTACACTACAATCTGTGCCTCATTTACCCATTCACACAGCTCTACTAGATCTCTACGAAGCTAAGTGATCAAATCATCCTAGAGACTAATCAGTGCTTTATCACATTCATACACTGATGGGACACACATTGGAGGCATCGAGGGGTTCAGTGTCTTGCCCAAGGACACTTCGACATGTGACTGCTGGTGGATTCGAACCCCCAATTCTTGCATTGGAGGACAACTGCTCTAACCACTCAGCCACAGCCGCCCCAATAAATGATCCTAGGAGCTATGCTGTCTGGAGCAATTTTAATTGCCCCTGGTAGGGTCTCCCAAGGCAGATTGATTTTAGGTGAAAGGCCAGACAAAGAGCGATTCAGAAGATTTATATGGACAAAAGAAATCGTGGAACTCAGTGTCCCTTGCCCAGACGTGGGTTACTAGGGCCCCATCCTGGAGCCAGGCCTGGGAGAGGAGCTGGTCGGCGAGCCCCTGGTGACCAGGTCTCTACCCATGGGGCCCGGTCAGGCTCAGCCTGAATCAGTAACTTCCTGTGGAACCACCATCTGCAGGAGGGGCCATATGGGTCTGGTGCATGACGCCATGGGCCGCGGCCGAAGGTGGGGACCTTGGCACTCTGACCCTGGCTTACCAAATCTGGCTCTTGGGACATGGAATGTGACCTCTCTGGCAGGGAAGGAGCTTGAGCTTGTGTGTGAGGTTAAGAGATACCAACTAGATATAGTTGGGCTCATCTCGACGCACACCATGGGCTCTGGAACAAATCTTGAGAGGGGCTGGACCTTATTCCACTCTGGAGTTGCCTATGGTGAGAGGTGACGAGCTGGTATGGGTCTACTCTTAGCCCCCTGACTTGGTGCCTGTGTGTTGGAGTTTTCCCCAGTAGATGAGAGGGTGGCTTCCCTATGCCTTCAGGTGGGGGGATGGGCTCTGACTGTTGTTTGTGCCTATGCGCCAAATGGCAGTTCAGAATATCCTGCCTTTTAGGAGTCCTTGGTGGGGGTGCTGGAAAGTGCACCAGCTGGGGACTCCTTTATTCTGCTAGGGGACTTCAATGCCCACGTAGGTAGCGACAGTGTGACCTAAAGGGGCGTGAATTGGAAGAACGGCCTCTCCGATCTGAACTCGATCTGTGTTTTGCTGTTGGACTTCTGTGCTAGTCATAGTTTGTCCATCACGAGCACCATGTTCTAACATAAGAGTGTCCATAAGTGCACTTAGCACCAGGACACACTAGGTCATAAAATGATAATTGACTTTGTAGTCATGTCATCTGATTTGCAGCCGCTTGTTTTGGACACTTGGTTGAAGAGAGAAGCTGAGCTGTCAACTGGTCACCACCTGGTAGTGAGTTGGATCAGATGGTGGGGAAAGAGGCCAGACAGACCCGGTAGACCCAAACGTGCAGTGAGGGTTTGCTGGGAATGCCTTGCAGAAGAACCTGTCAGAGAGATCTTCAACTCACACCTCCGGGAGAGCTTTAAAGCTCTCCCGGAGGTGTGGTTAACCACATCACAGCTGAGGCGGGGGACATTGAGTCTGAGTGGGCCATGTTCCATGCCTCAGTTGTTCAAGTAACTGCCTTGAGCTGTGGCCGCAAGGTTGTTGGCATTTCTTGCAGTGGCCATCCTTGAACTTGGTGGTGGACACCCCAGGTTAGGGAGACTGTCAATTGAAGAAACAGTCCCATCGGTCATTGTTGGCTGGTGGGACTCAGGAGGCAGCTGAGGAATACCGGAGGGCCAAGCGGTCCGCACCTTGGCTGTTCCTGAGGAAAAAGCTCGGACGTGGGAGGAGTTTGTTGAGGCCTGGATAAAGACTCTCGGTCAGCTCCGAGGAGATTCTGGCAAACCATCAGGCGGCTGAGAAGGGGAAAGCAGCACTTCACTAACACTGTGTTCAGTGAAGGTGGGATGCTGTTGACCTCAACTGGTGATGTTATCTGGAGGTAGCAGGAATACAGGCAGTTGAAATGAGTTTCTTCCGCAGTGTAGCTGGACTCTTCCTTAAAGAAAGGGTGAGAAGTTCAGTTATTCGGGAGATACTCCGAGTAAAACTGCTGCTTCTACACATTGAGAGGAGCCAGTTCATGTGGTTTGGGCATCTGGTAAGGATGCTCCCTGGGCACCTCCCTAGGGAGGTGCTTTGGGCATGTCGGGCTGGGAGGAGACTCCTGGGAAGACCCAGGACATGCTGGAGAGATTATGTCTCTCGGTTGGCCTGGGAACACCTTGGAATCCTCCCAGAAGAGATGGAAGAGATAGATGTGGAAAGAGATGTCTGGGCCTCCTTGCTCAAGCTGCTGCCATTGGGAGGAAACCAGAGTACCCAGAGAAAACCCACGCATGAACGGAGAGAACATGCAAACTCCACCCAGAAAGGCCCCCGGCTGGGATTTGAACTGGGGTGACCTGCTCGCTGAGATGTGGCAGTTCTACCTAATGCGCCACTGTGCTGCCTGCTTTCTAACTTTCCTTTCCCAAAATGTTACAGTATTTTTATCAATGTGAAGATCAAGACAAATCAGTTTTGTTAGTAAAATAATGCTAATTTCAAACATTTAGTTCGTAGAAACATTCAGTTAGAACATAAAGATTTGGTGAATATGGGAAAAAGGATCTGTGATGGACTTGCGACCTGTCCAGGGTGTATCCAGCCCATCGCACAGTGATTGCTGGACATGGGCACCTGCGACCCCCGTGACCCAAAATGGAAGAAGCAGGTAAAAGATAATGGATGGATGAATGGATGGGAAAAATGATTTCTCTTTCTGCAATGTATTTAGCGTTAGCTTTCATGCTTACCTTCAAGGTAAATGTAAATTTTCCAACCGTAAAGATGAAATGTTATGTAGAAATGCTATTTGTCTGTACTTGAGAGCAAATGTTTTTGCATCTGAAGTCAATACCATTTGCTGTTTTGTTTTTAAAGAGCACAGACAAACTTTCTAAGGTTGTGGCTTTGCGTGAAACTAAACCACTGACATCAAAATGCACATCCATCATTTCATTACATGTCCTTGTGGATTCAGACATTTTGTACATATTTGTTTGTAACCAAGCCGAAAAAATAAACTGTAATGAGAGCAGTTGTGTTTGTGAGGATCGAGGCACAACTTACAGCACTGGTGACCTCAATTTCATAGACTTTCTGGAAAGAAACTCGGTCAAAGAAAACCAGCTTTCCATTTCCTTCATCTTTCTTCACTGAGGTTCCTGTGACGACAAGCTTGTCATCTGGGCTAAAACAGCAGTCGGTCCTGCAGAAAAATGTTCCACACACATGTTTAAAATCCACAAGTAGTGCATTAATTTTGATGACAACAAACAGACAGATTGTAATTAACATAAAAGTGGATAAGTCTCACATAGAGAAGTAGTTGGTCAGTCTGGTAGCTTCATGTAGAGGCTTCCTGAAGCTACGAATATCCCAAATTTTCAGTGTGTCATCACCTAGCAAAGAAAGTTTGATTCACCATTAAAGTGTAAACGATAAAACATATTTTATGTTATCTACTTATGATAAAGTTAAAAAAGAACTTAAACTCAAGAGTTATTTATGTTACAAGTTATTGTATTGTCTGTAAGATTTATGCTACAAGCTTCTTGGATAAATTAATACCAAGCAGAAGCTAAACATTTTGTTTCTATAGTTTTTGTTACTTTTCTGTTTTGTCAGTGGGTGAGAAATGGAGAGTCATCAGTTTATTTTTGACTCTGTAAGACACAAACATCTATTATATATACTGGTAAGAATCCAGCAATTTTTATCAGTAATTAAAAACAACATAAAGCCTAAATGCTCAGAAGCAAATGAATGCAACTTTAACGTGCTGTAGCTAGTTGGGGTGGTCTGGCTCATTTCGAGTTTACTTTACCTCCACGTGAAGCCAGAGTCACGCCGTCATATGAAAAGCACAGACAAGAGGTGTCTGATCCTGAAGCATGGGCTTGCGGAGAGTGAAACTTTGTATGAACCTAAGATGAAAAGGAAAATAAAATAATTACAACAATTAATCAACGCTGGAGTGTAAATTCATGGTCTGGTTTCAGACATCTATGTAACTGTGGGTAAAAGGGAAAAAAACGTTAACGATGTCTTGTAATATGAAAAAGCCAGTACTTTGATTTAATATCACAGATGTATCAAAAATACTTTTGTCTTTAAAACAGAACTTGGTTTTCGTCACTATCACGAACACCTAACTACAGTATATAACTACAAAACCCACCTCAACCCATGAAATACTAGTAAGTTAACACACTCTAGCATCGCCACAGACATTTACCTTGGCAAACTTTTAAATGCCTTCCTGGTATTACACGTACAGTTCACTGACGATTATACACAACCTTCACATCTCTGCTGAAACCTCAGCTCTGGCTGACATCGCTCCAATCTAGGCCATTCTTTTACACATTTTATGTTACAAATGTTTCCTCAGAAGTTTTAGCCACTGTTGTCATTGATAAATCACAACCAGGATTATTTATAAAAGTTCAGATGCTTTGACTTTTAGACAGCAGCAGCTTTGTAGAGAATTTGAAAAAAACTTTTCAATGTCAGATTTTAAACGCCAAATAAAATAAATATACCACATTTCGCCCTAAAACAGTCAGAGGAACTTGTACCATTTTTATTGCATTTGAAACATAAAGAAAAAGAATGAAACAAGAATACCAAACTATCTGTAGTCCAGTTTTTTTGATGAGTGTTACTGCATAGCTGTACCTGAGAAAAATAGCTGCTTTCAAAAGGCAACATTTTTACAAAATCACATGCCAAATTCATTGTTTGTGAGCAATCGCTGTTAATGTTGCTACAGTATATACCCATTATAAATAATTTCTCATCCTGGCTGCGATCATCTGCATTTAATATTAAAAATCAAAGAAGAGTCCCACTTCATTTTAAGGTAAAGAAAGATTAAAGTAGTCGGTAATTTCTGAAGCTTATAGGATTAAAATAATTTATGCAGCTTTATAAAATATCAGATAAACTTTTTTCCCCTTCCTGGAGAAGGGGTTGGATTAAATAAGTTTTACTTCTTCCTACCCCTTTTCAGACATGTTAAATGGGATCTGTGTGTGCACATGTATATGGATATGTGTACATGGATAGGTCAATGGTTTTGACATGTCTGGAATGAATCAATTAAAAAAAAACAGGTACAGTAGTCCCTCGCTACTTCATTGTTCGTTTTTCGCAGACACGCTCTATCGCGGTTTACCAAAATAAGATTGGACATGACACACAATTTGCTGATTAATGGATGAGCCGCACGATCGACATGAAATTTTTTATTTAAAATAAATTATTTTAAATTATTTAGCACCTGTAATATATATTACATGTATATATAAATATATATATATATATAAATACTAAAATGAACTTCTACGTACTACCATACTTGTATTACTATTCCTACTTCGCGGTTTTTCACTTATCATGGAGCTTCAGGGTACGGATCCCCAGCGATAAACGAGGGACTACTGTACACCAATTATTTTCATTTAAACAGCTATTCTCGAGATGCTATTCAGTAACTCTTCAGTGCTAGCTAAGCATGTGGTGTAATGTTGTTGAGATTAGTGTGCCAAGTTAGCTTCTTCAGACTGAAATAGCCCAGTTCAGCACCATGTTTTTTTAGGAATAACCCAATTAAAGACAATCTAGGTTTACAGAAAAAGCAATTTTTTTTTTTGGTTTAGTTTTTAACAGAGTTTGATTTAACAAGTAACCCCAAAATTTATGCTATTATTAGTTATTTTGATATTTTTTTGTATCTCTTGATTAATCCTTTGAATTACGAAAGAAATAAAACTACTATACTTTATTTAGACTAAGTGAGATTTTTCAGACAGCTGAACCTCATCTGCCTTGCTTTTCCCTGGCCCCTCCCAGGTTCACTACTCAGTACCTTAGCTTTACCTGGCCTGAGTACAGCCAGATTACAGAGATCGATCATTACTAGACTCTGGTGAAGCAATAGTCTGGGAAGTGGGCTCGCCAACACTCAAACAAACATAACCCTGGTTTATGTGGCTACATTGTCATTAATTCTAAACGGAATGCAAATAAATCGGTGAAAAGAGAATTGCAGCACAGTGGGCTGTTGACCAAAAAACAGGGGATAAGGAATATGAAGTGAGCACACATTGTGGAACACAGATAAGATAAAGACAGTGAGAGAAAAGCTGGCAAAAACTGCAGGAGAGAGAGTGGAGCATGAGCTGAATGAGTGATGTGCCCACGTGATAACAGAAATAAGAGGCCATACTTCACCTTCCAAGTGAGTGAAGGGAAGTTATTAACTTGCTTGAGACAGATAACACAGTTACCTTGGACTGTAGATAACAAGGATTACACTTTTCCAGGTTTGGTCTCCTCAGACAATAACTTTCTGCTTCCAATTATTTTATTCACAGATTACATTTGACACGATGCTTTTATTCTAGTAAGTTATCTTTAAGTATCTGCCCATTCTTTTGTTGTCTGCTCCAAAATTAACTTGTAAAAAAAGAAATGTAGGAAAGAATGTTTTAAAGCATAAATTACATTTTCTAAACTGACAGTAACCATCTCAGTCCAAATGAGAAGCAGTGAAGGTGCCATACGTGTGGCTGTGACACCTATTCAATACTTGCACGGTTACTCAGCACAGAATGAAACGAAGGATGAGCTGAACATAAATTATGTTGCAATTACTCTGCCATGTGACGCTGTATGAAGCTGGGTGTTCGACCATTTTTTCAGGATACTTTTTAAGCTTTAATTTAAAATAAAGTCCACAAAATGGAAATATGCTATGAACGTTCTACACAGAAATAACAAGTTCTACTTTACATAGCACCAGAGATCTGTGCAGATGTTTGTTTTGTTCCTTTCACTATAAATGAACCTGTTCCAACCAAAGCTTTGACTAAAACCACAGATTTTATTCTCACGTCAACTAAAAACACAAGTTTAGACCTCTTGTTTGACCTGGAATGAATCACCCCAGAAGGCTTTTAACAGCCATCCCTAAGACTAAAATCATCTGCTGTTAGCACTTGCAGTGTTTAAACCCCATTTTTAAAACATAATATAGCAATTCTACGCAAGATAATTTCATACACACACACACTTACGTATGCACACACTTTCTGCAGCAGGCACTGATAAATAGCAGAAAGAACTCAGCGTTGGATTTCATCCTCAGCAGACTATGATAACAATCGACTACAGCGCCAACTGTTCCAAATCACGTTGAGCTTGATTATATAAATACTGCACGTCTCTATGTCTCCTACTTCTCTCATATTTTTACAACTGCACACCTGAAGGACAATGATGCCCACTGTGCAGTCAGTTTCACATCTCACTCTGACCTTTGTTACCATCTGGGGGGGATCAAGTAGCCAAACCACAGTCCAGAGCAGCTGCTCTGATCTTTCAAGGAAATCAACAAGTTGTGATGGCGAGGCTTTGTGTGCTGGGGAATCACACTGGAATGAGGGGTCGAATAATCCAATAAAAGTTCGAGGAATCGTATTCCCCTCCAACTCGGTAACACACAGAAAGTCAATTTTGTGGGCAAAGATAAGTCATTCCTGAAAAACATTACTCTTCAGCCAAATGCTACATCTAAAGACAGTTCAAGAGACAACTTGCATGACCAGGACAGAAACAATAAACCAAGTGCTAAACTAAATGTTTATAATTGATGGTGTCACCAGAGATAGCCTTATGGACTTGTGTGATTAATATTCACTCCCTGGGTCATAGAACTGCTTCTAAGCATATGTTTTACATTTTTAAAGGTTGCACTGAGAATATACGTATAACTGCAGTGACTAGAGCTGGGTGAAATCCACTTTTATACCAGAAAACCATCCACAAATTAAACCTCTGCATAAATCATTACCATCTGCTTAGACAAGCTTGTAATGCTGTTTTTATCACTGCATGCTATTTAAGGTATTTGAAGTTATTTTCTCATGTTAGAGGCGAGATAGTTTCATTGCTATATAATCACAGAACAAAGTGATTTAACAATAAATAAGCAGAACGACTTGAATAAAAAGGTTCATGATGTTACAGAATTTGTTGCAAATAAGCCCACCAACATATTCTCATTATCTGGTCGGAGCAGCAAGCTTGCAACATTTCCAGCTGTTGACCAGATGTGAAGGTGTGCCCACTCAGAGGGAAAGCAGGTACTAGTAGATCTTTGTAATTGCTACCTTTATGGATCACAAGCTCTCTATGAAAACCAGTCAGTTGAGCTTCTGTTGGATCATCCACGATGTAAACTCAAATCTACACAACAGTTAACAACTGTGAAAGACTAACATTAACATTGGAGGAGTTAGTTCTTGGTACAATTGTGAAAGGTTATAATTTTAATAGTAAAATAGAAATTTAATAATAATAGTAATAACTGCTTAGTAACATGTTGATAGAATAAGCTTTGAATTTACACTAGTTTAGTCATTACAGAAACTCTAAAGTTACTTTATAAAGCTGTAAAAAGAGCAGGGTGAATGGCAGAATATACAGTAGTCCCTTGCTACTTAGTGGTTTGTTTTTCGCGGACTCGCTCTATCAGAGTCAGAGTTTCTTTATTTGATACATACACCACATGTGATACATGTGATGGAATGAAATTGTGTACACAGGGTCCCAGTTACATCCAACAAAAGTATTAAAATAAAATAAAAAAAAACACGTTATGTTAGTGCGGTTTTTCAAAATAAGATTGGACATGACACACAGTTGGCTGATTGATGGATGAGCCGCACGATCGGCATGGAATCTTTATTTAAAATAAATTATTTAAAATTATTTAGCACTTGCAGCAACTGCGTGCAGCCCACAGGTGCAGGGAGAAGGTCCCTCGTGCAACATGTCAGATCTCGGTTCTGCAGCGAGGAAGTGGGCGTGGCCGAGAGGGCTGGCAGGTTGGCAGAGAGCAGCCGGAGGCCGAGAGCTAAAATCATGACATGCTGTGCTCTTTTAGAGCGTTAAGAATTTAGAAAATTGTTAGGGACATTGCAAGAGTGTGGGAAGGGTTTAAAACACCTTAATATATACCTGTATATAGTAGGGCTGAACAATTAATTGTATTTGCAATAATATTGTGATATGATAAAATGACATTTTCTAATTGCAAAGGCTGCAAATTGACTGGTCACATGATCTGGTTACGTGACTTACGAGTGAGCGGAGCAAATCAGAGCAGGGAGCGGGAGAAGTCAACACTGTGTTTTAACTGGTTGCACAATGGTGTCAGGCTCGACAGAAGCTGACACATCTGAAAGTTTGGTACCAAAGAGGGGCAGCACGTCTGTTGTTTGGAATTATTTGGGCTATAAAAATGAAGACACTGCACATGTCAATGACCAGTGCTTCAACTTCAAGTCAGCAAAGTACCAGCTGACAGGGATCACTGACCGAACTGTTCAAAGATATTACTCTGTACGAACACAATTCGAAAAGGCACGTGGAAAAACCTCGAGCAATAACAGAGTTCATAGCGAAAGACATGATGCCCATTAATATAGTGACCAAGACTGGGTTTACGGCTTTGGTAAACAATGGATAAGTGGTACAGAATGCCCTTGCGCACACATTTTAGCCAAGTTGCTATCCCGGAGCTATACAAACAATGCAGAAACAGAGCTGCAGCGGAGCTGAAAACAGTGGAGTTTTTTGCAACTGAAACAGATTTATTTATTTATTGTGTTCATTGAAAAATACATGAGAAGAAGACATTGAAAAATAATCGCGTATTAAATCGCAATTTTCAGGTTTAAAAAAAAATCTCAATTAGAATATTGACCAAAATCCTTCAGGCCTAGTATATAACTACTAAAATAAACTACTACTTACTACTACTACTTGTGTACATAATTTCGTTCCATCTCATGTACCACATGAGATGGTAATGACAATAAAGTTTACTTGATCTTGGACTACTGTGTCCCTACTTCGCAGTTTTTCACATATCGCCGGGGGACGTGGTCCGAAACACCGTGATAAACAAGGGACTACTGTACCTACAAATATTTTTGCATGATGGCGGCATTGAAAGTAATGGTAATATTACTGTTGCTGTTTGTATGCGAATGCAATATGAATACGTTCCACCAAACCCTAGTAGAAAGAGAAACATCTTTTGTAGTGCACCAAGTTTGCCGTGCCATGTGATTAAAACACTTACACTGATTTATCAAAACCATCTCTGGTGTGCGCCTACTTTGAAGTCTGGAAATAAAATTCACCAATGACAGCATTCCTCGAGCCTCTGCGGTAACGTTTGGAAAGAAGATTTGCGCCCCGTATCACAGAGTGCACATAACCTGGCAACAACATAAATGCACGCGCACAATTGTGGTCAGAGAACAAAGATGCAATCACTCTCTGCAGCCGTCCACTGAAAGCGACCTGTTTGACTCCCATCACAGAATCAGTCAGCTCACGTCATGGTTGAAGAGCACAATGTGTCATCTTTAATAGCTTCTCTTTGGACTGATCTATAGATGAAGGTCATGTACATGATTGACCATGATTGACCTCCCTGCATATTTTGGGCATGAGTAATAGTAGCAACATAACAGGAGATCAGCTTCATTTTAGTGGGGGAGGGAGCAGCAATAAAAGCATCAAGAGGTCAACTCCTTTTTAGGCTTGTGGCTGAATTTGAGTCAGCAGCACAGGTTGCTGATTAGGGCAGAGGGCACAAAGTAAAATTCTTCAGCCATTCAGACAGGACAGGCTCCAGTGGCTCCAGTGGTCAGGAAAGAGACATGACTATAGTAAGCTGCTACAGGACACAGGGCAAATACTTAGCTTGGAGAAGCAAGGGTAATAAATTTTAAGAGCTTTACCCTAATCACTCAAAACTTGCTGCTTTGTGCAGCTCCGGGGTGGGATGATGGGTGGTTGGGGAAAAGGTGGGAATCTTTATGACACCAGAAGTTAGAAACACACACAGATTATAGGTTTAGAGAAGAAAAAAGAAGACACAGTTCGTCCGCCGTTTGATTATGAAGTTAGCTTTTGAAGTAATTATCATGTAGCCTACTTCCCATTCAACTAATCTGGATAAGCCCTTCTTTCCAATCAAGCTGTTCCAACTCACTAACCGCGGTTTAGTTGTTATTATAACCATTCTCACACAATTTAACTGAAGCTTTCCACTTTGTTCAAATTCCATAAGGGATTGGATAGATAAGACAATGTGAAAGAAATAAATGGGGGAACAAATGACCTGTTATTTTTCAGAAAAAGGGCTTGCACATTTTTGTTCCAAATATACACTGTCATGATAAAAAAAATCTCTTAGGAAATGCTTGGTAATGTCTGTCTGTGTTTTATATATATATATATAATTCAATTTTAGGTCTCATTTTTATGCTTTCCAGTGTTTTAGGACTCTCTAGTGGGTAAAAACAGGTGTTGTAAATAAAAAAGGACGCCACAACTAGAAGTATTTTCCTCAAAGCTTTAAAAACATTAGCATTTCAAAGTATTGTTTATTTTTTTTGTGAAAAAAAAAACTTAGTAAATTAATAGGTAACTCAAGACAAACTAGAATAAAGGATGCAATTTGTTCTGATTAAAATATTGAATTTTGTGAGCTACAATTCCCCTTTTCTATGTCAAGAGTGCACCGCTTTCCATTTTTTAACAAGAATATGAATATTATGACTAAAGCAGCCAGCAGGAACTAATGCATTGTAGTATTCTGTTGTTGTCTAAATGATGACTACAAGCAAACGTCTCACCGAGACAACCATCTTTATGATAGATGGAGCCCTAAATAGACTTCACTTCTATAAAGATAACTCCAGAAAAATAAGTCAGCAGAGAGCCAGGCGTCATGGGTGCCAAGATCAACTCTTACCTCATTTATATTAAGAATGAAATGTATGCTTTGATCATGTAATTGTCTATTTAACTAATTACGGGAAAATGTAGAGGTAAATTGTGATTAGGCCTCCCTGTAACCTTTATGTAACTCAGCTCAATAATGACAAGGCAGTTATTAGTTACATAAACAGCTATTTTGAGCCATACAATTGATGTGACTCATGGTCCTCGAGTTATTTATTTAGGTCAAAACAGCAATACCTCGGTCAATGTTTTACATAAGTTGTGTTGATGTTTCTTTTAAACTTTGTTGCTTCCCTGTCGTTTTCTCTTGCTGCTTTTAGGAGATTTAGCATTCCACCAACATTACAAAACAGATCAAATTAAAAAAAACATTCCTAGCGATTTAAATGAGTGATTCAAGTTTGTTGGTGCAATGCAATTTAAAGGCACACATTTTAAATTCTTCAGAACTAGAGCTTTGTTGATGTGTGACCCCTCTCTGCCCTGTGACTTAAGTTTCATGACTTTGTGCCGAAGCCATAATATAATAGACATCCCATGTTAACAATCTGTGGCACATTTGTGGTGCTTGGTGTGCAATTTAGGACTCACGCTCAGGTTTCTGTCCCAGATCTGGATGGTGCCATCTTGGCACCCTGCTGCGATGAGCTTCCCGTCCCGGCTGTAGGTGCAGCACGTGGGGATGACCTTCTTCCCCTTAGAGGAGCGAGGTTTGAACACAGACTTGTGCTTTTTCTCTGAAGTCACGTCCCATGTGCGCACGGTGCTGTGAACGAGCAGGGAAATTAAATATTCAGGTAAAGATGCAATGAATCTATAATAAACATCTACCCCTCAAATAAGATGTGATCAATAAATATATTAAATGGAGAGTTCACTGGTCATTCTCATGGAAACAAGTTTGGACAGTTTGGTATTGCGCTGTGAAGACATTTTGCAAATAGCAGAGTAGTAGATCAGTGAGACGGGCACGTCTGAAGTTTCTATAAAATCCAGATTCCCTTTTCTTCCTTCCATCTGTTGAACACATTACCCCACCTTGAGCTCTGAGAAAAGCGATTAAATGTGAACCTTTCATATAGATAAGTACAAATGTGAGATTTGATTCCAAACAAGTCATAAAATGTAACCCAAAGGGGACAATTTAAAGTTAGAGATTTATGTATCAAGCATTGAATACTTTGCACAGACATGAAATATAAGAATCTTAAAAATAAATAAATAAATAAAATAAAAGAAAATATATCCAAGTCTCCCACTAGTCACATAAAGAAACAAAGAATTAGAATTAGTCAGTTTGCTGTTATTTTTTAAGCTGCATCAGAAAAGGTTTTATAGGAAGTGTAGTCTCTGAAGAACATTTCACCTCTGACCCTTTGACATAACCATCTGTCAAGAGGAAATGCTGCAAACATCTTCTTTTAACCAAACCAGACCTGACTAAACAGATACTTTACATTTGTGTACAAACCGGAATCCAAAAAAGTTGGGACACTAAACAAATTGTGAATAAAAACAAACAAACAAACAGACGGACGGACGGACGGACGGACGGACGGACGGACGGACGGACGGAC
>NC_056515.1:28265872-28294212 GCF_014905685.2 Nematolebias whitei | reverse complement strand
GACGGACGGACGGACGGACGGACGGACGGACGGACGGACGGACGGACGGACAGACAGACAGACAGACAGACAGACAGACAGACAGACAGACAGACAGACAGATAGACAGATAGACAGATAGACAGATAGACAGATAGACAGATAGATAGATAGATAGATAGATAGATAGATAGATGGCAGACAGACAGACAGACAGAGTGGGATCTATTTTATGTCCTCTGTTATTTTATTAATATATTTTGGAACTCATCAGGCAAACCCATTTAAAAATTAATGTTTATGATGATAAAATAAAAGTGAAGAAAAATATGCTAAAGTTTATATTTACTTTGTAAAATCAAAAAGTTAAATGACGCCTCATATGTCAAACTTAAGTGCTCAGCCACAATTTATTTATTAAAAGACGTTGCCACACACACAGTCGCACACGTGTTTAACAGACGTCTCACATGCCCACAGCAACACTCCCAGCAGGAGGAGTACATCCAAATGTGTCTGTGACCCTCTGCTTGCCTTGGTGAGCCATCGTGACCTGTTGGGTCACGGGGTCAGCAGGGGAGTATAAACACGCAGGCGAAGCTGCTACTAAGAGCATGGTGAGGATTCCTCTATGACCCGCTACAAAATTACAGACACACACACTCAACTGTGTTTAGTTAAGCCTAACAGTGTGATACAACTGTCAGCAGGAGACATATGGTTTGAGTGAGAACTGGCAAGGGTCAAATAAAACTCAAATAAAATCTTTGGCTGAGAAAAAAAAAAGAAAAGTTTAAAAGCCATAAATATAAAAGCCCTTCCCCAGCACAACCTGAGCATTTTACAGTAAACACTTACATATGTATATTTGTGAGAGCGAAGGAGTAACAGCTATGAACTAGATGACAAATAGGTCCACCTGCTTCCTCACACTGACATCTTTATTTTGTTTACAGAAGACTGTAGGCGTCTGCCAGACCAAAAAAGACAACATAACCTTTCACGCTGCACACAAAACCTGGAATGCTATTTATCTTAAAGGCTCTTTCCAAAACATGGCGCTGCTGGCTGTCGGGGGGGGCAGAGCAGAGATGGAGCCAACTGTTAGTGCCGCGTCCACACCCTCACCTGTCAAAGACCTTTAGGTGTGTTGGGGAAAATGGAAACCTTTTATTCCGTTTCCTGTTTGAATAACATAAATTTTGTTTACAAGTTGTACTTTTAGCGCTAATTAGTTTATCCATTAACTCAAACCTTCCAAAGACAGTAGGTAACAGCAATAAAAAAAAAAAGTGTGATGCCAAATTATTGACGGTTTTGTTCTCGTTCTTTTGTTTCCTCTTTCATCAACAGTTCCTTTTCCTGCAAGAACGCTTCAGAGGCAGAGAGGTGAATATAACAAAATGAGATCCATACAGCCTCAGTCGTGCATGCACACTTTACAAGGCGGTGCAATCATTCACACATCAACTGAGGAGTGACTGGTTCCTAGGCCCCAGATTTTATCTGCCCATCAGGTTACAGGGACCAATTGGTGGTGGTGGTGGTGGGGGGTTGCTGGATTTACTTTGCAAGATAAGGAAGAGAGACATAAACGTACTGTGCAAGGGCGTTTATTGGTTGGACCTGCGTTACTGGTTGACTGACTAACTGGGACTCTGTTATGAGAAAGAAGGATTAAGCAGGGAAGATGCTCCGTGTTCACTGATTCACAGCGGCAAAAGATAAAATGAGGAAATAACAGAGGGATTTAGGAGAAGGCTCACACAAGCAGAGAAGCCATGGGGCAAAAAAAAACAACAATGCTACCTATGCACAGATGGACTCTGCCTACAGTGAGAGACCAATTACATTAATTTCAGAACAACAATCCTTCAGGCAAAAGATGAACTGAAAAAAAAAATCATAAAAAGGTGGATGTGAAAACCCCTTACATGTTAAACAAAGCCTTTAATTAATTTATTTATTTTATAACTCTGCGGTAGATTCAAAGGATCATTTAGATTGAATCAAGCGATAGTGTATTTCAAAGCCAACGAGGAGGATATGTTGTGCTCAGTTCATCAGTAGGAAAAGAAACACTGTATTCACAGCTCCCACATGGACATAAAGGTTACTGTCAGTAAAAAATTCAGCCACGGCTATAGCTTGGACAGGAAGGACAAATGCACAGTATGCTTGTGCATTCTTGGGCAGGATGTGGAACGCTTGCATTGTGAAGTGGAAAACAGTTGGATATGCTCTGGACTCTGGATGAACCTTGCATATCCATCTGGGTGAATCGCCTAAACATGTTCATACCATTTTATTTTGTCCTCACATTTCATCCTTGTTACGTCTCACAGATCAGACCTACCAAGTCTTGTTTAAAAAACAAAATATTCTCGCATTGCATTTTTTTTAATATAAAAATTGTAAGAGAAATCACATTAACTAGCAACTTAATGGATTAGTGGTTAGCGCTGTTGCATCACATCAAGAAGGTCATAGGTTCAAGCCTCAGATTGAGCATGGAGTCTTTTTGTGTGGAGTTTGCATGTTATCCTTGTGCTTACGTGTGTTTCCTCCCACAATCCAAAAGCATGCAGAATTAAGATTGTCATAAGGCTTAGGTCCCACTTGAAAAAGAGGTCTGTAATTTAAATAGTATGTCTGATTTAAAAAAAATGAATAAATAAAAGAAACATTGAGTTCAGAGTGTGGAAAGGACAATGACCCACATCAGATCCCAAGAAGTGACCCGTTTATCTCATTCCTCAGGTAGGTGGTACAAAAACAATTACACCCTGTAAAACATTTTTTTTATGGTTGCTATTTAGAGACATTTATCAAACTGTTTTAATTTGTGTCTAAAACCAAAACAAAATAATCATTTCTCAGCAGTAAAAGGATCTACCACACATGCAGCTACACATCCTGGTCCAGCTGCAGCCTTGACACCAAGCCAGGGAGAAGGGAATCCCTGGCATTCATACCTCCTGGAAATGTTCCTAAAATTGTGTGTGTGTGTTTGTGCGTAGCCACGTTTGACTGTGCCTCAAGACTCAAAAGACAAAAAAAATAAAGCATGCAGTTAGTTAGAAAGTAACCATTTGTCCTATCCTCAGTTCAAATGGCTGAAATTTAAATCCCAAAAAAACACAAAGCATAATAAAATTCTCATAATACGTCTGGGAACTGTTAAAAAAAAAAAAAAAGCATTAGTAACACTTTGTCTTTAAAAACATGAGATTAGTTTGTTTTTATTTTTACAGTGAGATTTACACCATGACGACTATCGCAACCAGTATGATTGAACTTTTGTCAGATTTAATCAACCTGTTGATCTGATCAAGTTTGTTTGATTAGAAATATGCACTTTTAAATCAATTCTTGAGTCTTTTAAGCAAATTTGTGCTAAGATTTGGCTCCGAGCATCGAAACTTTTTTGGATCAGTCCTTCAGTTTGTTGGATAACATTGAGCCATACTCTTAAACGGAACAAAACAAGAGCGTGTAACATTGATGCATTCAGCCCTCGGTTTGTCCCAACAATTACTACCTCCCTGCTGCTGCATTATCAGGCCGCCTCATCAGTGCGTCCCTCTTTTTTCCCTGAGGAGGAAGTGGATAAGAGGGTTGGGCTAATAGCATCATTCAAGCTGGGAGGTAGCTCTTGTGAATGAGACTTCTCACAACTGGGGAGGGATCTTTTAATTAGGGCTTGGCGGTCTATTCATCATACATTCTAACCTTTTTTTTAAACATCACAAAAACAGACCTCCGAATGCGACAAAAAGATCTACAGAAACTTAAGCGCTGGTCCTATGTTGAGGCAAACACAGCAAGCAGAGACCAACAGGTGGCATTATTAGTCTTTGCAGAATCTATATGAGTGGAGGTAGCGACATCAATAGGAGGTGAAAGAGACGTTTAAAGATTGTCTAACAAGCTGGAATGTAATTCTATGACAACTGGAGCGTTATTAACCAACGATGTAACAGTGCTCTGCGTAGTCAGGAAGACTAGAAAACTGACATATATTTAAAATGCAGTCCATTTAACCAGCTTTCTATTTTAAAATGTTTTACTGAAATGTATTTTTAGGGATGAGTTGGGCTGGTTTGTGTCATCCATAGATAATAAAGTCTTGGGCATGTGCCCTGATGACGTGTTTTGAAGTTTGATTTAATTTTAACACTTGTTGATTTTGAAGGTACTTATTGTACGGCGGAGCTTTAAGGCCATGCTAAGAAGAAAAAAAATTAAAAGCCATAAAATTACGAGAATAAAGTCAAATAAAGTTTTAATATTACGTGAATAAAGTCATATGAGTCTTTTAATAATAAATAATAAAGTGCTATGTGTTATCATCATTGTATGTTGCCATACAAAGACAAAATTGGCTCTCTGCATTTAGCCCCTTGCACCTGGGATGCACCCAGGTGGCGCAGTGGGCAGCTATGTAAGCACCAGAGGAGCAATTCAGGATTAGGTGTCCTGCTCAGAGACACCACGAGATGTGCAATGACCGGGGATCGAACCCAGGACCTTCGGGTCCCGAGTCGGCTGCCCTGCCCCTACACTATCTCGGCTGCATCTTTGCGGCTCTTGTGTTGTTTTTTTCCCCACGAGTCGGACCCACAACGCGACCTGTCAATCAATCCAGTAGGTGTGTCAGCAAATGACCAGTCCGAAGCTGAACGAGTCGTAATATTATCCGAACTCCGACATGATAAAGCAGTTTACCACATTTTAACTGTGGTAAAATGAAGAATGTTGAGCATCTTGTTAAGTTATACTTTGGTATTGGTTTTACAAATAAGGAGATATTTAATCTGTTAGCACATCAGCATCAGATTATTATCAGTATCAGGACTTTGAACCTGCTGACGGTAAGGTGGTACGCTCTGATGGGCTGCAGCAGCTCTCTGCAGGTAAAGAGCATTTAGCTTCGGACTGGTCATTTGGTGACACGCCTACTGGATTGACTGACAGGTCGCGTTGTGGATCCGACTCGTGGAAAATAAATAAATAAATAAATGAGAGTTGTAAAAAAAAAAAAAAAAGTCTTGTACGACTTTATTCTCATAATATTAAGACTTTACTCGACTTTATTCTCGTAATGTTATGGCTTTTAAGTTGTTTTTTTCTTATTGAAGCCCTAAAGCTCCGTCGTACTATTGCATTGTCAAAAAGATCAGTCAAAAAACAAAAACAAATAGAAGGAAACAAAACTGAAAGTTTTTTTTTTTTTCTTATATTGATAGATAATGTTTCCTTAAATTAAAAAAATGTGTAAGTATTTTTGTGATTGGCTGACAACTACTACCTGTGATTGTTTACCTACAGCTGAAGTGACTGAAAATAGGTCCGTATAAGAGCTGTTTGGAAATGAGAAGTCTGAAGAGTTTGATAAACTGGCATGTACGGTAGTTATGCTCAGTTTTGTTGACTGCAGTACAAAAATAAAAAAGATAGGTTGTGTTAAAATGGTAACCTTATCGGTCTAGCAAAAGTTTAACAAAAGCTTTGTGTATTTGAATGTCGAGCTCTGTCTTTTTGGCTTTCCACCACCCTGCTCGAGCCCCCATATTTATTCTCAACAGCTGTCACAATAAATCTCTCCATTTTATTTTGCATTTAGCTGCAGCTTCAATCTTAGATTTCCATCTTCTCCTACAATCTATGCATTTTCTGGTTCCACCATATTTGTTTACCTATAGACTACAGCCAGCCTAATGTAGGTCCATCATGTATCTCAAGCATCCGCTTGGGTTTTGACAGATTCACGTTTACATTGACTGTGAACCTGCATTGCAGAATTGTATATCAATATATCTGGGAAACTCGTTTAGGATAATTTTTGTGTTTTATTTTACAATTTGCAGAGAGTGCCCTCTAAAATAAAGGAACGCATGTGCAAATGGAAATGAATCGTGTAACTTTGATAGACTTAATCAAGTGAACTCTATTCATTTAGGGTTTACCACGTAGGCAGTCACTGAAGTCTACTCCAGCCGACTTTGGCCTTGAGGTGGAGTACACCTTGGACACGTCACCTGGCTAACACCGAGACAATTATTCATTTACTCATGGAATAAAACAAGATAAAATCACAATTTTTCGTACAGACCAACTCTACAAACATATACTGGTTGACAGCTGCAAAATAGTTTCTTCAAAGTCAGTTTACCACCTGCCTGCCGGTGGTTTAGCAATAGATCAGAATCCAACATCACAAACTATGTTTTGTTTCATATTTGAAACAGGAAAGAGAATTGAAGCAGTAGGTTTAACGAGTTGTTGATGTACAAAATGAGAGAAAAGCACAATGTTATCACCTTTTGTTGCAAAAAATCCTTTTGTGTGAGAAATTAAAACTGCAAAATGAGAAATTTAACAAGGGCTTAAAAGACAAACTCCTCCAGGTGAAAATCAATAGAGGCAGTCCCTCCCATTCTTCCCACCTCTGGGGCTCAAGTTGCTCTGCAGCGTTGAACCTTCCTCACATGCAGCTGCTCTCTGCCTGTGAATGGCTCCCCGAGTGCTCTTCTGCTGTTCTATGTGCTGGCCAGCAACACCCAGTGCTAACGTGCCAGGGGAGGACTTCCAGAGATTCAATAAGAGCTAAATAAACCAAACTGCATCTGGGAGAGCAGTAACACTGGTAAACAATGGTCTGTGGCCTGGCCACAAAGCTGGGCCCTTGTTTCTACATAATGATGACGGAACTGGGTTTCTGCACTGCTGCTTGTTAAACTCTCTAAGGCTCATCACTATGCTGGAACACATGCACGTGTTTGTAAAGCTATTCATGAGCATTTAGGTCCAACAGATAATTTCTCTGTGACTAGACTGGTATAATTTTACTTTTAAGGAGACAACAGAATGCTAAAACTCAAAAACAAAGTTTAAAAATATGCGTGCACAAAAATATATCACCAGCGGTTCTTTTCTCCAAATTACTGGATAAAAAAATTAAATGTGTCAATGCATAGCTATGAAGCTGAGCTACAATTTTCAGAGACATAGTCTGGACTAGAGGACTCCCTGCTGGTGACAGAAAACATACGAGTAAAAAAAAACAATCCTTCAATAAGAGCCACTGCTTTTGACAGAAAAACAAATGTTTGCCTAAAATTAACTTTAACTTTTGGCCAATTTAATTTATAATATAAATAATAGCATTAAAATGCAACAGAGAAAGAAATTTAAATAAATAAATACATTTTTGTTTTGCTCATTTTCAAATAGCAACATATAGTACAAAAAGAGAAAAGTCAAGGTATGCTCTTTCTAATCATTTAAAAAAACGCATCTGCATAGAATATCCTAAAAGTGACCTAATTATGGTTTGGATCTTTGCCCCATGTAGCTGATCAGAGACAATAAGGATGCAAAGGTTTCTGCTTTGAGGCTATATAAAAATCGTTTTTAAACATACCCATCATTAGAGCAGGTCATAAACTCCTCTTTAATCTTGGGATGCCAGCACCCATTGTTCAGCATTGCTGTGTGTCCCTGTAAAGAGAGCAACGTGACAATAAATAAACATTCAACTTTAAAACCTCTGAGCTTCAGTTTCATCGACTTTGAAAAGTTGCACACTGATAAATTACGGCCAAGTTCTTTTGTGCAGACTCGTGCACGGATATAAACAAGAGCCATTTGCTTCAAAACAGTTGTCAAACTCTTAGCATTTAAAGACAAGCCAATAGTTAAAATCCAGTAATGGCAAACAAAGAGCTAAAAAGGATAAATGCTGCCAAGACCAACTGATATGTTTAGCAATCTTACTGCATCTAAATATTACAAACACAGTAATGAGACAGCTGTTGTTCATCAATTATCTATTGGTTTTCAGTTTGTTTCACACCCAATTACCACTAAAATGTTTTTAATTGTTTCCTTTTTGCACACAATTAGTTTATATCTTATTTGAGTTTATGACAAAGAGGTCCCTCCTTAAGAAAAGGGCTATTACCGTAGTTTGATGATCCTAATGTAATAACAACTTCTGGCCTTTCTCAGCATAGAAATAGTCTTAAACTGAGCCAGTGAACTCTAAGGCTGAGCGACTTGCAGCGTCACATATTTAAGCAGAGAGTTCCTTGCAGAGTAACTTAGCTATCTCCTATGCTTGAGGAGTCATGGATTACTCATAAGAAATAACTTTAAGGCAGAACAACCCAGATGGAGGCCTCCATGACTGCTGGGTCAAAGAGGAACATTGGTGTGCTGCACACGACACATAGCTATTAGACAGAACACACAGAGAGCAGAGCTGTGCATGAGCAGAAGCTGACTGAACGACATCGGTATGCGTGGATCAGGAACAGGGCCTGTCTGTTCACTGTCAAATACTTTAAACACGCCACTTTAATGACTAATTAAGAGGAACCGCCTATGGCTTGATGTTTTACGGCAAAAAAAAAAAAGTATGACAAATAGCTGAGCTGTAAAATTTTATGGTAAAATACTTCTGAAAAAGCAATATGAAGACAAGTGCTCTGTGCGGTTCAACTACGCTGCTCTGTAAAACAATATCAGAACAAGCAATCATTCATTTCAAGAGCTTCACAATTAGGCTGACTGAGCTGCTGCCCTCCTGAACCAAATCTGATTCCTCTTCCTCAACAGTTTGGGACAACAAATTGCCAATGACTAAAAAGAAGCAGGTTGAAGTCGATACCATCAGTAAACAGAATGCATGCTAATGACAAACAGCAAAAACAACAGTTATTGATTTGAGGACAACACTGGCATGTCTGTGTTTCATTAATACAGTTGCTGTCAGCAGAAATAAATTGTTTTTAGCAAGTTTGCATGTTGTGGTGACCCTTGCAGAATGTTGCAGCCAAAAGAGAAATAAGAAGCAAAAAAATTTTATTATTCATAATAACCCTAACACTAAAGCATTAGTAGTTGAGCCTCATCACCAACACATACCTTGAGCTATTAAAAGTCATATAGTGGCTACAATAAAACTTTCTATAGTACTCCAATATGAGATTGTTTAAAAAAATTGCATGCATGGCAGTGGGCCATATGCATTAATTCAAGGAATGCTTCATTTTATTGGCTTTGGATTTGAAGTGATGGTTGAACAAAACAGAGGTGGTGGTTCACACTCTTGAAAAGGTGGACCAGAGAGTGTGTTCCAATTATCGTGGGATCACACTTCCCGTCCTCCCTGGGAAAGTTTATTCCAGTGTGTTGGAAAGGAGGCTCCGATCGACTGTCGAACCTCAGATTCAGGAGGAGCAATGTGGATTCCGTCCTGGTCATGGAACAGTGGACCAGATATTTAACCTTGTGGTGTTGCTGGTCTACATGTGTTTTGTGGATATGAAGAAGGCTTATGACCGTGTTCCTTGAAGCATTCTGTGGGGGTGCTGCAGGAGTATGGGGTGCCTGGGTTGTTTTTAAGAGCTATCCAGTCCCTGTATGACCAAAACAGGAGCTACGTCCGCATTTGTAACGAAAAGTAGAGTGTTTTTAGTGTGGGTTGAACTCTGCCCAGGCTGTTCCTTGTCTCTGATCCTGTTTGTGGTGTTCATGGACAGGATCTAAAGCTGCAGTCGTGGCGAGGAGGGTGTCTGATTTGGGAACCCCAGGGTGTCATCTCAGCTTTATGCAGATGATGTGGTTCTGTTGGCATCTTCAGGCCAGGACCTTCAGTGTGCACTGGGGTGGGTTGCAGCAAAGTGTGAAGCGGATGGGATGAGAGTCAGTTCCTGTAAGTCTGAGGCAATCATTCTCAACTGGAAATGGGTGGAATACCCCCCCACACCCCTGGGTCAGGGGAGACTTTGCCTCAGGTGGAGGAGTTCGAGTATCTGTGCATCTTGCTCACAAGTGATTGTAGGATGGAGCGAGAGATGGATCGATGGATTAGGGTCTCATCCTCAGTAACGAGGACGTTGCTTTGGGCAGTCATGGTGAAGAAAGAGCTGAGTCGAAAGGCAAAACTCTAGATTTATTGACCCGTCTACATTCCAACCCTCAACTATGATCATGAGGTTTGTATCATAACAGAAAGAATGAGATCCTGGATACAAGTGGCCGAAATGGGGTTCCTTCGTAGGGTGGCTGGGCTCAGCCTTACAGATATGGTGAGGAGCTCCATCATCCAGCGGTAGCTTGGAGTAAAGCTGCTACTCCTCCACATCGAAAGGAGTCAGTTGATGTGGTTCAGACATCTGATCAGGATGCCTCCTGGATGCCTGCCTTTAGAGGTTTTCCAGGCATGTCCTGCTGGTAGGAGGCCCCGGGGAAGACCCAGAAGCCATTGGAGGGACTGTGTATCTTCTCTGGCCTGGGAACGTCTTGAGGTCCCCCAGAACGAGCTGAAAAGTGTCGCTAGGGAGAGGGATGTCTCCTGTTGCCTCTATGACCCAACTACAGATAAGCAGTAGAACATGAACGGATGAATGGATGGATGGTTGAACAAAACAATGCAAAGTATGTGATATACAGTAAATAGATTATGCTGATGATATTTTATTCTTCCAAATGCTGCAGATGAAGAAATTGTTTGGGGTAAAATATCTCGTCATTCTACTACATGTAGTCCAGTAAGTCCCCAAACTCTCAGTGAACAGGAGGGATAAATAAGAAGGAAAGCAGCTGTATGTCAACAGAGGTAGTTTACAAGCAAGAGTTTAATTATCACATGAGACACAGGTAATCGACTGGGACACTGTCAGCAGGCCAAAACGCAGTTTCACTGAACCAAACTTCTCCAGATGGAACTGAGTAGGATTAGAAAGTAGGGAATTCAGGAAACCCCTAGTTGCAACCAATGGACCTTCACTTGAAGCACTTCATATGGCTGGTATAAACCATGTCAAAATGTGCTGCAGCTGGCACAGATGGTTGCAGTGACCACCAATAATAGCTTTCTTAAACACTCTAATGCCCAAACATGAAGTTTAAATTAGGATCTTTCTTTGTAGATTCACATGTATGAATCACAACAGCCCTAAAAACCAAAAATGGAGTTCCCTTTTCCCTTCCTCTGGGCGATTACACAGCATAAATCCTTATCCTTACATCATAAACCAGAGCAGGTGCGTCCTGCAACTATCAAACACTTGCATGATGTCCTCAAAGAGCAGAAGAGGAGATCATCGTGTCTGTGTTTAAAAATGGCAGAAACGAATGCACCGCTGTTACTTCACCCATGAAAACAAACACGCATCATTTTCAACATTATTCGATACAAATGTAAAAGTTTTTGTAATTTTTACGCAGAAGAGAGAGAGAAAGCATACGTGATTCATTACATCTTTAAACAATATGAGCTTTATTACATTATTGTTATGAAACTGGAAATGTACAAGCTGCGTTTTAAAAAGATTTTATATGCGTTTCTAAAATATATATCTGGTGAGCATAATTACTGCTGACATCTTAAAGATTTATTCCAAATCACCACAACAAAAAAAAGTTTTAGTTTTATAGTTTGGGTCATCATGGAAAAATCATTTTGCAAAGAATGTATTGTAAATAATTGCTAAAATCTGAAACAATCACAACCAGAATCCAAAATCAATACCTGCCAAGTCATTATTGAGTTTGGAATACAAAATGAAAACAAAACCAAATTAAACAGATAATCAAATCAGTGCAACTTAGTTGAATTTGGGTCTCTTTACAACATCTTTTTAATTTTATTTGAATTACAAAAATATGTTAATTTAACAACAAAAAAAAACTTCAATGCATTTTAATGTTTATTTTTATTCTAAATACAGTTGTACTAAATATGTTCTTGAATGCTAACTAACAAGTAGAGGTAGTTCTTTAAGTTATAAATGTTCTGAGTGATAACATTTTTCTTTGTCAGTAAATTTTCTTCACTTTACTCGATAACTTTTATGCACCATCTTCACAAATTAAAGAAATAACTGGATAATATGTCAAGATTTCAGAGTTTTACAACAGAATAGATAAAGAAGTGTATTTTAGCCTACCTTGGTGTTAGCCATATCCACAATATATTGGTCTCCCTTCACACACTCAATGACATTGAAGCCATCACGGTCCAACACTTTGGCCTGTGCATTGCCAGAAACCACCAGGATGACATCACCAGTGATGCTGTACTGCAGAGACTTGATCTGATGGCTGAAAAAACATGCAAACGAGGCCAAGAAAATAGTTTAGCTGGCACTTCTGCGGTTATGTCACATTGTGTTTTATTTTCAAACTATAGAAAAGGTTCTGAGTCAAAGCACTTATAGAAAATGTTTTAGGAATAGAAATGGCTCAGAAAACATCACATATGATACTGCTCGTGTGTCACTGCATGATGCTTGTATTTTTATGAACTGCTGATAATCAGAGTATGTCTGACAACTAATATTTTAGATGTGCAACAAGAAACGCAAAAAAAATTTTGACTGTCGGAATTACAGCTTTTGGAAGCTGTGAAATTTTAGAAAAAGTAATATTTGAAACTAAATAAATCTGTAAGTCACGAGTACAGACTAAAAATGCATAAACCTTTAACACAGAAGTAAAAGTTTCTCTAATTTTAGCTCATATTCTGAGCTTTGCGTTTTCATAATCCACAATATATTTAGTTTTTATTTCAACAAGTTAAACTTACAAATCGACAACATTTTCAAGTGGCAGCTTTGAAGAGACAAGTGTCTAAAACACAAGACTGTGCGTAGCAAGTGAAGCCAAATAAAATGAACAGAAAAGGTGAAAAGTCACACAAAGATTAAATGAAACTAGAATTAATATAAATTTTACTCAAGTGGAAAATGCGAGATTAACGAATGTTCTAAAGTTCAGTAAAACCCACCTTGTTTTTTATTAAATGAACTCACATGTTGCCATGTGAGGAAAGACAAGCAATGAACCTCAGCTGCTTGGCTTTCTGAATGAAGCCCTGCTTGTTAGCAAACAAAACAGGCTACTAGTTCATAATGTAATCAGACTAAATGTAGCGTGATTTTTTTTTTTTTGTAAAAGGGAAGCCCGATCCAGCTCAGCGCACTGGTTCCCAAAACCACAAAAGGAATTTGATCCTTAATGACAGCTTCAGTTTAACAAGGAGTAAACACACACACACACAAATACCCACATAATTTCACCATCTGCTTCTGAAAGCCTAATTTTGCATGAAAAGAGAGGATGCCACAAAGTAAGCACGAGGCTCGATGGAGCTCATCAAATGTGCACGTTTGTGTACAAGTGTTCACTTTGACACACCTAAATGAAGTCAGTGTGTCTGGTGTTTGCATGAAACCAATTAAACACATGTTAAACAACTGTTCTGATGTTTCACATACCACTCACAGGGTTGCAGGGACCTGAAGGCCTGCAGAGACTGGTCCATCCCCGCAAAATCCCAAAAACGCACATCATAGTCATATCCACCTGTCACCAGACGGGCTCCAGAGGGGTCCAAGCCAAGAGCTGATACCTGAGGAGACAATTAAGTCTTCTTTAGAAGTCACCTTCTAAACCTGTGCACATCAAAAATCAACTGACTGTAGATGGCTACTTCAGATACAACCTCCTTAAAGGAGAAATATTAAATAAATAAATATATTTAAACTTAATGATGCATAATGATCTAATTGTTCAGAACTAAAATGTTTTAATAACAAAATTGGCTCCGTCTCTAAATACCTGAATGAGAACTACAATTATTCACAACTCACAATATCTAGATTAACAAAACAACAACTGTCATTACAATTTTAGACAAAGATTTATTTTTTAACTGATGTAAATCTAGAAATTTCCGATGGTTTATGGTTAGGTATGAGGAGATTTATAAGAATATCAGGTAGTCAACAGATTCTTCTTCCCAGATAAATAAAAATAAATAAATAAAAAGAAAATCAGTAAATTATTGTTATAGAATCCATAACTATTAAAAAGACTGGGTGCAAGCAAAAGCCTTACTGTTTTGGTGCCATGCTGTAAAATGATCTCATGAGTGTCTGGAATCTTTTTCACTGGATTCTGGGTCAAGTTGAGGAGAACATAAAAGAAGAAAATGAGTTATTTGCTTTTTTTATGGTGTACTATTTCATTCTATTCCAAATCATTTGATTAGACTTAGTGAGCAAAAAGCTGAATGCTAAGAATTATTGAAAAGCAACAAATTTCTGAAGTTAGGATGCAAGACTGTGAACTGATGGTTTGAACTTAAATCCTAACCTTTTGGATATTTACAAGGCCCTTTGTGATTACAGTATTAATAGATGCTGATATGTTGCAGGTGTCACAGGAATTTTGCTGAAATAAACAATCAGAAATTCTGTTCAACACAACATTGGCATTAAGTTGTCTCGTGCTGCCACCTTGTGGTAAGAGTGTTAAACCTCTAAGCACAGATGCTAATGGTGTTTTTCTAGACCACTTTCATTCAAGAAACTAACATTTTAAGGAGAAAACTGTATGTGTGAATACATACATTATTGATGGTAAGGGTGCAACTTACTTCTTTACTTTCTATATACCTCACATTGTAAATGTTGGTTTTTTAGAAAAACCAAACACAGTATGTTTGTATGCTATTAATAATTCAGATTTTACTACTAATATTAAAATGAGTAAAATGAGAGTTCACATCCTTAATACTTAAAAAAAAAACTACCGAGCAATAAAAATCATGTTGTAATTAACATATTAGCCCCACTGTTATTGACATTTCAAACATACATCATCATCATCATCATCTTGAGCCTCCTCTTCATCAGCATCATCATCCTCCTCGTCACTTTGTGCTGTGCTGCTCCTGTAACCTGGTGGAAGCGGAGGACCCACAAGTTCGTCATCCTCCTGGGTTGTTTGCTGAGGAAGCACCAGGGGCCCAATGAGCTCAGACTCTGACTCACTGCTGTCACTACTGTTCACACTTTTTTGTACTCTTTAAAAAAGAAAGAGGAAAAAGTCATTGACAAACTACACTAATTATTTCAAGCATTTTTTTTAGAAGAAATGTGATGAATAGAAGGATTGAACAAACACGCCAAACACAATAATCTCAGCCTACCTAGAAGAAGCAGCAGCACTTTTGTCTCTCTGACTGTGAACTGATGGTTTGACTGACATGGAGCTCTCGTCTTCCTCTTCCTTCTGTCGTTCCTCTGAAGAAACAAGTGTTGCGATGAAGCCACTTATTCACAAAATGACAAATCAGGTCCAAACAGTGCATGCACTTATTAGGCTGTTAAACCTACAACACTACATTAGACAACAATAGATGATTTGTCTATGTACCGGTATACTAATTTCATTGCATATTATCATTATTTATAACAAACTTACCTAGTGCACGTTGACTTCTCTCAATAGCGGTTCGCCGAGTTTGCTCAAAAATTGCATTAAAGTCAAATGTTCGAGCTTTTTTGCCTGAAAAGTAAAAATAAAACAAATAAAATCTGCTTAATGTGTGAATGTCAAAAGAATATTGAGGGCTGTGTAATAAAAATATAAGCCTTTGTAACTATACTTACCAAATCCAGAGAATCCCATGACAGATCCAATATCCCCATCGTCACTCATTTTGTCTGATGATGTTAGAGTATATTTTTGGCATTTAAATGGCATATTGTACATTTAGTTTAAAGAACTGCAAAGCCTACTTTCGTAAAATATGTTTTTATTTACAAACAACAGAGATTATATTTTCTATTTCTTGAGCAGACAGATTCACTATTTAAATTCGGTATCTCTACAGTAATACTATATCTGTATAGTATAATGCTATAAATATAATGTCCAAAAGGCTGTTTTGATTTACCGGGTACTTCATTTTACGTAACTGTAAAAAGTTATACTACATAATTTTAGCTAGCTCCCTTTTGTTGTTTGTTTTTAGGGAGGAATTGTGATTTTGAGATCTAATACAGCTCTGGTTGTCCGTATTAATTGGGATATTTAAAATTTATCCTGAAAAATAAACAACTGAAGTAGAAAATACGTTTTAAAAAAGAAAGAAATACAGTAAACAAACTACAAAGCTAAAGCTAGCACAAGGTAGCAATAGTTACAAACAATTCAACGAACATTAGCTATAAAAAAATGTCTATAACCTTAAAACTTAAGCCCGTAAAAGTACGTCACATAAACGTAAAGTTATAGAGAGCTATACAGACTTACTAACATAAAAAAAGAACATTATACCTTCATCTACTTTTTCAGCATCCATTTTTTTTTTTTAAATATGACCTCTAACCTCCGGAAGTATTTCTTCTTCTTCTACGTTTTGGTTCAAATGTCCTACAGGGCGCCACACAGGCAAATAAAATATATATTTTTAGCTTTTTTATTTTATTTTATTTTATTTATTCATTCATTGAAAATAAAATGTTTGGCAATAAAATTATTAAGTTTTTTTTTTTTTTTTTAAAAGGTATCATATTAGCTCATTTTAAACAATACTAAACGTGTGTTGGGAATTCTTTAACGCATTTAGCATTTTAATGAGAATAATTTTAAAGCTTTTTAAACACGGCTTTTCAACTTCTGTACAGACTGCTGGCAAGCAAAACATATTACTCACAAGAAAGGTTTCATCAGACTTTGATTTTTTTTTTTTTTTTTGGTGGCATATTTTTACATTGTGATTTCCCACCTGCACAAATATGACAAAGTGCACTCAGAAAAATCTTTCTCATATAATTTTAAGAAATGACTATAGTCACATGAGCCAGTAACATCCCCCCCCCCCCCCACACACACACACACACGTGTTCTGGAAACAGTTCTGGTATACACATGGAGTTTAAACTAGTCTGAAAAAAAAAAGTAAAGAGGAAAGACTGCATAATTTCAGAAAAGTAAAATCAAATATGCATAGGTATCTTTCCAGTGGTGAAAAAATGAACAAATTTGCAAAAATATATATTTTTTATTAACTTCCAAACCATATGTGAAAAGATACAAATTAAATAAAGATGGTGTCTACAAGAGAATAATGCTTACAATTTCTTAAAACCTGGTGGTACTATCCACCACAAAACAACTTATTGGGAATTATCTCACAGAATAAGAAATCTTTTATAAGAACTGATAAAATGTTCCTCAGAAGTACTCAAGCTCTCAGAAGGTAAAACAACCAAAAACATCATAAAATTACAAAAAACTGTTTAAAAATGCTTGTATATTGCTGAAAACATTACAAATATAAAAGAAGTGACAGTAAATGTAAATAACTGCTGATTGTTAATAAAGTATTAAAACATAATTTATAAACACAAGGTTGCACGTCTTATGTATAGTAAGAATCTAACAGGCACTATTTCTATATTTGTGTCCTTAAGGCACTTATGATGCATCCGGAAATTATTCACAGCGTTTCACATTGTCCACATTTTGTCATGTTACAGCCTTATTAAAACTGTATTAAATTAATATCTTTTCTCAAAATTCGACACACAATGCCCCATTATGACAATGTGGAAAAAAATGTATTTTTAAAATTTTTGTAACTGTATCAAAAATAGAAAACTAAGAAATCATATTTACATAAGTATTCACATCATTTGCTTAATACTTTGTTGATCCACCTTTGGCAGCATTTACAGCCTCAAGTCTTTTTCAGTATGATGACACAAGCTTAGCACACTTATCTTTAGGCAGTTTGTCCCATTCTTCTTTGCAGTACTTCTCAAGCTCCATCAGGCTGGATGGGAGACATCTGTGCACAGCTGATTCCAGATGCATTGTATTTCTCCAGTATGATCAATCATAAAACATTTGATTGTTGTACATGATGATTGATTGTTTTGGATGGGTGTGCTCTGTTTGCACTTGTTAAAAGCCTACTTCTGAGATTCTAACAGGAGGTTGGCTTGAAACACAGTGAGGGCTAACTATGGGACAGATAAGGTTGGCAGGCCGTAAACTGAGGTAGTTCTCTGGATGGGAGACAAAATGTTTCTCACTTAAAGAAACTGGTCCAGATGACACGATTTAACCTTTGTTTTAATTATTATTATGATCAATCATCTTCTTCAGCCACCATCCTTTCAATGGCAGCCCAGTCGATTTTGCTGAGGCTGCTGCTCGCACTCTCAGAGAGATTATCCAGCCAGTCCATCTCTGAAGGTCCACCTGTAGCAGCATCATCCTGTTCACCTAAAACCTGAGAAATGTACAGTAAGGGAGAGGGATTTTTTTATTTTTATGCAATAATTACCATAAATATGAACTACAACTGAATAATCAAAATCCTAAATGAAGCACCAATTATCCATTGGAAAGGTAAATTATTTTTTTTCCATGTACATAAATTGGATTCTAAATTGAAGTTATTATCAGAAATGTGATTCTCACAGTAACTCCTCCAGACCCGGCAGACTATTTGATTGTGAACTGTTCACCTTCTCTGTCTCTTCAACTTGTGTTTGCTCCCATGGGTTCCCTCTTCCTGAAGCAGCTCTGCGGGAAAACGTGCTGTTTAATCCCATCTTTCTCTGGGGTCCCACCCGCTGCCCCTCACTCTGGTTGGCTGCAGGATGCTTAGTTTGGCTCTTGGTGCTGCTGAGCATACCACGCCTGGTTACTTTAGACAGACGATCTCCTGGTAAATATGTCACTAAAACAAAAAGAGTCAATTAAATTACACACATTAAATTAATTACTAAAGCATTTACTGTAATTTGATTAGATTTGAGAGAGGTACCTGGTCGATGGAGTCCGAGTCTCCTGCGGAGATTCTCTGATTGTCGCCCCCCCACAAACTGGGCTTGTTCTGACTGAGACCCAAGTCTTCTTTTCTCACTGAGAGATTCAGTCTGAGGCCTGTACAAAAAAGATATTGTATCAGCTGTGGTTGAGTGGTTAGAGCAGTTGTCCTCCAATGGGAGAGTTGGGGGGTTTGATTCCGCCACTATGCAGTCACATGTTGAAGTGTCCCTGGGCAAGACACTGAACCCCTCACTGCCTCCAATGTGTGTCCCATCGGTGCATGAATATGATAAAGCACTGATTAGTCTCTACAGTTTCAGATTATCTTTGTAAAGATCTCGTAGAGTGCTGTATGAAGGTGTGTGTGGAGGTAAATGAGGGCACAGGTTGTAGTGTAAAGCACTTTGAGTATCTTGATCAGACAGAAATAAGTTTAATAAGCTATATTAGTACATTCCATCCATTTAGCTTTTACATATTTTACCAAATTACTATATAACGTTCTTACGTTCTTTATTATATACAGTGAGTATATATTTTGCTCTACAAAAAATGTAGACACTTTTGGGTTTTAAAGCATTAAGCAAGTTCTAAAATCTTTTACATGCATGTTTATAGCTTCATACTAAAGTGACTTGTCTTAAGACGGCTTTCATAGCCTTAAAATCCTTCACCTTCAGACATCAGCTCACTAAACATAAATGTAAAATATTTATCTTCCACACAGCCACTCAAGTGCTTAAGAAAACTGAGGTTTAGAGAATCAAGCAGTTAACCTGTGGATGGCTCAAGCTGCATTCAGAAAGTCATTCAAACCTTGAAGAAGGTTTAAAGTGAGTGACAGGAAAATTTTCTCTGTAATATTTTTCGATTATAAATGTATGAAAAGTTTGATTTTAATCATTCTCTTGTTGTGGTGTTTTGAATAGTTTAAGTCAAAGTGCAGTTTTATTCCATTGGACATGCTTTTGTTGTTTTTATCCATGTTATATTGTCTGTTGCTACTTTAATTATTCTGCTTTCCCAAGCATTGTCTGACAGTGTTTTTGTAATAATCATCAAAAAAAAAAAAAAAGAATTCTGTTGATTTAAATATAAGAAAGCTCACTTTGGATTTCAAAAGTTAGAAAAAAATGGAGGGATGCACAATATTAGATTTTTGGCTAATATCCGATATGCCAATATAATAACCAATACTGATATTTTTTTTCCTAGACCTACTTAAATAGACTACATAACTTTCTCTGCTGTGGAAATAAAATACTACATTATTCTGCACGGACTTTGTCAATTTGGCCTGCTACCAAATTCAGATGTCAAACAGGGGGCTGAAAGTGGTGTAACGCTTCAACTTGGATTATGTTTAATGTCAAATTTATTCATGACCTTTACTCTCTAACACAATGACAACACTTGAACAGTGCAAATTTGAAAATTTTCACAAATCCAAACCCAATCTGTTCACAAGCGACAAAAGAAAAGCGCATAAGTAGTAGTGCATTAAAAAATACTTGACAGTTTCGTAAATTAAAAATTTACTTAAAACAGAAGCCTTTTATATTGGTGAGTTATTTCGATGGGATGGCCGATATTTAATGTTATCGCTAATATTGGCCGATACAATACCATGCCCCCCTCCCTGGGCTGCCACCTTACCGTGGTGGAGGGGTTTGAGTGTCCCAATGATCCTAGGAGCTATGCTGTCAGGGGCTTTATGCCCCTAGTAGGGTCACCCATGGCAGACAGGTCCTAGGTGAGGGACCAGACAAAGTGCAGCCCAAACACACCCCTATGATGAAAAACACAAATGGACCTAGTGTTCCCTTGCCCGGACGTGGGTCACCGGGGCCCCACTCTGGAGCCAGGCCTGGAGGTGGGGCACGTGGGCGAGCGCCTGGTGGCCGGGCTTTTACCCATGTAGCTCGGCCGGGCACAGCCCGAAGAGGAGACGTGGGTCCCCCTTCCCATGGGCTCACCACCTGTGGGAGGGGCCAAAGGGGTCGGGTGCAATGTGGGATGGGTGGTGGCCGAGGGCGGGGACCCTGGCGGTCTGATCCTCGGCTACAGAAGCTGGCTATTGGGACGTGGAATGTCACCTCACTGGTGGGGAAGGAGCCTGAGCTGGTGTGTGAGGCTGAGAGGTTCCGGCTAGAAATAGTCGGACTCACCTCTACGCATGGCTCGGGCTCTGGAACCAGTTTCCTTGAGAGGGGCTGGACACTCTTCCACTCTGGAGTTGCCCCTGGTGAGAGGCGCCGAGCAGGCGTGGGCGTACTAATTGCCCCCCAACTTGGTGCCTGTGTATTGGGGTTCACCCCCGTGAATGAGAGGGTGGCCTCTCTCCGCCTACGTGTGGGGGGACGGGTTCTGACTGTTGTTTGTGCTTATGCACCAAACGGCAGTTCAGATTATCCACCCTTTCTGGAGTCCTTAGAGGGGGTACTGGAAAGTGCACCTTCTGGGGACTCCCTTGTTCTGCTGGGGGACTTCAATGCTCATGTGGGCAATGACAGTGAGACCTGGAGGGGTGTGGTTGGGAGGAACGGCCCCCCTGATCTGAACCAGAGTGGTGTTCTGTTGTTGGACTTCTGTGCTCGTCATGGATTGTCAATAACGAACACCTTGTTCAAGCATAAGGGTGTCCATATGTGCTCTTGGCACCAGGACACCCTAGGCCGCAGTTCGATGATCGACTTTGTCATCGTCTCATCTGATCTGCGGCCACATGTCTTGGACACTCGGGTGAAGAGAGGGGCAGAGCTGTCAACTGATCACTACCTGGTGGTGAGTTGGCTCCGATGGTGGGGGAGGATGCCGGTCAGACCTGGTAGGCCCAAACGTATTGTGAGGGTTTGCTGGGAACGTCTGGCAGAGTCTCCTGTGAGACGGAGTTTCAACTCCCACCTCCGGGAGAACTTTGAACATGTTCCAAGGGAGGTGGGGGACATTGAGTCTGAGTGGACCATGTTTCGTGCCTCTATTGTCGAGGCGGCTTACCAGAGCTGCGGCCGCAAGGTTGTCGGTGCCTGTCGGGGCGGCAACCCTCGAACCCGATGGTGGACACCGTCGGTGAGGGATGCTGTCAGGCTGAAGAAGGAGTCCTATCGGGCCTTTTTGGCCTGTGGGACCCCGGAAGCAGCTGATGGGTACCGGCAGTCCAAGCGACATGCGGCTCGGGTGGTTGCTGAGGCAAAAACTCGGGCATGGGAGGAGTTCGGAGAGGCCATGGAGAACGACTTCCGCACGGCTTCGAGACGTTTCTGGTCCACCATCCGGCGTCTCAGGGGGGGGAAGCGGTATGCCACCAACACTGTTTATAGTGGGAGTGGTTTGCTGCTGACCTCAACTCGGGATGTTGTGGGTCGGTGGGCGGAATACTTTGAAGACCTCCTCAATCCCACCGGCACGTCTTCCACTGAGGAAGCGGAGCCTGGGGACTCTGGGTCGGGCCCTCCAATCTCTGGTGCTGAGGTCACCGAGGTGGTTAAAAAGCTCCTCGGTGGCAGGGCCCCAGGGGTGGATGAGATCCGCCCAGAGTTCCTTAAGGCTCTGGATGTTGTAGGGTTGTGTTGGCTTACGCGACTCTGCAATGTTGCGTGGACATCGGGGGAAGTTCCCCTGGATTGGCAGACCGGGGTGGTGGTCCCCCTATTCAAAAAGGGGGACCGTAGAGTGTGTTCCAACTACAGGGGAATCACGCTCTTAAGCCTCCCTGGTAAGGTCTATTCGGGGGTTCTGGAGAGGAGGGTCCGTCGGATAGTCGAACCTCGGATTCAGGAGGAACAGTGCGGTTTTCGTCCTGGCCGTGGAACACTGGACCAGCTCTACACTCTCAGCAGGGTCCTGGAGGGTGCGTGGGAGTTTGCCCAACCAGTCTACATGTGCTTTGTGGACTTGGAGAAGGCTTTCGACCGCGTCCCTCGGGGGGGCCCTGTGGGGGGTACTCTGGGAGTATGGGGTACCAGGCCCTTTGATACGGGCTGTTAGGTCCCTGTATGACCGGTGTCAGAGCCTGGTCCGCATCGCCGGCAGTAAGTCGGGCTTGTTCCCGGTGAGAGTTGGACTCCGCCAAGGTTGCCCTTTGCCACCGATTCTGTTCATAACTTTTATGGACAGAATTTCTAGGCGCAGCCAAGGTGTTGAGGGGATCCGTTTTGGTGGCCTCAGAATTGCGTCTCTGCTTTTTGCAGATGATGTGGTCTTATTGGCTTCATCAGATCGTGATCTACAGCTTTCGCTGGAGCGGTTCGCAGCCGAATGCGATGCGGCCGGGATGAAGATCAGTTCCTCCAAATCCGAGGCCATGGTCTTGAGCCGGAAAAGGGTAGAGTGCCCTCTCTGGGTCAGGGAGGAGGTCCTACCCCAAGTGGAGGAGCTCAAGTATCTTGGGGTCTTGTTCACGAATGAGGGAAAAATGGAGCGTGAGATCGATAGGCGGATAGGTGCAGCATCTGCAGTGAAGCGGGCGCTGTACAGGTCTGTCGTGGTGAAGAGAGAGCTGAGTCAAAAGGCGAAGCTCTCAATTTACCGATCGATCTACGTTCCCACCCTCATCTATGGTCACGAGCTTTGGGTTGTGACCGAAAGAATGAGATCTCGGATACAAGCGGCCGAAATGAGTTTTCTCCGCAGGGTGTCTGGGCTCTCCCTTAGAGACAGGGTGAGAAGCTCGATCATCCGGGAGGGACTCGGAGTAGAGCCGCTGCTTCTCCACATCGAGAGGAGCCAGTTGAGGTGGCTTGGGCATCTGTTTAGGATGCCTTCTGGACGCCTCCCTGGTGAGGTGTTCCGGACACGTCCCACCGGAAGGAGGCCCAGGGGAAGACCCAGGACACGCTGGAGGGACTACGTTTCTCGGCTGGCCTGGGAACGCCTTGGGATTCCCCCGGAAGAGCTGGCCCAAGTGGCTGGGGAGAGGGAAGTCTGGGCCTCCCTACTTAGGCTGCTACCCCCGCGACCCGGCCCCGGATAAGCGGAAGAAAATGGATGGATGGATGGATGGATGGATGGACAATACCATGCCGATAATACTGTGCATCCCTAAAAAAAGTTAATAACATCTATTGTACACAGGTGAATCAAGACAAACTGAGGCTTTTGAATTCCTAACTGATGGATAAATAAAAGTATTCATAGCATTACCGGTACTTCTACTTTATTATTATTATTATTATTATTATTTGTCTTGTCATTAACAACTAATTTTGATTCTGACTTCAAATCAGTGATTAATAATTGACTGACTTGCGAGCTTCGACCACAATTAAAGTTTAATGAATCAAGATCCTAGTCCTGTTACTGTAGCAAAAGATGACCTGCGAGTGTTGCTGGGAGGAGGAGCAGAACTCAAGCGAGTGTTGGAGCCCACAGGAGGAGCATCCGTCTGTGAAGACCGCTGCATGTTTTTAGGGGAGTTGAGGAAATCTGCAGCTAAAGAACAAGCCTCGCGTGTCCTCTGGTTGTACTGCTTCAGAAGCGTTAACCTGTAAAATAAAATTAAACTAACAATTTATAAATTCATAAGCAAGCCTTTGGAGCACAAATTAATAAGTACCTACTTTTCTTTTTCCTCTCTGGTTCTCCCAGTTGTTGCTCCATTTCGGTTCTCAGATTTCTGCAAAAAAAGTGGATAAGCAGCATTGTCATTAAAAGCACAACAGAATGGAGTATTATTTTAGAAAATAACATCTCACCCTTGCTGGATTGGAAGAGAAAGGTTTGTGCTCTCTTTCTCTAAGATTTTCTCTGTGTTTCTGATAAGCAGCCAGTCTTTCTCTTTGTTTCCTCCTCATCCAGATCCTCAGCTCCTTCCTCTCGTCCTCAGGAAGCGTGGGTTTCTGCAACGTCCAGCTGCTTCGCTGCTGGTCCTGCCTGCTGTGCTGCTGGTCCTGCCTGCTGTGCTGCTGGTTCTGCCTGCTGTGCTGCTGGTCCTGCCTGCTGTGGGCCATTTTGTTTGTGAGTGCAGGACTTTTTCTAGTTATTCTAACAGTCACTTGACAAGCACAGTTTTCTAATCTGCAGTATACCTGCTATGGTGTGCGGTCTGCGAGGTGGAAAAACTCCAGTCGGTGGGAGATAAGTAACCTTCCCGCATCAACTCGTCTAAGATTTCTGCTGTATCAGATAACCCGCTTTGACTCAGATTCTCATCCTCCCACCTGTAATTAAAAGAGAAGGGCATGTCTTGTAGAATGGAAGATCTTTTAAATGTTCTAAGACATTAAGTCGACAAACTTACGCATGAGTTATCCTATAAGTCTCATTGAAGTGTTTCATTCCTGTAGGAGTAAGATGGCAGAAAATGACTGAGAAGAACAACATATGGCGACATAAACACAGAGTGGACTCCATCTTATATTTAATATCACTTTAAGCTCCAGAGGTAGCCGGCGTCCTGACATGTAAACAAAGAATACAAACATAGTTTTCTCCAAACCCAACAGATTTTAGTGAAACTTTAACATGATTAAAAGCTTCTTAAACGTTTGAGTTAAACGGTGACTTCACCTGGTGGAGTGTGAATGAAGGAAGGACCCGCCTGTTGACTGGAAGGAGATGTAGAATCATACAGAGATGGCTTTGTCCCGGGGCTGATGGAGTCATTATGAACATGTTCTTCATTTTGTTTTTCTTCTGTCATGTTTCTGGTCTTCAGTTTAGTTAAATGGTCTGAATCAGATCTTGGTGTCCATGCTGTTGCAAATATTACAGATCCGGTGTTAATTAAACAACCTCAGACATTTAGTTTTTCTTAAAATGGCTTCAATGGTTTTATTAAAGACTGTGATTTGTCTATGCGTTTTCACTTCGACACAAAGATTTCATAACAAATGAGAATTTATTTGGTCCTACCATTCGTTGGGACAGAGATTCTGACAGTTTTCTTTACGGGTGTGGTTGTTTTCACATCTGGTGTCATGTTTGAGGAGAGCTGTTCAATTTCGTTCACCAGCTACACACAGAGACAAACAATGATTATTCTGTAATTTTATATAAAGGTGTCAGCCGTTAAGAGTCTGACTCAGATAACCATATTTTTTGGACTATAAGGCACACTTAAAATCCTTTAATTTTCTCAAAAATCAACAGGGAGCTTTATAATCAGGTGTGTCTTATGTATTAATTCTGGTTGTGCTTACTGACCTCAAACTGATTTTATGTGGTTATTGTGAATGAGTTGAATAAAGTTTGACTTATTTGACTGTTTTGTTTCACTTAATGCACCTTATGTATGAAAACTGACCCGTTCATTGATATTGCGACTTATAATCCGGTGCACCTTATAGTCTGAAAAATACGATATAGAGAAATCTTAGGAGAAAATTAAAACATGCTGATGTTACGTACCATTCTGGAGTTTGAGAACTCCATTTCAAGATTATCTGCAATGTTCTGCAGAGCAGCCAACTGGGCATCCAGCTCTGACAAGCGAGAGAACTGTACTGTAGGAGGTGAGGAGGGCTTTTTATCAGGTCTCTGGGCCTTTGTGTTTATTATTTCAGAATCAGATGAATCTAACATCACATTGTCTAGTAGGATGATTCTCTCTGAAACTCTGCTGGACCCCATGTGACTGAATGATGGAGACACCTCAGGGATATCTAGGGTGTGAAAAAATATTTGTAACAAACAGATTGAGCTAACACCGGTGCTGCATCAAGATATAACTGAAATCTTTCAAATAAATGTCTGAAATAACCTGTGGAATTGGTGGGTTTTGTGGGATGCTCTTGAACTGCGACTGAGGGTTGTGGTTCAGCAGCAGCTCTGATAACAGAAGTCGCAAGAACGTGAAGCTGAGCAGACGTAGGCAAGGAAGGAATATCTTGTACTTCTGGGATGGGATGTTGCAGCACATCGTCATGCTGGATTATGTCTTCTAGATCTAAAACACTAATGAACTGGCGGCCTCCCAGATCCTGAAAGATAAAAGACTGATGCTGAATGCACTGAAGTATATGAGATCATTTTGACTCAGATTTTAACTCAAAAGCACAATTTCTTGCAGCTAAATCTATACAGCTTTATATGTGACACTAATAGTGGACTCACCAGGATCTTCTCTGGTTTCTCTGAAGTCTCCTCTGTGTTTTGAGATGGATCTTCATGGAACATGTGGCGAATCCCCGGACTTTGTGCTGATTAAAAATAAAAAAAAGTTAAAAAAAAACCCTCAAATAAGCAGTTTGAAAAATATTCAATGAAATCACATCTCCAAGAAAATTTTTAAAAAGTGTCATCTTTATAGACAAGTTACATTTTGAGCTGCTTATCGTCACAGAGGTTTGGACTGAAACGGCTTTATCCACAAGAACCGGAGAACAGGCTGTAAAGAAAACAGAAAACATTATGAATACAAACTCATATTACATGTTTTGTAGAGCTGCATTTAAAATGATTCTGTATTTTCATTTAATTCAAGCAACACGCATCAAAATTATACTTTCAACTTTAGATATTTCTGACTGAACAGTTAGGACATAGTAACTTTAAAAACTTATTGTCTACAAATACAAGCAAATACAACATATGGACATCATAACTGTGTAAAACTGATTACATATTAGCACACCTAACTCACCTGAGTCTGTGTTGGTAAAAGCATCATGGCTCTCTGGGGGTCGTTTACTTGTGGAAGCAAAAGCGTGGAGTTCAGCTGAAGTGGAGAAAACTTTGTCTAACAATCTCTGACCAGTCAGCAAAGAGTTGGAGGATCCTGGAAGGTAAAGAACAGTAGCTCAACAGAAATGTCAAAAGCTGCTAATTGTCTGATACATAAATATGTTCTAACATGTGCAATACATGCCAAACTATTAACTACAAAATCTGTGAAAAAGAAATGTTGTAGTCTTTAGGTAAAGAAGAATTAGGTTGCAACATTTCTTCTACTTCTTAATTTTACTTGAATAAATATTTATACTTTTACTTGGCTAAATATTATCCTTGTTTGGTACTATTAGTGTTTAGTGTATTCTTAGTTTAATGTATTCTTAGTTTAGCGTATTCTTAGTTTAGTGTATTTAGTGTATTCTTAGTTTAGTGTATTCTTAGTTTAGTGTATTCTTGGTTTGGTGTATTCTTAGTTTAGTGTATTTAGTGTATTCTTAGTTTGGTGTATTCTTAGTTTAGTGTATTTAGTGTATTCTTAGTTTAGTGTATTTAGTGTATTCTTAGTTTGGTGTATTCTTAGTTTAGTGTATTCTTAGTTTGGTGTATTCTTAGTTTAGTGTATTTAGTGTATTCTTAGTTTGGTGTATTCTTAGTTTAGTGTATTTAGTGTATTCTTAGTTTGGTGTATTCTTATTTTAGTGTATTTAGTGTATTCTTAGTTTTGTGTGTTCTTAGTTTAGTGTATTCTTAGTTTAGTGTATTTAGTGTATTCTTAGTTTAGTGTATTCTTAGTTTAGCATAATTCTTGGTTCATATTATTAGTTATTACTGTTTTTCTTTACAATTTGTATTTTTGTTGGGTGTAACTGGGACCCTGTGTACTTTGTACATACTGCAGTTTCGTTCCACCTCATGTATCACATGTAAGGTGAATGACAATAAAAAACCTTGAATCCTTGAATTTTGACAATTCAGACAAACGTCATTCCTCCATGATTCAGTGTGAGGCAAATATGCAGCAGTTGTGTCAGCTTTCAGAATAACAACAGCGTACTTTATATATATATATATATATATATATATATATATATATATATATATAT
>NC_056515.1:28236981-28265862 GCF_014905685.2 Nematolebias whitei | reverse complement strand
TATATATATATATATATATATATATATATATATATATATATATATATGAATCTAGTGCAGGGTTACTATTATTCAGGGTTATGCAACTGGTGGCCCGAGGGCCAAATCAGGCCCATGTGTGTGCTCAGTTCGGCCCATCAATGTGTTCATTTTTAAATAAAACTACATTTTAAATCGTAAAACAAACTTACTTAATGGGAATAACAGCTGGATATCTGGCCCCTAAGCTCTTGGCTTTGAGTAACTGTGGTCCCCTGAGCAATTTAGTTGAATAGCCCTGATCTAGTGTATGTTAGCTGAACCATATAAAGCTCTGTTACCTGTCGCGTCTTGTGTAGGAGTGATCCTTTCAGCAATCACAGCTTCTTCCGTTGCAGGAGCAGCCACTGCCTAAATATATAATAAAATAATAAACAAAACAAATAAAAGGAAGTTTGGCAATATTCTTTATACAAAAGAAATAACACTGTACCTCTTGTGGTGGGATGATAGATTCATTTAGACGGAATGTGACCTCTGTTTTTATGCTCTTTGCCCTCTCTTCTCTCCTCTTCTGCCTTTAAGTAACAAAGTGAACACATTCAGTACAATAACCAGTGAGTCATAAAGAAGGACACAAACACAAAACAATTTTTAATTGCCTCTTGCTGGGGGTGCAGCTGGCAGGGCTAGATGGTCTTCTAATGTCTTTGGTATCTCGATCGACTTTGAGCAACTGCAGCTGAGCGTACTCAGCATCACGACGCCACATTTCTGAATGAGTTAACTCTTCCATGGAAATAAGACGGGTCGTAAGAGCTGGAGGAACCACATGGGGCATCATCTGCAGTAAAGGCAAAATTCCAAACAGCTGACATTACAAGATGTAATGTGGCCAAATTTAAATCTCTTAAAGCAACGACAGGACTGCTTACCATTTTAGGTCCAGTATCAATGTGTAGAAGCTTAATCATAGGTGCTCCTGCCACTGGGGCTGAAACGATAGCAGGTCTAGAAACAACGGGTGATGACAGTTTAGGAAAGGTGATGTTGCTTTGTGAACTACCCTGCAACTGCAGCAGGCGAAGTCCCTGCACTGGTGTTTGTGGGAAGGTTGGGAAAGCAGGACGAAATTGACCTACAGACTCCTGCATCTGGGGCTGAGGGTTCCTGGGGGTTGGATTATGTAGAGGGTTAAAACTGAGATGTTTGGTTGCAGCTGAAAACACTTTTTTTTGTTCTCCACGTATCTTCTTTCCAGTGGCTTGATCCTTGTGTTTGTCCTTGGGCTGATAGGAGCCAAAGGTTTCATGGTTTGTAGTGTGCAGAGTGTGTGGAGCACTTTGTTGGAACATCACAGAAGGATGCAGTTTAAGTAACTTAAGGCCTAACACCTGAGGAGAAGAGTCATTCTGTGCACTGCTACTAGAAGGCAGTAGCACAGGGGGGCATTGAATAGCAGGACATGTGTCAGTAGTGGCCAGGAGGCCCTGTGAAGAGGGGATCAAGCTTTTCTTCTCCCTCTGCTGAACATATGGTGACTGTGCTTGGACAGAAAGTGGCTGCATCTCCTGAAGAAGAGAGAACTTGTAAGCGTTTGCGATTAAAGACAATATTTTACATGAAAAAGAACATTACACTTTTACCTGATAGCTCACACCTGCACCACTGGCACAGGAGAATATATTTTGTTTGGCATGATACTGGTTGGCTCCCGAGGGGATTTTGGTGGCGTTTTGCCTGACAGGTTGATCTGCCAACTCACATGATGTGACCAGATTAAACTGAGAGTCACTACGTCCTGGTTTGGGCGCACTTTCCTGTGTTTGAGGTGCAGCGGCAACAATAGTTTGAACAGGCGATACATTTGGTTCTGGGATGATTTTTGCAGGAGATGATGGCATTTTAGGTTGTGATGAGCTCATTCCAGGTGGAGCCACAGACGAGCTCTGCTGGGCTTGTTGAAGGTTGGAAAAAGAAGCTCCCAAAACTTCGCTCAGACTCATATAGTTGATGTGCTGCAAAAGAATACAGAGTTCGTAATAAGTTCACTTATTTTGTTTAAATAGTCTGTTATTACCTGCACCAGTCGGAATAAGTCTTCACCCAGGCGCTGCCTTGTTGGTGAAGTAACTGATGGTTGATTGAAGGAAGTTGAATCAGCAGTGGGTGCACCAGCTGTGGAGCTTTGTGGTTGGTGGTTTGGGGGATTCACAGCTGGATTAGGGAGATCCGCTCTACTTGAATCGGTAAATTCTGCTAAAAGAGTAGTTTTAGGCTGAGCAGCAGGAGGAGCAGGAGCTCCTGCGAGTTCAGGAGGACTTCTGTGGATTCAAAAACACAACAGAAAACTTCAGAACAGTTGCTTTTGTTGAAGAATCAGTTTACAGACTTGTAAACAACAAAAATCATTTTATAGCATGAAAAGACTTTAATATCTAATAAAGTCTCTATTTTGGCTCACAGTAAAAGCGTTCCTTCAGTAATTTACACCTTCATCTATAATTTCAAATTCAAAACTTACTTGGAGGAACTTGACATTCCTTCTACTCTTTCAGAGAAGTCAAGATCTTCAAGCTTTAAACTCTGAACAGAAAAATAATTCAACAGTTATTTCTGTCTTTGTAATAACCTGAATTCCACATGCGTCGACTAGGATTTAATCTGTTGGTATTAACCGTATCTGGTGTGCAGACATTTTTAGAGGTGTCCTCGTTGGAACCAGAAGACAACGCATCCAAATTCTTACTGTCACCACTTCTGTCTACAAAATCAGACACAGCAGTTATTATTATTTGTAATAAGAGACTAAGTGGTTTTTGTGATTTGACTTTTCCGCATACAGTACCTTCTTTTTCAGGCGTAACATCTAAGTCACTAAAAGACTGTTGTTGTGGACTGACACGTTCCTGTTGAGGATCTAAATTCAGCTGAAGCTCGTCTGATGGAAGAGGCATCCTCTGAAACGTCGGTTCCTCTGGTTCATCCATACAAGAAAAACTGCAAAGATAAAGAAACATTATTTTATAGAAATCCAGCCGACTCTCATGTTTACAAAAAATAAAATAAACCACTTTATGCAAAATTAACAATTCACAAATATTTGCAATTTCATTATGAATAAAATGATGGTGAAACTCTAGGTTGATACTAACACAGATGCGGAAAAACAGTAATTTGACTGATTAACAACAATAAACATTCACATTTTTAAATGTACAATTGCGTAATATTAGCAGTTCAATGCACTTTTTGACAAATACCTGCACACAACTATTTTCAATAATGCTAAATTAAAATAAAAACACAACAAAAAAGTAACTGTTTCAAATTACTTGTTAGCCAGGTACACCATTATTTACTGGATGACTTTTAATGTTTGATCATAAGTTTTTGTGAAAATAAAATTTCAATGCCAATAAATAGTCAGTTTCAGCACAAAGTAGAAAAGATGCAGCTATTTTTTAATTTTCATTTACCCTTTATTTATCCAGGTAGTCTCATTGAGCCACGAGAACTCATTTTCAAGAGAGACCTGTTTGGGGAGCAGATGGGGGTTAAGGGCCTTGCTCATGGGCCCAGGGTGGGGCGAATGAGGGTGGGGGCAGATGTGGGTGCTTCCCCTACCCCACCCACATTTTTGATGTTGTCGGTACCGGGGCTTGAACCAGCAATCTTCCGATCACAGGCCCACCTTCTCTAACCTCTGCGCCACCACTCCCCAGCTATGATTCACCAGATAAGAGTTCGTCACCCCCACACACTGATTATTTTGTAAAACAAAGACAGATTATTAGAAAGTTCTGATGAGGGCAAATATATCTGTGTACCCCAAATTGTGTACTTGCTGATACTGAACTATCACTGAGAGTTCAGTTACAGTGATATTTGCTAATATCTCCGTTTGTGTTTGTAAAGCAAAGGTTGAAAAGTTTAGAACACAGAACCATGCACACTAATAATCTACACAAAACTGAAGAGCACTTGGGGAACTCACACTTCGCCGTGTTGCAGATTATGATCTAGAGCAGTGATGGGAGTGTTAGCTGATCCAGGGTAGCCTGTGTCCACGCTGCTCTCCCTCTCCAGCTTCCTGTTCGCCTCAGGTTGCAGCACAGGGGCAACAGTCCATTGCATTTCAGGAACCTGGATGTGGGAACTGTAGCACTCAGTCTGGGGTGGAGAAGTGTACTTGTACTCCAACAAAATGAGTGAAGTGAGGATGGCAGGTGCTGAAGCTTTGACACGAATCACGACTCCTTCATCAGCTTCTCCCTCTTTAAAGTTCTTTTTACCACGGTGTCCCAGCAGCACCCTTCTATCAGCCCAACGCACCATCCACTCCAGCAGCCTGCTCAGCTCTGGAAACTGAGCCTCTAATTTAGGATCCAGGCCCTGCTGTAAGTCAGTCACAGCTTCAAAAGACACTGAAGACCCAAATATGAAGCTCTCAGAGGACTGCTCTGTGCTAAAAACCTTTTTGGCAGGGCTGGTTTCAGAACCAAGGACAGCTTCCTTGTTTCTTGTAGGTACACAGTTTTGCTGTCGGAGGCCAAACAAACCTTTCTGCTTCCCGGTTGTCAGTCCAGGATGAGAGCTGGCCCTGGAGTTGCAAGGTTCACTCCAAACGGAAGAAGTTTGCAGCTCAGGTTTTTCACTCCGTTTCACGGGTTTAAAGCAGCTACCAGCTCTGAACACTGGTGGAGCATTGCTCGTGTGTTTCCTCATGAGATGATGCTCTCCTTTTTGACGACGATGGATTGTAGAAAGTACATCAAATGTAAGAGAATGCAGCTCTCTCGCCCTCAGCTCAGAGCAGAAGCTCCTCAGCAAAGGTAACTCACTGCCAAAATCCCCTTCATCACTGTTATTCTTCTCTAGCAAATAGTAGAGGAAAAGCTCCAGGAAATTCAGATACTCCTCATCTTCAAGCTCAAACTCCCATGTGCCAATCACTGGTAGGGATGGCTGACCCGTCTTCCTGTCTTCAGTTTTGTCAACCTTCTCTTGAATGACATTTTTCAACTTCTTATTAACTTTCCCTTCTTTTTTTGTGCTTTTGTTCCTGAAAATAAAATCAGAGCACATAATAAAATACAGCACGTGTTTATAAGACTTCAAAATAAAAGTAGAGCAGCGTTTCCACTCTGCATACCTGGCTCTAAGGTGCTGTTCAGTAGAGACAGCCACAGATGTAGTCTCTGATGTGTCTATGTCACTGTACACTGGCTGAAAACCACCATCGGTTAGGGTGCTGGTGCTCATACTTGTACCCAGTGACAGCTGCCCCATCATGACTGTGTCATATTTCCTCCCCTTGTCCACTTCGTTCTCCTCTTTCTCCCACAGATGGAGAACAGGAGGGGCTAAGTGCCTCTGCAAACGTGCCAGATGTTTCCTCCTGTGTTTGTTTTTGTCTTGAATCAGGGTCATCATGGACTTGTTGGTTTCTTTTTTCTCTGCATCTGGAAAACATGAACAAATAATAATCAATCACACATAATCAGACTACCCGTGTTTTTTATAATATATTCAACTTTTCTTGCAATAAAAAAACTTTCAATCTTAGTTATTTATTTTTAAATATCAAATGCTTTCCTGAAACAGAGTAAAATCAAAACTTTCCCTTAAATCAATAAACAAGTTCAGGCGTTTAAAAAGTCTATTTGAAAATTTGTCTCATTTAGACAGAAATCAAAACACAGGAATTTCTCAAAAAACATATAAGAAAATTACATAAAAGAATTGTTTTTTAAGTGTGAAGCAAAAAGCAGTTAAATAAGATGGGCACAAGTCAGATAAAATTTAATTTTCTTTAAATACAACAAACTAGTTATAAAATATTCTATAAAATTTAGAAGCGTTTGTACCAAGAACATTGCACTGCTTCAATCTCTCCAGCAGTAATTTATATTTCTCTCTCAAAGGCACTCTGACAGACTCCTCCTCCTGTGGGAAGGCTTGCACAAGTGTGTCTGCCACCTATCAAAGAGTACAGTCAAATGTCAAAAAGTTCTCACTTAAGAGCAAAAATGACAGTATTTCTTTATACAATGCAGAATTTAATTAATCAAAACATTGTTACCACAGGCATAGGAGGTAGTTCAGACACCAGGCTAAGCATTATGTCTTGAAGAACTTCCTCGGCACTGAGAAAATGAGAGAAAGGCAGAAAACGACAAGCCCAGCAGAGAGCATCAACACAGGCCGAATTCACCTCTGAATCATCGCAGATCTAAGGAACACAGATATGGATAATTAAAATCAGTGGCAAAGATCGTTTTATATTTGCAATACACACATAAAACAGAGTGTGATACCTCTTCATCTCTTCCACGCTGTCTGGCAGCCTGATACCTCCTGCAATGAAGGGAGAGCTGATCCCTGACATGAAGCATCCAGCATAAAGCGCACAGCTCCCTGAAACAAACTTATAACAGAAAACACAACTGCAAATAAGCACAGAAAAATATTAGATATTTTACCATGATGTTCAAAATTAAGAAATGCAATGTTACTAATAGTGTGGATGATGTCGGAGTCCAGGCGACCGTCTTTATTAGGCCCTCGTCTAAAGTATCCATCCCTGGTGATCAGCTTCATCAGTCCTTCTGGGAAAGCCTTTTCCTCCTTATCAGCAGATGGATAGGAATACGTCTTCTTGATCTAAAAAAATAAATAAACCATTTATGAATATCATTCATTACATTCACAGTTGAGCACATTAATGTGTAAACTACACAACAAAAGCAACCACAATTTGACAGTTTTGTCTTTAATTCGTATTTCCTTTTCACATGAGAAACACCTAAAATTGTAGTTAAACAGAAAACTACAAGCACTTTAAAAAAAATGTGAATACTTGATTACAAATTTAACTCTTATTATACACTTATAAATCACAACTAGGAACATCACTTTTAGCAACAAACGAAGCCTTTAATTATCATAAATCCAATAAAAACACATCTTTTGGATTTTGGAAAGACAAACCTTGTGGAGAATATGTCTGGCACGGCGCAGACGACTGATGTACCACTGAGCTGCTGGATGGCAACAACGAGCAGACCTCAGAAGTAACAGTACTCTTTGGAGGACTCCAGACACTTTGTGACGACATGAAATTTCCTCAAATTGCCCCTTGGTCCCTATTTGATCCTGAACATGAAACACAGTGTTGCATCTTTTCATAGGAAAATGTATAAGTGTAAAAGTTAAAATGCTTTTGTAGTGTACCTGTGTGTTAGGAGAAGGCTGAGGGCAATAAAGAGGTGGAGAAGGTAGGTAAAGTCCAGTTGGCACCAGGGCAGGCAGGGAAGAACTCATGTTTTTGGCTTTTTCCAACAAAGAAGACAAAGGCAACGATATAACATCGACTCCTGCCATGACTGAAGCTTTCAGAATCTCTTGCACAGAAGCCCATAACATGTCCCAATCTTCTCCTTCCAAAGGATCTACAGAAATGGGTGCAACAAATTTAGATTTGAGTTATATGACCACATCATTCTCAAACTTATTTACACATGTGAGGTTCAACTAACCTGTTAAACTCTTGTCTTCATCTTTATCAGCACACTCTTGGGAGTCAGTTTTATTGCCAAGATGACTCCCCAGCTCAGCCTGAAAAATGCTTTCTGGTTGTAAAACCGTTGGCAGGTGGAGCTCTCTCCTCCTGACCCTGTCATGGAGATGTTCACAAAAACTGGTTATAGTTTGAAAGCAACTCTTATGGATGCAGTATCATCTCTCTTTGTTCGTTTGGTGGTTTTAAACCTACTGAGTGAAGTCACAACGTTCAGTGCAGTAACTGATATAGGCCAGACTCAGAGTGACAGCCGTCTTCCAGTCCCCGAGATGATAAGCCAACCACACAGCCTCAGGAAGCAGCCCCCCCAGCAGGAGCAGGTCCAGGGCATAGTCCACTGTCCAAACTTCTGACAGATGTTGCTGTCGAACTGCCTTAGCCGCATCCTCTTGGCACAGAGGCACCAAACGGCCAACGTTTGGGGCTGAAAAAACAAAGGCATTGATGTATTACCATAAAGCAACAGTAATAAATAAATAAAAAATTTAAACTGACAAGAAACGTTTGAAAACAAACTGTGAGGTAGAAGTAGCGGAGGCAGGACAGCCACATTATGAGCAGGCAGAATGAAGAGCGGCTGGTTGGTGAAATAAGAGGCCATGAATCTCCCAAGGGTCTGAACTACGGCACTGGCTGCATCGCTATGAAGATTCATTGGCAGCCAGGGGCAAGGAAGACGATCTGTTGAAGGGGATGAGGACAGGGACAGAATATGCATATATCTTTTTTTGTAGTAACTACTACTTCTTGCACAACCTGTAAATAGCCAGTAAAGCTGGATTTATGATGTCTCCAACGCGCATTATAGACACCTGGAGAGGACAGGACACAAATCTGCACTCCCAAAGGGTTCCAATGTCAGTTTTTAACAAGTTGATATTCCCACTTTCTTAACAAATGTGGTTAAAAAAGGAAAAATGCCATTATTTTGATGTATTTTTCTCACTTGTTACTTCTGTTTCTGACATTTGTCAAAGGTAAAGCCAAAGAAAACACTTTATATATTGTGTTTCTGAGGAGAAATGGTCTAAAAGTGTTTATCATTATCACATGTACCTTTACGGCAGCTGCTGGCTTTTCAATAGGAAAAAATTATATATTTGATTCGAAGCAAAACACATTGAGTTCATAACCTTGTCATTACAGTGAGAAATAGCATCAGACTTGTTTGTGCAGCTCTAAACATTGGTTTGCCAAGACCTTGAGTTATTTAAACGGTCAGTCTTATTTGTATGGAGCAAAAGTTCATCTAGACAGTATTAACATACACTTTGAGATACTATTGATTATCATAGAGTAAAAATTACTTTACAATCTGTACATAAATTCCTTTTTCGCACACTAGTGCCAAAAGTTTCAAACTTTCCGTTTGAATGATAATAAAAATGCAGAAATCAGATTAAACACATTAAAACATCTAAATAATGTATATTTGTAGAAAATCCGACTAACTTTCCCAGTTGAGTTTCAGGTTATTCATAACCAGAAGAAAATCTTTATTAAGAGGAGGGTTTATAGTCTACATAAAGGTCTAACATGGATTAATATTGTGGGTGCTTTTTCACAATTATGTTTGTGTGCTCATCACCAAAAAGGTTTAACAAAGGTCTCTGGTTCAGATTTTTTAAATACGGTAATTAAACATGTGTTGTGTTGTTTTTGGCTCAGTAATGCACATATTCAATGTTATTAAACAGAAAGATGTATGCATGTATACATGGATGGATGTAGTATAAGTGGATACACTAACTTCAGGAGCTAAATTCAAACACTAAAAAAAATGTTATTCATGACCAACCTGTTATGGAAGTCAGACTGTCAATCTGGTTCCCAGCACGAAGCAAAATCAGCTGTGCCATGTGGTCCCCAAACTCTTGGGCTTCCTTCAAACGGTACTGGGACAGCAGACTATAAAGGAGCGCCAGACAAAGCCTCGTCTCCTGGAAGACGCTTCGTTTACTACCTAACAGGAAGACAATTGATTATTATTAAGATAACCTAACATGTAAAAGAGTACTTTGATTTGTTTGGAGTGGTTTAAATTTTACTTTTGCAGGCCTCTTCACAGATTTGTAAACGCCATGCTTCTGCACTTTTTGGGTACAAACCACACAGGAAAAGATGTTCGCCTAAAAAGACAAGAGGGAAATTTCAAGTTAAACAGCAATGTGTGCAATTACATCTACAAAGTCTTCTCTGAAAACTCTGCTTGGGGTTGAAACTGAGAGAGTGGGGTATGTTTAGACACTTCACACTTTGATTTGATTAGAGGGCTGTGTTGTAATGATAAAACAATTATAGATGCATTTTGACTATTTGCATACTTTCAATTAATGTACTTCCAGTCAAATAGTGTATCTTGCTCAGTCATCTTGTGCATGTGTCTGTTATGTGCATGCCACAGTCAGGACTGTCCACACTTCTGAGTAACACCTATTGTGTCCCTCAGTATTATGTTTTTAAATGCAATTAAATAGAACATTATTGTTTAACAAATGATTCAGAATCTTGCCTGAAAATAGATTTTACTCTCCACTTCTATTGAAATACCAATTAAGAAATAATGCACATATTATATCTTCTATATTTATTAATACACCTACATAAACACCCAATAACAGTTTGTAACTGTTTTCTGGTGCAAACCTGCATAACTCAGCAGTGAATGGCCCTCCTCTAGACTTTGTCCTGTAGCCTGCAGAGCTGTTTGGATTTGGGACATGATGACAGACAACATTTGATCTTCCTCTTCCCAGCCATCACAGCCTTTGAACCTTTTCAGTTCTTCTGCATACTGCTGAGTTATATTATAGACCAGCTGCCATACTCCCAGCAATCTAAAACAAAGAGAAAACACCACAGTTGTCAAGTTTTGAGACAACTAAATTCAAGAGTCACCACATAGCATGTCTGATATCACTTCAAATTATTTGCTTAATGAATACAAAGTAAAAATAGACTGTCTTTACCTGCTAGAGGGTCGATGAGGAACAGGTAGAGCCCGATGTGTAGAAACAGATTTTTCTGTGTTCTCATTTTGTAGCAGATGTACCTGATATACATCTGAAGGCCAGACATGTGGCTGAGAAGGAGTTACTTCCTCCTCAGAAGACCTGTAAATTCTTTGATGTAGGCTATAGGCACGGTCAAGAGAATCAGTGACCAGCTGCAAGATGTTTATGATTCTGGACAGACTTTGAGATGATACGAGACAGTGCCCAGTCTGGTAGGAGTCAGGGTGAGGGGTTAGCAGAAGGTGTACAATACATTTACTAAACTCCACCAACAACCCCAAGCAGCACAGCTCAGCAGATGAAGCCCTATCCCAGGGAAGGAATGAAAGAAGGGATTTGATGAGATGCAGGAGGCAAGCAAAAGTGGAGTGATTCTTTTCTCCTGTGTGGACCGTGGAGCTGGGCAGCAAATGGAGCAAAGCAGCAAATCGAACTACACAGCGGAGTGTATGCTTCATCAAAGAAAATCTGTGTTCAACAGCATTTCCCAGTGACATGCCAAAAGCCCAAGCTGTTAACAGCCTACTCTGGATCCTTCCTAACTCCTGCTGAAGAGGAATCTTCTCAGATTCAACAAAGTCTTTATAAATTGGGTCAGCAAGAAATGCAGGGTCATTACAAGTTTCCATGGCATGAAGAGTGTCAAACATGGAGGCAAACTCCAAACGACCTCCTTCCTCCATATGAGAACCAGCAGGAAGTCCTTCTAAATCAGACTCATCCTCAAAGAAGGCCTAGGAAAGCACACAAATAAACTAATGTAAACAAACATCATGTAAGAATAAAGTTTTTTAACCATCAGCCATGATACGTCACAACACTTTAAATTCACTTTCAGACAAATTCTAGAAATGTTTCCATAATATTAAATTGTAATGACCTGCATGCTTTCAAGAAGCTCCTTGGTGCCACCCAAAGTCTGCTGGTCCTGCAGGAAAAGTGGCAACTTGGATGCATCTGTGTCCACTGAAATGGCTGAGTCTGAGAATTTGGGCCGACATGTAACAGCAGGGTTGAACTCATCAAGGGTGATGTCCAGGTTCAAGCAAGATACAGACTCCAACCAAGCCTTCACGTGAACCTGAAAATACTGGAAGTGAGTGAACTACTATACAACCAAGAAAAAATTGTAAACAATATAGCCATATAGTGAGAATGTTTCTTTTAAAATCTGTTTTCTTGTCAAAATGATCTGGTTAATCACCCGTGATTTATCTAGTTTGCAGCTGGCCTTCTCAAGATCTTTGCTAACATCTTTTAGAAGAGTCTTTAGGAACACAGCAGGAGAAGGCGTGTCGAGGACTCTCATAACTGTGGCCATGTAGCCATCAGACACAATCAGATACAACAGTCGTGGGTGCCACGTCACAGAATACCGCTGCCTCAGGATGTCACGCACAGACATGCTCGAGCTGGACAGGGAGGCTTCGCCTTTCACTGCAGACACTGGCAGTCTGCAAAGTGCACAGACATCACACATTTTATTCTAGATTTCCATTTCATTTCCTACTTTAGGTTAAAATTATAAGTAAAACAATCATTAGAAAAGACTGGATGAAAAAGATTTAGGAACAAAAAAATAAGAAACTGTCAAATCAAACAAATATATAACTACAAGTCAAATGAGTTTACCTGTAAGTGACCAGTGGGTGCAAGGGTAGGAACTGTGCAGGACCAAAGTCAACATTGCAACCAGAGCTTGTTAAAGTCAGAAGTCCCCCTAGACGAGCCAACATCAGAAGGGAGCCTCTTTTCAAGACGCAAGCCAAGAAAAGGCCTCCAGGTGACCAGCAGATACTGCCCACCCAGTATGACCTTAAAGAGAAAATATGTTACAATTTAACAAGAACACAAACATTCTCTTTTTCTAACAACAACAGGATACTGGTACTTGTAATTTGTAGCTACGTCTTGATGAAACATGTTGGAAGTTTGATTTTGGCCATAAAATGTGAAGAAAGTTCTTTTTTTCTTTCGTTATACCAGGATATGAACATGTAGTGCTGCACTCATTCCTTGGTTTTGACTTTCCACATGTGGTTGTTTGACAAATGCAAAATGACAACATCTCTGGTTAAGTTTATTTTTGCACACTCACCTTATATATTTAGATGGAATATCAGCTTTCTTACTTCCACATCCACCAAGGCCACTTGATATTGTGGTAAAGTTCTGTGTGCTCACAAACAGAATCTGTGTAGCCTGTATTTAAAACAAGGTACAATATGTTTTTTTTACTGTTTTAACAATCAAATATTCTGAACTAAACAGATCAAGAAGTTGCAAATGAACTAGAAAGGCCATATTCTCACCATGGGCTTTCTCTGGTTCAAGACAATGGCTAACAGTTGACCATCTGGGGAGAAGGCTGGTACCAAGGCCCCTCTTGACTTCACCGGGTGACATAGTGGGCTGAGATGAGACATGGAGCATGTCTTGGTAGCCCACTGTATGTTGTAACCAGCAGAACTAAAAGAAAAAATGCTCACATTTAAAAAGAATAAGACATAAAACTCAGTGTGGCACTGACGTAGACCTGTTCACTCACCCCATCCTCACATGGCCTTCTTTCCACCGAATTTTAAGAACAGTGATTAGAAGCTGATTCCCAGATGTGAAAACAAAGGCTGACAAGCAAACGTCACCCATAACCTAAGAAATTATGAAAAAACTTATTATGCTATTAGCTATAATGCCTACATATTATAGGTGTTGCTCTCTAAAATCAAGTCATAAATTGAGATAGTGCACAAATATATATGTTATTTAGTATGTAGACCTCTGTCTTGACAAAGATGGTGTGCTGAGATGCTTCTTTATCTTGTGAAGAAGGCAATACGGTCTCTTCAAGAGGCTGTATATGCACCCAGTGTCCCTTGACAGGGCCATCTCGTAGACCTGTGAGGTCTCTCACATCTGTACACTCCCACAGGAGCACTTGGCCAGTTATAGCTACCAGGAGCACACGCATCCCATCACATGAAACCTGAAGAGACAACTTTGTAGAGTTCTCTGTGAAAAAGCAGACATATTTAATTTAAAAATTAGTGAGTCAATGACATGCAAAAAAATACAAATTAGTTATTATTATACTAATGATAGAAGTAAAAAGTAAATTTCAAGTTGAGATTTCACCTTTACATGTTTTTTAACTGACAGGATTGGATTTGATGACTGCTATGTTTATATATGACACCACATGTTAAAAATGTAAACAAACTGACCAAAAAAATAACCAGCAGGTCAGACTATTTTCAAATTAGTTGTCAGATTCAAGGTCTAAACATATACAGTGCAAACCTTTAGTTGAGGATACTATCTGAGCTACTTCAGGGACTGCTGCAGAAGTTTTTAATAAATCTTTATCCCTGTTCCACAGAAATAGTTCTCCTGACACCAAAAGTCCACACAGCCACATCCCTGGAAAACACCAACAGTTATGTACAATCCAACATGACAATATTGTTTTTAATTTGTTTTTAACAAAATACTCTCACCATTATGGGATGAAGCCATTATCACCACATTGTTCAGCAAATGATGAAGTTTAGGTGTCTTCTTCTTGGTGCGACCAGACACCATGTTGATCTCACTGATCCGTTTATCATCTAACAGAAACACAGACTCCTTCTCCTGAGGAGTAATGGCACAGTTCAATTGTTTTCTCAAAGATGACTAGTACATGTGGTAATCTAGTGGTTATTTTTCAATAGTTGACACCTCTCACCTGCCCGAGCCAGCAGAATCGCGGCCATGGTTTCTTCCGTTTGATACTTGATGACAAAATAACTTCCAACTTCAGCTCCATGTTTATTAATCTCTACCTACTGATGATGCAAAAAGTCTACCTGGATAGTCATGTATTCATTAATAAATGTGTAAATGGGCTTTGATAATAAGTTAAATGTACTAATAACATTAAAGTTTGCGTTATTAACAGAAGACAGACTTAATAACCTCACAAAAAAAAACAAAAAAACAACGAAACATTACCTCAGTTATCCGCACCGTTGTTGTAGCGTTAGCTTCCTAGCTAAAAGTGTATACAGTAGGCGAACTGTTCACTAAAAATCATAACTTGACTAATTAAACAACACTCGCCATAGTCACAGGTAAAATCATTTGAGATTAGGGCAAGCGTGTAAAAGAAGCACTGATATTAAATATTTTATCGTAAAGAAAATATACGCTTCATTTGAAAGTATCATTTCCCATGATCCTCTAGGAGGAAGCTCCAGTCCGTTGCCGTAGAAACGTAACCGGAAGTCGTAAGTTTTTTTTTTTAAGAATTTTATTAACAACAAAAGCAGAACAACGGAACAATGAGGGACAAAAAAAATGTGTCTCGTCTACAAACTGACAACTTTTATAACAAACAATTATATCTTTGCAAGACCCAGAACTTGTGTTAATAAATCTATTCGTTAATCTTAATTCTTTATTATTATCATTGCTGTTCAGCACTTTGCTTATTATGATTGAAGAGTTTCTGGGGTCAAAGGCAAGACTTGTTTTACAAAAGAGTACAAAACTCCCAAAATGAGATACATTTTTTTTAAACTAAACAAAGTAACCACACTGGAAATAATGAACTAAAAAATGGGGTGGGGGACTAAAACAAGACAAAAGAATCATGACGAAAAACCATTCATTCATTCAACCTTTATTTATACAGGTTAATCCCATTGAGTCTTGTGGACTCATTTGCAAGAGTGACCTGATTTTAACAAAGAGTGATAAAAATACTGGGCATCAAAGACAACAATAGACAACCATGAAGGATGCGTACATTTATTATTATTTTTTAACAAGTGAAAATAAAATGGTAATTAAAAGGATATACCAGAAGAGATAAAAAAAAAGAGCTACAAAGCATTGCAAGAGGGTTAAGTATTGGACAAATAAACAAAGAAAAGTAAATGCAAATGAATTAATCATATAAAATAATCACATAAATGTATTTATTTATTTTACCTTTATTTAACTCAATGAGATCAGAAACCTCTTTTTCAAGGGAGGTCTGAGCCTAAAGGCAGCCTGACCATGCCTTTGTGCATGTAAAATAAACGAGGCTCAAATAGTCCTATATATGAAACACAGTTGCATAGTGAAACTTGGCCAAAATTTCAGAAAACCACATTTGCAAGAACTATCAATACAATATGTAAATGACTTCAAAAAGGTAGAGGATTTACAGGAAATCATTTGATATTTTTTGCCTCATCGCCTTTCATTTTGTAAATATTTATTTTATACAAAGAAAATTTGGTGAAAATGTAATAAAGAATGATTAATTTCTGCCCATTTATTGATTTAAAGTGATATTTGAATAGCATTTTATTTTATCATTTCACCAGTGATTGTCTAAGTTTAAATTCTTGTAGATAGTAAAAATGCTTCTTTTTCCCCCTATTGTCCTGAATGATGTTGCACAAGCATTTTTTTGCCAGCAGATGGCAAAATGCTACAACAGGATTGCATTTTTAAACATACAATAAATGAAATTAATTCTGATAGAAGATGGCTAAATCTCAGCTGCAGAAAGAGTGGCATATGGTACTTTTTATATTTCATCTCCTTCAGGTCACTCTTAACTAGGTCATTTTTCTCTAAGGTGTTTGCAACCTTATCTGAATATTTGTGTGCAGTAAGTGATCTTTCTCACCATTAACGTGCTTTGAGATAACTCTTAAGTTTATTATTGCCTTGTTACATGGAGTTATTATGTCTGCCTTTAGGCCCCTGCTGGTATTTAATTACCCCTGCAGCCTCTCAGCATTTCATCATGATGAAGATGACGTCTGCTGTTGCCTGTAGGTGGAAGAGAGGACTTCATCAGAGCATAATTGGTTCATTTGCCACCGCCTGCCAGCTGCAGATGGAGCACTTTATTTCTGTCACTTCCAGGTTCCCACTCAAAAAAGCATTGTGAGAGGGAGAACTTGACATCCTGAGATGGAAACGAGGATCCCAAAAAATTGTAATAATCTGACTTTTGTGAAGCATGTTTTTTTTATTCATTCATTATTCCATTTTAACACAATGTTCAAATAATTACTGTCACCATGGTTGACAATTTTTGGTAAATTATCTGATTAGGTTCCCTGCATATTGGTTTAGGATTTTTGGTAATTACATGTTTTAGACACTGATTAGATTTATTTGTAATTTCCAGCTCTTTGATGCTTTGATTTCATCAGTTTGTCCACATAATTCTATTTATCTAATGCTGCTTTACTAAATACTAAGACTGACTCTTCTTACTTTACATGTAATTATTTTGAGGCTTATCTCCCATCTCTAATCTTTCACATGCACAATCAGCATTAGAACATCAGTTGGCATGGTAACCTCATTTGCCATCTGCAGGCCCCATTCATGCTGAAAAATGACACTCGGGGAAGCTGTCAAGAAGCAGTTGAGTATTCTTCAACAACAGAGGGTCAGAGTGTCTGCAGCAAATCTCAGTGCTTTGGAGTGTGTTCAGCTGTCATTGTTTGAAGATTACAAATAGATGTTTTTGAAGGATTTGATAGAGGTTGAATTCATCACGTTTTTGACATTTTTTTTGTGTGGGATGGTGCATGATCAGAGTGCAAGATTGTGTGCCAAGGACTGACAAATGTATAAGGTGTTTTATGATGTTCAGGTTTTGTGGATGAAAACTGACTTTAGAAATATAGGTTGACGTCACAAAAGCTAAAATTGACAATTAATACAGGAAACCATGAATTTAGTCAGGATTTTAGAGAGTTTGGAATGGACCAAACATTTTGAACATTTAGAATGTCCATCCATCATCTTTACACACTTCTCCCTTTTTGGGTCACAGGGCAGTTGATGCCTATCTCCAGCAGTCACTGTGCAGCAGGTGAGGTTCAACCTGGACAGGTGGCAAGTCTATCACAGAGACACGGAGACAAATAAGACAAACAACCATTCACACTCACTCATATCAGAGTACAAAGAGAAAACTCACTTCTGCACAGGGAGGACATGAAAACACACAGAAAGGCTGAGAGACAAACCTGCCACCTTCTTGCTTTGAGGCAACAGCTCTAGCTACTTTTATTATTAATATTTAGAACAAGTACCACATGGTGCAATGCTTACTTTTTGAAAGATTCAATAAGATGATTGATAAATATCAGTGAGTGTGTACAAGAGTGTCAATAATCCATTCATCCGACTATCCATCCATTTCCCTTTGCTTGTTTTGGAGTTGGTTTGCGATGTCAGCAGCCCAAGCAGGGAGGAAGCCCAGACATTTTTTTCACAACCAGCTCTTCTTTAAGGATTCCCAGGTGTTTCTAAACCAGCAGAGAGACCTATAGCCTCCCTAAAATGTCCTGAGTGTTCCTCAGGGTCTTCTCCCAATCGGTCATGCACAGGAAACCTCAGAGAGGTGTACAAGGGGCATCCTTACCAGATGCCCAAACTACCACACCTGTCTCCTGTCGATATGTAAGGGGCTGCAAGTCTCTCTTGGATAACTCAAATATTCACCCTACCTCTAAATCAATAGCTATTTTAGTCGATAATTGTTTCCAATCTTAGCAAAGCTAATTGGCAAATAGATTTACCTGTTTAGAAAAAAAAAAGAAGATTTGAAAGAGCAATCAAAGTCCTTCCAGGTCTCTGATGGATTAAAGCTGTAAAGTATGAAATCAAACATAAATGGGTATAAAATTTGTCGTCATTATCGGCATTGTTTTTATGTCTATATTCTGATTTACTTCATTTTGTATTTTGCTTTGTGTGTTATTGTTTTGTCTGTACAGCACTTTGGTTGGCCTTGTTGCTGTTTTAAGTGCTTTATAAATAAAGTGGTATGGTATGGTAAAATTGTTTAGTCTGTAGTTTTCCATTAATATTGAATGCAATTCTGAAATGCGGGTCCACACTCAGTGTAAACAAAGCACATGTTCACTTGACTAAATTAAAAACCACAAGGAAGCTTGAGTCACATAACTGATCTACGGACGGTTGGCTTCAGTTTGTGTTGGTAAACAGGATGTTTAGTAAAATTAACGTTCGAGTGCTTTTCAGTCAGGATCTGCTTCGCCAAATCCGAGGCCCACGGTCTTGAGCTGGAAAAGGGTTGAGTGCCCTCTCTGGGTCAGCGAGGACATCCTGCTCCAAGTGGAGGAGTTTAAGTATCTCTGGGTCTTGTTCATAAATGCGGGGAAAAAAGGAGTGTGAGATCGATAGGCGGATAGGTGTGGCATCAGCAGTGAAGCGGGTGCTGTACCGGTCTGTCGTGGTGAAGAGAGAGCTGAGTCAAAAGACAAAGCTCTCGATTTACCAGTCGATCTACGTTCCTACCCTCATCTATGGTCATGAGCTTTGGGTTGTGACAAAAAGAACGAGATCACGGATACAGGTGGCTGAAATGTTTTCTCCGCAGAGTGGCTCTCACTTAGAGATAGGATGAGAAGCTCGATCATCTGGCAGGGACTCAGAGTAGAGCCGCTGCTTCTGCACGTCGAGAGGAGCCAGTTGAGGTGGCTCGGGCATCTGTTTAGGATGCCTCCTGGACGCCTCCATGGTGAGGAGTTCCTGGCACGTCCCACCGGGAGGAGACCCAGAGGAAGACCCAGGACACGCTGGAGGGACTATGTTTCTCAGCTGGCATGGGAACGTCTTGGGATTCTCCCAGAGGAGCTGGCCCAAGTGGCTGGGGAGAGGGAAGTCTGGGCCTCCCTTAGGCTGCTACCCCCGTGACCGGACCCCTGAAAAGCAGAAGAAAATGGACGGATGGATGGATGGATGCTTTTCAGTCATATTTTCATAGATTAACACACACACACATGGTATTTGGCAGCTGGTCACGCATTTGCTCACAAACTGAGTTTAAAGACATTAACCTTCAAAATGGAAAAGTATTGTGTGTGTTTTGTTTGTTTCATTTTGTTGAACAGTCTTTTTGACTTTGCAATGAAAGCCTATAATTTCTCAATCAGCAGACAATAGACAGAAACTGACTCAAAAAACATTGAATCGTTTCTCAGCAGAAAGCAGAAGGTACGTAACTTGTGGTGAACCATTGAACTCATCAGGCCATAAAGCATGTTGCTAATGGCACTAATATCTCATCACGGGTTCTGCGGGAAGGCAGGAGAGGCTTACTGCAAACCATATTTTAAATTAAACCCAGGTTAATTTCTGAAGAAGAAAAAGTCTGGAAGAAAGGCCTGTTGTGTCTATTATAACAGTTAATGATGCACAGAAACACACTCACACGCAGGTACATTAACTTCTTTGTAATGCAGTCACATGCTGTGGTGCCATTATATTTACAGCACATTCATTTTGGCAGCTACAGGAAACAGTTATCAGATGTAAGCTGGGTGAGCAGTCATGCATTGACTGTAATTTCTATCTGACTGTCATCTACCTGCATGTCCTTAAGTGTAACAAGAAAACCAGGTTATTATAGTGATAAATGCTCCATTTTTAGGTGCATCTCAGGCATAATGTCAAATATGAAACAAGAAACATGATGTCACTTTCTCCCTTTTAAACACAATTATTTTTGTCACTGTTAAAGCATGCATATGTCACTTCACTGCATGCAGTTTTGATTTATCATCCGAAATAAAATAGTGAAATTAAAATAATTTGAACCCACAAGCACAAAGAAAGTATGCTGGAGACCTACTTGGCAATGTTTGAAAATATTTTAACTTAAAGCATTTCGGTTCAACTGCATGCTCAATTGGTTTTAGCTACAGTCTGTGTTTCTTGTCTTTAGTTATTTCTAACCTGAGACAGATTCATCCTACAATGCATTTCTGTATTGCTTTTAGGACACATTACTGTGGTTATTTGCAATGGAAATGCATTCGTGCACTCATGTTTAAATTTTATATTTGTGCTGAGATGCTGTAACTTCTGGCTTAATTTTGTGTGTGGTTGATGTTTGCTGAAGGTCATGTAGAAAACATAAAGTGCTACATAAAGTGTATCATGAGCATCCTTAAATCTTTCAGAAGTTTAAAACCACAATTTTGAGGCTTCTTAGATGCATATTTTTGAAAAAGTGCATTTTTTTAATCTGGTTTAATAGCAAAATGTTACTCAAGAAGACACATGTTGATTACAAAATTACACAAAATGCACCAAAAAATTCTCAAAACAACCACTAAGACAAACATAATAACTATAACAAGGCTGCGGAAACCCTGAAGAGTCATTGATTTACAGCAACAATTTCAAAAGAATTGGGATGTTACGTAAAATGTAAAACACAAACAACAACAAAAAAAAGTGCAAAACTCATAAATACTTTTTATTCACAATGGAACAGTAAACATTAAATGCTTAAATTACAAAATGTAACATTTAAGGTCTAAAAAAGGAATTCTAAGTTTGATAGCAGGAAAAAAAAAATCATAAAAAGTGGCAACCACATCCTCCGTACTAAAAAGGAGAGGGGCCAGTTATCAACGTACAGTTCAAAAGCCTGCCTTGCTGATGGTATAGGGGTACATTATTGGCTATAGTATGGGCAGCTTACACATCTGGAAAGGCACCATCAATGCAGAAAATATCATAAAAGTTTTAGACAAACGTCCTTTCACCAATGGACACACCTCTTACCAAACATTTGGTGCATAATGAAACAAACAAACAAACAAACAAACAAACAAAAACTGACAAAAACAAGTCCTGCGTCAGACAAATAAAACCACACTTTCTCCAAAAAGTCCAGCAGCTGGTCTCCTCACTTCCTAGACATTTGCAAACTGATCAAACTTACATTTTTTCTTTAAACCTTGAATATGTTTACTGTGTTCTATTGTAAACAACATATGAAGTGATGAGATTTGCAAATGGGTGGCATGGTGGAGCAGTTGGTAGAGCTGTTGATCTCAGCGAGAAGGTCGCTGTATCAAATCCTGGCCAGAGGCCTTTCTGGGTGCAGTTTGCATGTTCTCTATGTGCATACGTGGGTTTTCTCCAGGTACTCCAGTTTCCTCCCACAGACCAAAACATGCATGTTAGGCTGATTGGTAACTCTAAATTGTCTCTATTGAGTGAGAGTGTGAATGGTTGTTTGTCTCATTTGTCTCTACGTGTCCCTGTGATGGGCTTGCAACCTGTCCAGGGTGTCCCCTGCCTCTCGCACAGTGACTGCTGGATATGGACGCCATTGACCCCCGCGACCTGGAAAGGAAGAAGCGAATGAATAGATGTTTCTGTAGCAGAGTTTAGGTGTCTCTCCTCAAAGCAGACTAAAATATAGTACTGCAGCAAAAAGTACTACTTGTAAAACTTTTTTCAATCAATTGCACAATGCCCTGTTGCAATAAGACAGGACAATTAGCCATAACTGCAACATGAAAAGTTGTGCTTTTCTGTTTTAATTTAAACATACAGTGTGCACCCACTAATGAGGACGACCTTTGGAGTTTGTGATTTTCATTTCTAAAGAAAAGATGTCAACTTGCATCTTAGCGCTGCTCCTGCACACTTGAACCAGTGAAGATGATTGAGTAAATAAATAACTATTAAATAAATAAATATCTGCTTTTACAACATAACATTTAAAAAGAGTACAGTTTCTGTTGGGACTCATTTATTATTGGGTCCTTCCCCTTTAAGTTTGATATGCTTAAAAAAAAAAAGGGTGGGAAAAAAAAAGCTTCCTTTGTCATCTCACTAAGCCCCGCCTCCTCTCTTATCCTATTGGTCAAGGCGTGGGAATATTCAAATGAGGCCTTGATTGATTGGCTGGGAACCGGTTTCCAGAGCGCACGGGACTTGTTTCCCATTCCGACGTCGCTTTCTGTCGCTCACGCGCATCGCTCAGTCTGCTGACCGTGATGATACGCAAGTGTCCAGACGGACAAACCCAGTCGGTGAAATCTTGTTCCGTACGGGTGGCGAGCATGTCGAAGAAGTAGCTCAACTACAGCTTAATGGAGCCAGCTTCATCAATGGATATTTCTCCTGAGGTTTCCAGGGCTCATCGTGAAATCCGCTGCGATAGATTTTCTTCTTCTTCTTCTTCTTCTTCTTCGAAATAAATCCACCTTCCGAGGAGGATGGGAACCAATCAGCCGATGCGAACCAAAGATAAACAAGCCTTATGATAAGACTAAACTCTGTAAGAAATTGTTTACATTATTTTTCATTTCTAGAGAAAACGTAGGATAATATGTTAGTTCATATATATATATATATATATATATATATATATATATATATATATATAGTGTGTTTAATGCTTGACCATCAATGGTGTTCACCTTAAACGCACAATTTTAGCTGTTTATTTTCAGACTCATTTGCAATATGCAAGTTAGGCAGATTGGTAACTCTAATATGAAACTTTAAAAACTAGACAATTGGTTTTATGTTAAAGTTTTGTGCATGCATGCTTCTTTTTATTACACATGAGTGGTTGTCAACCATTATCTGTCTGCACATGTGCACTGGATGATGGCTTTGCATGCACTTTCTGTCAGCATGCCAGTGCTTTGAAGTATATTATCAGTTCAGGGGTGCCTCTGAGGGGTCTCAGTTCTATTGTCTGCAGGGCTGGAGGTGGGATCATTGCACCTCACTGTACTGATGGCAACTGGGGTTGAAGGTTAGCCTCAGCAGAGGTTTTCTTCAGGTTATTGGCCAGGTGTGAAATTCAATCCTGCATGCTTTTTTTTTATCCCTTTCCTGCATTTTGCCACATCCTTTATTACTTAGAGAGATGGGGTGTCAGAGCTCACCACCAGAGGCAGGGAAGGGGAAAAAAATGACTGCAATTTGATGCTTTATTATCTTCAGAGTGTCATAATGAAACATTTTCCACAACACATGACATTGATTTAGCTTTTTTTTAAGTCTTAGCTGGATCTTTAGCTTTGTGTTTTTCATGTTACAGCCACTTACATGACACTTGCAACAAGAACTGGGCAGTATGCATTCTTTTAAAGAATGCTTTTCATGTCAGTTTATAACTAAGATCATCCTAATTTGAGGAATACATTATATTGATAATGCACTCAATCTCATGGGATATTGCAGTTTCTCAAGTGATCTGTTAACATACCAGAGTGTGTGTTGGGGATGACTTCCAGCTACTACCACACACATTTCTAGCTCAGTATCTAAAATGGACTGAATTAAAAGCTATAAGGTTGATTGCTGTAGTGGTCGTTTTGAATTTTATTAACTTCAAAAGTTAATCCATTGTAGAGGTACAAACGATTGCTTTCTGAAAATGTCATTAAAATCAGTTCAGTTATTCATGAAATATTTTACTAACAGTACAGACAAATGAGCGCAGACATGGACAGAAACCATACTGCCTTGCCTTCGGCGGCGATAATTATTTGTTCGTGTTTTGTTGCCTGCGCCTAAACTTGTTTTTGAGGCTTTAAAATTTGCAGTGATTCTCAGCAGGCAGCGTGCAGGTTATCCCCACAGGGGTTTCCCTCTGATCCCGGCATTGCACCCCAGTAGTAATTCCAACTCGGTGAAGAAAAGGGATTTGTCATTTTGGCTGCCTGCTTCCCTTTGCGTTCTGAGGAACGAAGCTGAGCTCTGATTTATTGTGAAGTTTCCCCAGGCTCGCTCAATCTCCCAGCTTCGCCAAATTACTGACGGAAGGGGAGTTGCTCTCTGCGAGAATGACCTTTTCTTGAAAGATTATTATGCGGGCCAGTACATAGGGGCTGATTAAGGTTGTGTCCTTTTTTTTATCTGCCCAGTCATCCGTTGCTTCATGTTCAAGGTTTGTTAAGTATACAGTTAATTTCCTTGAATCAGTTTGTTGTTGGACTTCAAAACCTATATATGCTCACGCATTTTCTGCCCATCTATAATGTCAAAGCCTTCAAGCTTAACCATTTGCCTTGTGCAGCCTTTATAATCACCTTTTTTTCTGCAAGGGGTTGTCATGTGTAATTACAAGTTGCATGCCATCTTCTGAAATCTGTCTAATTGGTCTTTGCAGTCTAACAGGAGGATGGGGTATGAGACGGGGGTTAAGGTTGTGGGGGTTACAGACTGGGTCTCTCCGCTCATTAGGGAGGTGGATCGATCAATACATCAATATTAATGTGAATGCAGATTCAGCTACCATTGTTTTTGCATTTTTTTTTGTTTTTCCAGATGATTTTTTTTACAGTTCTACTATGTCAGCATTCTTTGTGCTATTTTTGCACTTGTGTACAGTAGTGCATATCGAAAAGTTCGGCTCGTTTAGGAGAAAATGTTTTGTTTTTTTGTAACTTTTACATTTTTCAAAAGAGGGACTTGGTTTGAATCAAATTCCCCATTTTAAATATGCACATTGAGATTTCTTAAATTCCTAAAGGAAGTTCTACTCTTATCTTATAGTTAGCCTTTTGCTACTTTTGGCTAGTCTCATGATAATTTTAGGGTTTAGCAAGAGTTTAGTTAAAAAAAAATTTTTAATTTAGGCTTCATCAATAAACTTCAGCATTTACACCACATTACTGTAGAAAGGCAAATTTTCTAGTATTATTTTACCTTTATGCTTCTATTGTATATCCATCCATCCATTTTCTTTTACACGCTTCTTCCATTTTGGGTCACGGGGGTCGCCGGTGCCCATGTCCAGCAATCACTGTGCGAGGGGCGGGGCACACCCTGGACGGGTCTCCAGTCCATCACAGAGACACATAGAGACAAACGAGACAAACAACCATTCACTCTCACTCACACTTAGGGACAATTTAGAGTTACCAATCTGCCTAACATGCATGTTTTTGGTCTGTGGGAGGAAACAGGAATTTCTATTGTATAATTACTCTAAATTAATAATTATCCTCCTGACAGATTGTGTTGGATGCTTCATCATTAGTTAAGGGAAAAGCAGTGAGATGTTGTGATTTGCTTTAGAGATCAGAAACTTTTTTTTTCCTCGATGTGTCTGCTGAATGCTTGGAAGCTTATCTTTAGGTTCTCTGCCACATTAGAGCCGTAAAGGCAGCGTTTAATCTTACAACTTTTAATGAGCCGTATGTCAGCCTCAAGGTTTAAATGACTTGAAGGAACCAGTGACCCTGAACTAACTGTAGAAGTAGTGTTTTGTTTGTCGAGCGTAACATAATTTTATCACACGAAGCTGGAGTGATAATGTCTTTGCTCGTGTGTGTGTTAGTTTATCCATATGTAAGCAACATGTTTCATGAACCACATGGTACAACATCTATAACTGTTTGGAGTCAGTCTGATTCAAGATGGCTAGCACAGCTAAACTACGGTACTTCGCAAACTCAAAAATGGCTATAACTCTGACAACTTTGCAGATATTGGCATATAATTTGATAAAAGCCAAGACTGAGCTTCAACTATTGACTGCTGGGAACTGTGTTAAAAACTTTACCCTTAACCATTGCAATCTACCCTGCTCTGTTTGTTCATATGCAAAATATATTATGAACCACTCGACAAAATTTAATGGAAGATTCAGAAAGTAATTATTAGATGTACCTCTATAAATGATTAACTTCTAACTTCTGAAGTCAACCCAGTTCAATTTAGCCACCACAGTTAATTGACCTTTGCCCACTTAAAAATGGCTATACCTCTGTGAATTTTAGAGATATTGAATTTAGAGATGCACAATATTGGAATTTTGGCCGATATCCGATATGCCGATTTATTTAAACTTATTTGGCCGATAACCGATACCAATACCAATATTTTTCTCCCTAGATCTACTTACATAGACTACATAGCTTTCTCTGCTGTGAAATTAAAATACTACATTATTCTGCATGGTCTTTGTCAATTTGGCCTGCTACCAAATGCAGATGCCAAAAAGGGGCTGAAAATGATGTAACACTTCAACTTGGATTATGTTTAATGTCAAATTTATTCATGATACTTACTCTGTCTAACACAATGACAACACTTGAACTGTGCAAATTTGTAAATTTTCATAAATCTAAACTCAATCTGTTCACAAGTGATAGCGCAGCTGCATTGCATAAGTAGTAGTGCATTAATAAATATACTTGACAGTTTATTAAAAATTAACTTAAAAAGAAGCCTTTCATATTGTTGAGTTATTTTGATGGAATGGCCGATATATAACTTTATTGCTGATATCGGCCGATACCGATACATGCCGATAATATTGTGCATCCCAAATGGAATTACATAATTACACTATTTGTTGTGGTAGTAATTGACAATCATGCACAACACATACTTTCAGGGTCTAACAGATCGTGTGAACTTATGCAACATTACACTTTGCATAAGGTTAGTTCTGGCATGAAATGCATTGGGCAATATGCACCCTTCAAAGAAAGCTGGACCTTTACTTTATATTAAAACAATTTACCCATTTTTGAGTTGTCAATGTAGTCTTCTTAGTTTCTTTAAAAAAAAAACAGTCCATTCGTTCATCTGTTATCGGTTCAAGTCAAGGTTTCAGAAGGTTGGTCAGCACAGCTCATTGCGCTGAAACTGTGTCTCAGTGAGTATACTGGGATAAGGATAAGATAAGGCAGTGTTTACTCTTTAATGCTACCTTGGCATTGGCCAGCCTTTACCTCACGCTGTGTGTTTCTTCTACCTTGGCACAGGCGATGAGTGAGGGCAGATTTAAGTCAGTCCAAGGCTTTCTGCTGCCACCGGAGGTTACTCTCTCAGATCAGGCCTAATTGTGGAGCTTGGGACTCAACGCTTTGTTTGTGTTCAGCCGTTTTACATGTAAAGCCGAGTTAATGCTCTCCAAATTTACAACTTTTTTTTTTCTGGACTGAAACACCATAAACAAAGAAAGAAGGATTAATAATGGATGGATTTTCTGCAAAACAGATATATTGTTGATTTATATTCAAGTACCTGTGCCAATAATAGTAAACCCGTAGAAATTTTAAAGGGAGAATTCTAGGGGAGCTTTGATTTGGGGAAACCAAGTTTTATACTGACCGGATAAATGACCTAACAATGGGGCTAAGATAAAAAAAGTGATTTGTACTGTCTTAAAATAACTCCAGTTTCAAAAAGGTTTCATAGCAGCTCATGCAAATGCTATTTCATTCATTTTTACATCGCTGTCAGGTTCACACTACAGATATTTCAGCTTAAATGATATATTTCTGTTGGAGGTGCTACAACCTGCATAGGGAGTGCCACAACTAGCTGCTGCTGCCACTAGTTGCCATATAATTCTACCTAAATTGTTGTATACAGTAGTCCTTCATTTATCGTGGGGATCCATACCCTGAAGATCCATGATAAGTGAAAATACGTGAAGTAGGAATAGTAGTACAAGTAGTAAGTAGTAGTTTATTTTAGTATATATATATATATATATATATATACAGTATATATATATATATATATATATATAAGGTGTTTTCAACCCTTCCCACAATCTTGCACTATTCTAAACAATGTTTCTAAACTCTAAATGCTCTAAAAGAGCACAGAATGTCATGATTTCAGCCTTCTCTGCTCTTTGCCACCTGCAAGTGCTCTTGGCCACGCCCACTTCTCCGCTCTGCATGGAGAACAGCTGATCAGCTGCAGCAGGAAGCTTATCCTGCAGTGTGGGCTGCACAAAGGTGCAGGAGGTGCTAAATAATTTATTTCAAATAAAAATATCATGTCGCTCGTGCGGTTCATCCATCAATCAGCCAATTGTGTGTCATGTCCAATCTTTTTTTTTTTTGACAAACCGCGATAGAGCGAGTCTGCGATAAACAAACCGTGAAGTAGCGAGTGACTACTGTAATGCAAAATGTGATGGCATTCACAAGAACCACTATAGAAAATTTTAAAATTAATGTTTTGCAAAGACTATCTGTTGGCTCGTCAATACAGTCAGACTTAAACTCTAATTCTCCAAAGTGAGTTCATTCCAATCATTATCTATGACGGTAAGATAATTGTTCATAGTCGTCTGCAGAACACCCACTTCAAAATATCAGAATAACTGCTTTAAATCGCTTCTAGCACCTAAATGGCATTTATAATTGTACTTTTTTGGATTCTTGCATATTTTTTCATTATTATTATTATTATTATTATTATTATTATTTAGCCACTTTATTCCTTTTCTTGTTGCAGAACTTTGGTCTTTTTACTTTGTCACCCCTGCCATTTTTTTGAAAATTTTATTAGATTTGATGTGTTCATTTAAATACCACAAAATAAATTTATACACAATTTTTCGTAAAATACTAACATTGTTAGGTAAGTTATAATGGAAATATGGTTATATGCACACCAAAATAAGTTGAGGCAGATTTATTTGGGTCTGATAATGGATTAAAAACAGGGCAACCTTGTTGGAAGGAACATTTTCTGTAT
>NC_056515.1:28220720-28236881 GCF_014905685.2 Nematolebias whitei | reverse complement strand
ATATATATATATATATATATATATATATATATATATATATATATGTTACTTTTGACAGACTTTAATACCTTTTAATTCTGGTTTACTTCTATGAAAAACACGGCAGAGTGGAACACAATGAGGTTGCTATTATGTTGTAGCTTTTCTCATTAAATAAATTTCTTTGCATTAGTTGGATAGCTGGGAGACTATTAAAGGCTGTCAGTGGAGTATTTGTGTTGTTATTAAGGGTGCTTCGTTTTTCAAATGATCTGCTCCATCGTATCACAGCTGTGTCTTTGCATGAGAAAGTCTGTGATGTAAATGAGTCTCCCAGTCACCCAGCCTTTTATTACTGCATGATTTACATCTAATTGAACGCTCCGAACATCTGTCAGGACACTTCCCAGGGATAAATGATATACGTTTTGCGCTTGCATTAAAAATGTAAAGGAGAGCCTTTCAAATCGTGTAATGCCTTCTATATATAGGAGCTAATCTCAATGGTAATGAGAGGCGTTGTTACGAGCCGCAGGCCTGGATGGTGGTGAATAGTGTAGAGGGGAGTGACTTCTCATTCTATGCTGTATGTGAACTTTTCTGTTCTGTTTTAACTTTCTCAAGAAAGAAATCTGGGTCTCTTCTATGCTGCGCTGATACTAATTATGTAAACTATTAGAGAATTTAACCAGGCCAACTGTTATTGGCTAATCCAGAAGTAATAGATTCTATTAAAAATGGATGAGGGGATTGGGCATGATCTGTGCCTGTGCTCAAGGTTATATTGAGATGAATCCAGCAGCTGTTGCAGTGCTACTATCTAATTCTGTCTGTATTTAAAGCGCCCTGTCTGGCCTCCATTACTAACAGGTTCCTGCAGCACCTTTACAAAACACATACTGAGCCGATTACATGGAGTAGAAGCTATTCATGGACTGTATCAGTGGTTTTCCATTCAAATTTAGTTAGATCAACCTAATGAAATTGGTTGTTTCTTTCATCGAAGATGCAGAGTTTATATATTGTTGTAACGTCTTTTTAGGGATGTACTGCTTTGAGGAGTGGCAGCTTTTTTTTATGTCTGTAAACTGAAAGAAACTGAGGAAATTACCATAAATACTACAAAAGCTTCAGCACACATGGTTGTATATGCTAGGAAAACTGTGCTACCTCGAATGAAATATTGTAAATGTAAAAAAAAAAATCTGCGCTGCCTAACATAAATTACCATAAATTGTGGGAAAGCGGCACCACCTAAAATGAATTACCATAAATACGGGAAAAGCTGTGTTCAGTTTCATCCTGCAGTCCACCTTTTGAGGATGATGTCATATGTATTCAAATTAAAAATAATAATTTTTTCTTTCCTAACAACTCAGTTCTCTTTGTTAATCATTTATTTATTCCTATATCTTTGTTTTTGGCTTTTGTGCTCCTTTCTCTTTTGCTCACCTCGGGAGTGGAGAGAAGGGAAAACATTTACGTAGAATTTGTGTCAGAGACTAAAAAAAAAAGGGGGGGTGTCATCTGCAATCTTAATTGTTGTTTAATCATTCAGGGAGGATCCTGAGAACCGCTAACAGAAAAGGTCGGGGAAGCTGCGCATTATGGTGCCAGGGCGAGTCCTTTTTTTTTTTTTTTTTATCAATCTGCAGTTCTTGTTTGTTGAGAGGGAGGCTCTTTGTGCAGTTTGCTTCAATATCTTTGCTCTGACCTTTGATGCTGCACAAAGTCATAAAAGACTGACAGAAGGTCAGACAGATGCCACTGCCTGTGTAATTTAAAGCTTGTTCCTGCTTGGAAGGATTTTCTTGTCCTGTTGCTTTGTAGTGAAATGGGTGAAAGAATACTTCGATCCATTTCAGGCTTTGAGACGCATTGGGTGGTTTGGGATAATCGTCCAGACTGACTCCCACTAGAAAAGTGGTCATATGGTAAATGGACTTTTTATTTACCGTATATAGCGTCTTTCTATCTAGTTAAGATACTCAAAGTGCTTTACAATACAACCTGTGCCTTCATTTACCCATCCACACAGCACTCTTCTAGATCTCTACTAAGCTTATCTGAATCGGTAGAGACTAATCAGTGCTTTATCACATACATATCGGAGGCAATTAGGGGTTCATTGTCTTGCCCAGTGGCACTTCAACATGTGACTGTTGGTGGAATCAAACCCCCAACTCTCCCACTGGAGGACAACTGCTCTAACCACTCAGCCACAGCTGGCCCTATATGAACACAAGCGGTGCTAGTTGGAGGACTATTGCCCGAAGGCAAAGTGACGATAATGTTTTAGCCTTAGTTTGTGTGTGAGTGCATGTGTGTTCATTTGTTTCTAGTGTTAGCAAAACATCTCATGAATCAGTGAATGGGTTTTAACGAAACTCTAAAAGCAATTATTAGATGTGCATAACCTTTGAAGCCACCACAGCCAACCGACGTCAGCCAATTTTTACAAATATTGAAATAAAATTTAGTCTGTTAGTGTTTACATTTACAAGGTTGGACCAAAACTGCTGCAACTTCGTCCCTTCTCATCCTAAAACATATTTACCATATTTTACACCATACAAGTTACTCCAGCGTATATGTCGCATCAGTCCAAAAATATCTAATAAAGTGGGAAAAAACCATAAATAAGTCGCATCGCGTTTGTTACGCGTCACCGCTGACCACCCGGAAACGTGGGCCGGTGTGCCAAAAATCAATTGGCTGCCAAATAGTGACCGCGGGAGCGTGCACGGGAGGACTTTAACAAGAATTTAACAAGATTAATACTTAAAAACAGTCATTTGTTTGGTCGACATTATAGTAAAGCTGTGTCTCAGTTGAACTTTTCCTTAAAAAATGCACTTTAATGGTCAAATCAGCTACATTTCGCCTGGGCTATGCGGCGAAATGTAGCTGATTTGGCGTTTGCTCCAGGAATTCCGGAGCGAGGACAAAGGTGGCTTTGTATGGCAAGCCAAGTGTCTCATTAATAGCCACTTTTTACCTAATAATGAGACATTTGGCTTGTTGTAACGCCCGAGGGCCCTCTCGCACCTCTAACAGCTGCAAATACCATACCATACCATACCATACCATACCACTTTATTTATAAAGCACTTAAAACAGCAACAAGGCCAACCAAAGTGCTGTACAGACAAAACAACAGGTAACACACAAAGCAAAATACAAAATGAGGTAAATCAGAATATAGACAAAAAAAAAAAACGATGCAAATAATGACGACAAACCAGTGTAGAGCATACAGGATCAAAACACTGATCATCTTGTGTTGAAAGCTATTGAATAGTAGTGAGTTTTTAAACGGGACTTGAAAACCGAGAGGGAGGGGGCCTGTCTGACAAGCAGAGGTAACTCGTTCCAGAGTCTTGGTCCTGCTACAGAGAAGGCCCTGTCACCTCTGCGCTTAAGACGAGTTCCTGGAACTGTGAGGAGCAACTGGTCCACTGACCTCAGGGAGCGTGGTGAGACATACGGTTGTAGCAAATCAAAGAGATGGGGGGGGGGGGGGGGACACTGTTCAGTGATTTGTAGACATACATGAGTATTTTGAACTGGATTCGAAAGTGAACCGGTAACCAGTGCAGTGAGGCCAAAACTATTTTTCATGTCAGATTGAATGAAATCATCAGATCTCAGTCAAAAATTGGGTTATAAATATGGGGGGAAAAACGTATAATAGTCGCTTCGATGTGTAAATCGCAGGACTTGCAAATATATGCAAAAAAAATGCGACTTATACAGTGGAAAATACGGTAGTTTAAGTTTCTGGCATGGAAGCACGCAGGTGATAAGGCGTTCTTTCAGGGAATGCTAGATCTTGTGGGTTCACTTTAGGAGCTTTATTTTCTGCTTAACTACAGCAAACATTAGTGAAAGTCTCTTCCCCACAAACTTCTTTAATGGCTGTTCTGCTGCTGCACAAAACGTCCCAAAATGCCTGGCACAGATGCCACATTCTGTCTGCGACCAGAGGAGAGCTTTAAAATGTTTTTGGCTGCCTAAACCTTCTTATCACAACACCATGGGGGACAGTTAGATAGACAACAAAGGACAAGGTCTTATCTCCCTGGCAGGTCCTCAGTGGGCCACATCCCGCTGCTTATCAGCTGCACGGATATCGCTGCAGAGTGGCAAGAATTAAACATTCTAGCGGCTTAAAACTTTGTGCCCTTGTTATTCACTTCTGAAAAGTCCTTGAAAGCATAAACTGGTGAAATACTGAGAATCATTTGTGCAGGATGAGTTCGGCTGAGCTTGTAATAGCTACGGGTACGTAAAATTGCTGACTAATCGCAGTTATGGTTCATTTTTGCCTGCCATGTGCAAGACAGACAGTCATGAAATTGTTTCTCTGTTTGTTAGCAAAATATCTCATGAGCCACAGGATTTTAACAAAGCGTAGAAAGCAAACAGTAGATGTGCATCCTACTAGTTAATCGACCATAGCAAACGCAAAAACGTCTAACTCAGTCGTTTTTATAGACCTTGAGCTACATCTTGTTGTGGTAGTAGATGAGTGTTCCTATGAGGTATACTCTGAGCTCTAACTGATTGTATGTTTAAAACTCTGTTTAAAACTGTGGCATGCAAAGCAACGAGTGATATACTAGTTTCATTTTGGCATATTTTCAGCCACCTACAGTTGGATATTTTGTTAGGGCATCATAAGAAAAAGCTAACTTTAAAGCTGTTTTCTTGTGGGAAAATCATGCATTCATTGATCCCTCTTTCCCTTTACTGATAACAAGTTTAAAGGGAGATTTATATCTTAAGATTTGATAAAGTTGGGGAGAAAATCACTTTCCTGTCTTGTACCATTCATGGCAAATTCTGCTCCTTTCATTTAAACTTTTTAAGTGAAGTCACTGCAGGCCTCTGTGAATTATAATGCCCTTCTTGATGTATTTTTCTTCCATCTGCAAATTATGAGGAAGATATTCCAATCAATGTCTCATTTTCTGGTTGTGAAGGAATTTCCCTGAAGATGTCTTTTCTCTCTGGTGCCCCTGCTGCTTTTTTTTCTGTATCTCTCTGCTGACAAATCTGAAGTAACGAACGGATGATTGTGAAATTATTTTCAATAGTAGAATATGGCCAATCTGATGCTTTTAGTGTGTGTGTTCAGATGAGAAGGGATGCACTGAGCAGTCTGAAGTGAGCTTGTCATAAAATGTCGAGCAGAGATGGAGGGGGGAAAAAAGCGAAATAAAAAAGGACAACTCGTCTTTCTTTTGAAGTGAAGGTAATCGTGTTTCTGCAGCTCATCACCGAACATTCTGTTCTGTGGTTCAGACGCTTTAGCTGCCCTCTGAGCCTTCAGGGAGGAATAAAAAACAAAAATACAGAAACTGAGCAAGAAAGAAAAAAAGGAAATCTGACAGCTGAATGCCTCAGGCTGGTGTTAGCCTTGTTGAAGACTACAGCATAGTGAGGAAAATAAAGTTGTATCTATTTGTAGTAATTTCATTGATTAACTCGTGATAACACATGCTGTAAAATGTTGCATTAGCAGTGTTTGCAAATACCTGATTTGCATACATCAGTGTATTTCTCTCTAGCCTGAAGAGGTTTTTTTTTTTTTTTTTCAGTGCAAGCTATCAGATTTCGCTGACTCTTTTTAGGAAGTGAAGTGTGATTATCACTTAAATATTGTCTCAACTTTTTGCCAACCCAATCAGCCGTGGAGAGGCACAGACTTGTTCTGACACAAGCTCTCATTTCCTCTGACAGTACTTAACTCTGCAAACAGCCTGCTTTAGGGAGGGAGCAGCTATTTGGCTTTCTCTGCTGATCAATATGGCCATAGATTTCCAGAACAAGGGGAAATAGAGGTCTTTGTGGTGGTTAGTGTTTCCCCACAAGCCTGGTCAGCTCTGAGGCTACAGGAGGGTCAGCAATAATTGGTTTGATTACAGTTGAAAGAGCAAAGGTGATAACGGGGAAGAGTCATCAGACCAGACCGATTAAATATTTCCTAAATGTTCCTAAATGAATTGTCTTCAGTTTCATGTATACTTTGGAAAAACTTCAAAACGTCAGTCTTGTCTGTGTTCAAAAACAGAAAATTTAGGGTCATCCAGGTTTTTATGTCTTTAAGACATGCTTGTAGTTTAAATAACTGATTGGATTCATTGGGTTTCATGGACAAATAAAATGTATTCCATGCTGTTTAATAATTTTACTTAATGGAACATATATAAAGAGTACTGGTCTAAGCACTGAACCCTGAGGAACTCCATGACTAACTTTGGTGTATGATGAAGATTCATTATTTATATTTACAAATTGGAATCTATCAGATAGATATGATTTAAAACAATTTAGAGCAGTTCCTGTAATTCCAATATCATATTCAAGACTCTGTAATAGAATATTATGATCAACTGATCACTGATGTCTAATAGGACCAGTATAGACACAAGTCCATTGTCAGAGGCCATGAGAATATCATTAGTAACTTTCACCAGTGCTGTTTCTACAGTATGCTATGGCGAGCTCTAAACCCTGACTGAAACTCTTCAAACAGATTATTTTTTGTAGATGTTCACTCAACTGACCTGCAACTATTTTCTCTAAAATATAATGGATTAAAAACTAGGCCTGTCACGATAACAAATTTTGCTGGGCCAATAATTGTCTCAGAAATTATTGCGATAAACGATAATATTGTTTGAAATTTGACAATAATTAGTAATTATTGTCAAATTTAAAAAGAAATGTTGGTTGATTTGTTTTGCATGTAGTACCATTTTTGACCACCAGATGGCAGTATACGGCTGTTTGAACTGAAGGATGGATAGTGAGGGAGCGAGCAGCGTGCCTCTAAGAAAAATGAGAGGGAGGCCCCTTGACGTGACATGTGCTGTCTCTCCTTCCTTTTTCGGTTCTCAAAATGGCGGACGCTCGTTGTGGTTTGAGCTCTTTAGCATAGCGTTTTTCACACAAACCTTTTAATAAAAAAACAGTAAACAAGTTCTCATCTTCTTTTTACAGAGAAAAACAACTTTTTACGCAAAGAGCCATATACTCTGCTGTGTTCATAGTCCCAACAGACTTCATGTCAGTAGTGTCAACATTATGTTCACATTATGCAAATTGTTTTTTCCTATCATTGTGCTGATACTTCTTCTTGAACTAATATAATTGCTAAATTGATATTACACCTCAAAGATACGCATTATCCAAATTTGAGATTCATAATTTTGTCTAAATATGGTCACATCTGGTTCAAAAAAGGACAAAGATTGCAAAAGCTAAACACTAAACCCAAACCCTGGAGCCTACTGTTTACAAATTGATGTATGACGTCGTCTTAAATATGTATTTCACATATGTAAATAAGAAATTAAACACAGTGCCATTTCTCTGTCACTGGAGTCACCTGCTGTGGATTATCATTATCATCTTGTTCTAAGGTGCTAATTTCTTAATGTTAGCTTCACGCTAACTTCACATGAACATGTTGAACCCTTGGATTATCCTTTTGCTAAAAGCAGTGTCTGTGAGTGCAGCCTCAGAAAACTCCCATCTTTTTGTGGGGGTTTGTTTAATCAGCATTTTATCTAAAAGTAAAATGCTGACTCAGTGAAAGCTTATTTTTCTTGAATTTAGCAGGAATACCCCGGCTGCGTGCAGCCCCAGTGAACTATCATGCTAGCCTGTATCCAGAGATGGCAGAACTTCTCGTCGCAGCATTTGGGCTTCACCCCCAAAACACTCGACGTTTCGCCACCATCGTTACTGCTGCCAGTACCCCCACAGCAGACATGCAGCCAGAAAGGTGAGTCTCATACAGCTGGAGACATTTTATCTGAAAACATTTTACCCTTATAAACACACACTGATTTAGTACCTCAAAAACACAATTTTGACTACCTCCATAGTAAATACTACACCCTTTTAAGATAAATCTTTCTGACTGCATGTTCACATTAAATATGCCACACGAACGGCTTTGAATTAGAATAAAGTGCCTTTTGATGATAATGCCTGTTAATTGGGTCAGTAATCAATGGTCTCCTGCTGTGCAAATGCACACAGGTCAGAGTGGACTCTGAAATTACAGCGGTAATCAGCTCTCCCACCCAAAGTTACTGATGATCCTCACATTTTTGTGCTGCATGTCAGTGTTTAACCTTCACTGTGACTGATTATACAGCAGTTGCTCAAAGGTTGGGCGGGTACCTTTAGTCCTGGAATTTGTGATTAGATTCCTTAAAGTTAAGTGATTACATTCATTATGTCTGCACATTTAGATCCTGTCTGATAGAACCTTTTTTCTGTCAAAGGTTTCTGTTCAATTAATTTCTGTTTATTTCTATAGCACCAAGTCATAACAGAAGTTGTCTCAGGACACTGTACAAAAGCATTCACATACATTATAAAAGCCAAATAGTAAAATATATCTAAGGCCCTGTTTACATGACAATTTTTATTAATTTTTTTTCTGCTGTGGTTTGGGCATTTATTTACACAACAGCCCTAGTTCTCTCTGCAACCGAAGGTTTCTGAGTTCTGGTCTCAGAGTGGAGATTTTCTAGAGAACCCCTCGCGGAGGTGTCATATGCAAGTGTGAAGTCGCACATGCGCACTACAGGCGGCTGCAGTCAAAAGGTTTTATGCACTAAGAACAGTTACAATAAATGTCAGAGAGCTGTTTTTTTGTGCTATGCGCCCTTTTTCAGCACGTAGGAGCAAAACCAATAAAATCCAGGGTCCAAAGAGACGATGGCGTATTCACCAGTTTGGAGTAACCGATCATGCAGACGCTACATGTGAGATGAATGCAGCTGGGTGGGAATGGGGTTGCCAGATAAATTTGATTTTATTAATTGTTTTTACCAACTCCTTTTCTGTACACATGTTCACCAAACACAACACACACCTCATCTTAGAATATCTTTACTCTGCACATATGACAGCTTAAGTCATAATACTATTATTTTTAAGCGACAGTACTACTGTATAGTTCATAATTTCTTATCTGGCAACCCGACTGACATGGAAACTACCTGTACTGCGTTTTGATGTAAACCCTCACTATTTTTGTTTATTACTCCCAATAAACATTGAAAAAACACCAACATTTCCAGAGGTTGTTCTCATGTAAACAGGAAGCCAGCAGATTGTGTTGAATCTTCACCTCGTCACTGTCTCGCTTCCTGATCAAGCACAAAGGCAACAGTGGAAAGTAAAAACTCCCTTTAACAGGAAGAAACCTCCAGCAGAACCTGGCTCAGGACGAGTGGCCATCTTCTTTGACCAGCTGTGGTTTGAGAGGACAGGAAGGAGGAACAAATGAACCCAGAATGGCATGTCCAGATGTACTTTCTATTAGAGGAAGGACAAAATAATCACATGTTAAGATATAAATAATTACAAATACAAACAGGTAGAGTAGAGTAAGTAAAGACAACCGCAGATTTTTCATACCACTCTGCAGCTGATGTAAATAAGCCAGAAATGTAAAATAAAACATCATGTAGCTTCTGATTAAATGACCCCATCATCAGATTTTCACCCAGGTTATTTTTTTTACGTTATTCTGGCTAATTGAATTTCCTCTCAGACTCCTATTCATTGGAACCCCTCTAAGAGTTTGCTAAGGTCATAAAACCTTTTATTTTGTAGTTCCCCATTAAAAGTGTTCGAGTCTAACAGTCACAACGAGACAAACAGGAATGGCTGAGGCTGCCATCAGAATAAAAGTATATTTGTAAACTTTAAACAGCCTAAAATGATTTAAAACACTGTTAAATTGACAGACAATGCAGTTAATTAAGCTTCCCTGATTTAGTTGTACTGTAGCTAATACATGCACATCCTAGTAAACAAAAACATGTGAATGCTCCATCTACTCGTCTCTCATTTCCCGGGGCAAACTACCTCGTTGTTATTAAATATTAATTTGGAGTCAGTGGAGCATTTGTCTGCTAATTGTTGTTACAGAAGGGCCTGGATTGCCTCAGGCCAAACCAGGGAAGCATTTCTCATCCTGTGTGTACCTGCAGGGCCTCGATGTCTCCCTCCCGTCCCTCCTGCAGTTCTGCTTAGTGCATCCTCCACCCCCCCAGCTGTAGTCTGACATTTCGAGCTCTGCCACAGGGAAAAGACTCGTGATGGGAGCGGAGTCTGTGTGGTCCAGCTTTTTTCATTAAATGAGTCGTTGCTGGATCAAGTTAAGAAGGGACAGTCTTTGGCAACTGCTGGGTCTTTAAAAGCCATTTTTAGCCATCGATAAGCTGAAGGTACTGAACACAAGAGCGCTCTGTCTGCTCCACGAGCCCATGTGAAAGATTTTTTTGCAGAAACGTTATAGAGATGACAGTAAACGAGAGGTCTGCTTTTCTCTGCTATCTCTCTCCACGTTAATTTAGGGGCTACGTGTTTCGTTTTTTTCCCACGTTGCTAGCCTGAGCTTTGAGCTAGCTTTGGAGATGGGGAACGTTTCTCAAAGTGCTGGGCTCGGTGGCACAAAAACAAACGAGGAATGACAACTGGTGTGAAGAAGAGTTTGCCAGGGCCTCCTCCAGCACACATAGCTAAGTGTTGGACCCTGAGGTCACCATGTTCTGTGAGCGCCGCTCATACAGAGGCTACTGACACTGAAAGAGGGAGGCATGTGGAACTGGGCTCTGTCATTTCGTGTGTTTACCAAGGAAGGTCATAAATAGAAAGACTAGTGTGAGGGGAAACATAAGAGCACATGTTCTGTGTCCCACTGCAGCGTCGAAGACAGGAGCCAAATTTGATGTTTTGTTCGAAGACACCTCAGACTATAATAATGGTCAACCTATGTTGCTGTGAAGAAGCGGTCCATTTTAGTGGCAGCAAATTGTAAAGGCAGAGTGAGAATATAGTTCTTTTTGTGTGATAAGTTTAGGCAATATCTACCATAGATAAACCCACATTCATTCATTTGCACATAGGTTTAATAGATTAAAAAAAACATACAATGAATGGAAGGTTGCGCAGAAAATTTTGGAGGCTGATGCTAAAAAAAAGTCCTGTAGAATAAAACTGATAAAAAGTTAGTACTCTAAACTAAATCATTGCATAGTCTGTTTAATGTAACCAATGTTTGAACAAAATGTAAATGCTAAGTTTACATACTCTAGTAACACTTTATTTACTCCATGTCCTACTTGCAGATAGATATTGTTGTAACAAAAATTGTAAGCATTGGTTAAAGGCTAGTGAGTACCTTCATTTACGGAGTAGCCTGGTCCTTCCACTTTTTAAAAAATAAATATAATATTTTTCGAAAACAGCCAGGAGCTGTGTTTATTAAATTCCTCCAGTGGAGAAAAGGAGATGCCTGTAAAAACCTGCTTATAGCTTGTTTTTAGCAGCCCAAGTGTAACATCAGTTGCATATATCTAAAGTTGCGTAAGAAGTACCAGTACTGGTTGCCAATGGAATAAAACAAAAAAGTTGCATCATCCAAGCAAATTGCACTTTAATCTGTTGAAATCTCCAACATTAAAGTTGTTGGTTCTTTAAGATACTAAAACAATAATGTCCATCTGCACCCAAGTTGCCAGTGATCCAACAAACACAGCATCTTTGACCTGAAATATAATTTTAATAAATTGTAACTAGTAATCCTTGAAAACTTGCATATCATCCACCGTCTTTGGTGCAAGTTTAAACAAAGGTCTTGAGTGTTCTGTTGGCACTCTGAATTATGTTGGGGATGAGTTCCAGCTACCACACCAAATTTTAGCTCGATATCTATGAAATCCAGCAGCTTCAAATGTTATCAGCCCATTAAATGGCCGTTATTAGTTGTTATCATCCCCATAGTTTGCGTTCAGACTGTCCCTCCTGTACCTCCTAGTAGGTTTATAGGTACATTTTTTATCGCTGATAATATGCAGCTTCACCCGCATCTAAAACTGGAAGCTTTTTTTTTGTTAACTTTATTTAACTCTTTTCTTGAACCTGACCCAGAGCACTGACCCTAAACTTAACCCCCTGACTCTTGAGCCTTAACCTAACCCTGACCCTAAACCTAACCCCCGACCCTATTATCAGCGATAAGAACGTACCTTTGAACCTACTAAGAGGTAGAGGAGGGACAGTCTGACCGCAATCGATGGGGATGATAACAACTCATAATGGCGATTTGGGGAGTGGTGGCACAGAAGTTAGAGAAGATGGACCTGTGATCGGAAAGTCGCAGGTTCAACTCCCCAGATTGACAACATCAAAATGTGGGTGGAAAAGGTGAACACCCACACCTGCCTCCACACCTCATTTGCTCTAAGCAAGGCTCTTAACTAGGCCTGTCACAATAACAAATTTTGCTGGGCGATTAATAGTCTCAGAAATCATTGCGATAAATGATAATATTGTTTGAAATTTAACAATAATTAGTAATTGTGAAATTTTAGAAATTTGATTTGTTTTGAGTGTAGTACCTTTTATAAGACTGTTTGAACCAGAGAATGGATATTTAAGCAGCGTGTCTCTTTAAGAAAAATGGGAGGGAGGCCCCTTGACGTGACTGGGCTGACATGGCAGACCCTCGGTGTGGTTTGAGCTCTTTAGCATAGCAGTTTTCACACAAATCTTTTAATAAAAAAATCAGTAAACAAATACTCAGCTTCTTTTTGCAGAGAAAAACAACTTTTTAGACGAAGGCACAAGTTTCAATCATGAATTTTGGAGCTTGACAAGACAGAGTTTTTTCCAGAGGTCGGCCTGATAGCTTAGCTCGTAGCTTAGCTTCTCAGCTTAGCTGCTTTTAACGATCCAAAAACGCAATTTTGGATGGTTAAAATGGATATTAAAGAGAAAGGGAGGGGTCAGTGAAGCACACCGGAGTTGAGCCGTGTCTTCAGTAGAAAGAGAGAGACATGAAGAAACGATAAAGTCGATAAATGAAAATGAGGTTGATAATTTTCATTCATCATGCGATTAATCGATTTATTGTTTATCGTGACAGGCCTACCCACCATTTGCTCCCAAAACAGGTTTCTCTTGAAAATGAGTTCTCGTGACTCAATGAGACTACCTGTTTAAATAAAGGCTAAATAATAAAACAAATGACTGATAACAGTGTGAAATTGATTTAGTTTGTGTTTGCTAATTTTGACTGTAATGGTGGTCATTTTGACTCCAAAAGAAAATGAGTTGTAAATGTGAGGACAATTTATTGTCTCATTTATTAAATTATATACAACAAAAGTTAGTTATTGTTATTTAGAAGAGCAAATCTTTGGTAATTTATTGTTCAGCAATTTCAAAATCAAATATTTCCTCTAATAATACAGTAGATAATATACATCCTTTCTTGTTGGAGTTAGTTTCAATTATTGTTTTCCTTAAATAAATCACAGCACCTCTAAACTCCAATTGACTGTTTGGCATTTGATGTTAAAAGCTGACTGAAACTATCTGAAATAGTAAGCTGCAGTTTGCATGCAGAATAAGGTAAACTATGGAAAAAGACCAGCAGAATTTATTTTCGCTTAGCGTTCCCAGTTCAGAGGGAGAACTTGGCAGCCGTTAGTTTAGTTGTTTACTCTTGCGAAGCGACATATAGTCTTTCGCAGCAACTCGTTTCAAACAGACCAAGGCAGGACCAATTAATTATGTGGTTTTAATTACTGGGTCAACCACGTGCACGGGAGGCGTTGTCATGGTAACGGAGAAATGGGTTTCACATGCATCGTGTACGCGCCGAGCTTCGTCCCCTGTTATTAGGGAAGGCCATAGCGTTTTAAATATCAGGATTATTGGTATAGTAAACAAGTATTTATGCCTGCCGAGAAGCGCTGTTCTGTAATTAAATGCCAGTTTTCAGGGCCGTGGTGCTGCTGAGGATTTGACACCAGTAAACAAGTAATCTCACCCGTGCTCAAGATAAGTCATTAGCCTTACAGAAAAGACCTGTGGGGATTTCTTTCACACGTCTTTTTTTTTTTTCTGCCTGGCCAACGTTTATGGATTTATTTTCATTTTTATCTCTTGTGGGAATCATATCTAGCAGTCATGGTAATCGTTTCCGTATGTTCACAAACACCCCCACCCCATATGAAATGGTTGGAAGCTGTGGGTTCAGAAAACCCGATGAGCTCGTCCAACTCCAGTTTCAGCCCTGCCTCCGGGGCTTGTTTGGCTCATAAATTAGTGATTAACTCAAACTGCTCTAAAACAATAAGGGCCTCTGCTCTAATCTAGGGAGGTAGTGGTGGTGGTGGTGGTGGGGGCGGGGTAGTTCAAGTGTGACCACGGGAAAAAGATTAGCCTGTTTAGAAAGCGTAGAGTGTGACTGTTTGTAGGTGGAAGTAGAGCGCTAAAAGATCCTGTTGAAAAACCTCAGCATATTTTTTGTGCATGTTTGTCAGTCTGTGTCTGTTAACAAAATGTCTGGACAGATTTTAATGAACTCTCAGGAAGTAATAGATGCACATCAACAATTGATTAATTTTGGGGGGTCAACCTGATTCAAGATAATTGTCACAACTACCATATTTTTTCAGACTATAAGGTGCACTTAAAATCCTTTAATTTTCTCAAAAATCAACAGTGAGCCTTATAATCAGGTGCGCATTATGTATTAATTCTGGTTGCGCTTACTGACCTTGAACTGATTTTATGTGGTTTTTGTGATGGAGTTGAATGAAGTTTGACTTATCTGACTGTTTTGTTTCTCTTAATGCGCCTTATAATCCGAAAAATACAGTAACTGACCTTAGAAAATGCAAAGATGGTTATAATTCTATCTTTCAAAGATCATAAGCTAAAAGCTGGTGTGCTAGTAGCTGAGGGTTATCCTCAACATATACTCAAAGCGCTAACAGTTTCAGCAAGACCTTGTGATATTAAATGCAGTCGCACGTAACATCTTAATGATTTATCTGTAAAGTCAAAAACTTTGTCAAATTTCAGAATAAGATGATTTTAATTTAAAACTTGGCCGGCATTCCTTTAATGAGTGCTGGGCTTTTAATTTAAAATGCTTAATTTAAACATACAGAAGCAATTAATGCTTAAAATTCCTTAACTCAGCTAGGCACACTTTAGGCTTGATATTTATTTAACAGTGTTAAGATTTTATAATTAGCCTGTATGGCTCCAAGTCTTTCTATTCACATGTGTTTCCTGAACAGAAAGAGGAAATTGGTATTAGTTAGCTGTATCCTTTAAAAGGGTTGTTTCTGCTTGTTGCCATAACAGTTGATTACCATTTTGATTGTGTTGAACATATTTTAAACCAACTAAAGGCTGGGATCGATAAATGTATCAGGATTCACGCAGCGTCCCACATTGAACCTATCCTGCTTGTTTTTCTTCAAAAAATAAAAGTACAATCAAGATTTTGAGCTGTGTGGTTGCCTTCAATCAGAGCCCAGGGGGGAAATGCTAAAAGGTCAAAGAATATTTAAGCCCTGCGTGACGGGTTCGGCCTGGCTTGCAAAAAAAAACCGAAGGCTGCTGTGATTTTCTGTGCTCCTTTCTGCTCGCTGTCAGAATGGAGGGAGAGATATGGCGTGCAGGCTGTAGGTTCAGGGTGATTAAGTGCTTACGGTCAGACCGCTAATTATCTTCCTGCCATTCCTCACCTCACAGCACACAGATGCCATTTCCCCTGTTGTCATGTGAACAGCCTCAAATTTGTTTTCATTCCTTATCTTTATTTTGCAGCACAGAACTTTTATTGTGTAAATACAGTGTCTCTCTGAGAGAAACATCGAAGACAAGCCGCCACGCTGTGGAGTTAGTATTTTACAGCTGAGGTATTTTTTTTAATTTCACCTACTTTAATAGTCGTGTCTAATCGCACGTCTTTATAGAAATTCCTAAAACTTATTTATGCATCACCGTTTGTGTTGCATTGTGAAATATTTGACCCGCTTGTTGTTTTCTCTCAACAAAACACACATTTAAGATTTTTAAAAAGTTACTCTTTCCACAGCTTGTCGTGTTTCCTCAGCTAATTGCAGAATCAAGGCCCAAGGAAGCGCTTATCTAATGAACTTCACCAAAACACTTGATACACACGAAACACTTCATGATAGTGCATGATAGTGCACGCTCCAACCAAGCTAAAAGCAACAAACAGGATGTGTTTTGTGGATTTAAAATGTTTTCTACTCATGCCTGCAGGTGCAGAATATACTGGATGTATTTTTACTGTTACAGTTCGATTTATATATA
>NC_056515.1:28196795-28220320 GCF_014905685.2 Nematolebias whitei | reverse complement strand
TATATATATATATATATATAGATATATATTATTATATATAATTTTTTTTTTTTTAATCTCTGATTAGGGTGAGAACGTCACGCGTTTTATTTTTTGTCCAAGAGATAGTTCAGCTTGTTTGCAGAAAGGTTCTGTGAGAATGTTATCTGTTGTGGATGTCTCTTTGAACAACCTCGGTTTGGAGAAATAGTTTGATTCTGACTGGATTGCTGGAGATCCACAGCTTTCGTTGGAGCGGTTCGCAGCCGACTGTGAAGCTACCAGGGTGAGGATCAGTTCCTCCAAATCCGAGACCTTGATCTTGAGCCGGAAAAGGGTAGAGTGCCTTTTCCGGGTTGGGGAGGAGGCCGGGGAGGAGTGGAGGAGTTTAAGTATATCGGGGTCTTGTTCACGAATGAGAGAAAAATGGAGCATGAGACCGATAGGCAGATAGGTGCGGCGTCTGCAGTTAAGCGGGCGTTGTACCGGTCTGTCGTGGTGAAGAGAGAGCTGAGTCAAAAGGCGAAGCTCTCGATTTACCAGTCGATCTACGTTCCTACCCTCATCTATGGTCATGAGCTTTGGGTTGTGACCAAAAGAACTAGATCTCTGATACAAATGGCCGAAACGAGTTTTCTTCGCAGGGTGTCTGGACTCTCCCTTAGAGATAGGGTGAGAAGCTCGGTCATCTGGGAGGGACTCAGAATAGAGCTGCTGCTTCTCCACGTTGAGAGGAGCCAGTTGAGGTGGCTCGGGCATCTGGTTAGGATGCCTCCAGGTCTGGAAGTCTCCATGGTGAGGTGTTCCGGACACGTCCTACCAGGAGGAGACCCAGCAGAAGACCCAGGACACGCTGGAGGGACTATGTTTCTCGCCTGGCCTGGGAACATCTTGGGATTCCCCTGGAGGAGCTGGTCCAAGTGGCTGGGGAGAGGGAAGTCTTGGCCTCCCTACTTAGGATGCTACTCCCTGACCCGACCCCGGATAAGCGGAAGAAAATTGATGGATGGATGGATCATTGCTTAGGTAATGGCTATTCTTGGTGAGGCTCAAACCAAACCATTTCACAGCAGTTCATAGAATTGTTTTAGAAATATGTATACAGCTCACAGTTTCATACACTGATGATGTCCTGAGATGATCTGAAGTATCTGATCATGAAGAGGTGGAGCAGTTGACTCCACTCAGCTCCACCTCTGTTGTTGGCCTTCTGTCTGTGGTTTTATGTGTGCCGCACTGTAACACGGCTGCCCTCTAATGCCGTGATGTAACGAGCCAACATGTCTACGGTGTGGAAGTATTTTAAATGGTAAACGAGAGTACTTTGGTACTTGCAACTTGAGCAAATCAGGGTTTGCTCGTCAACATTTTGCTTGCAAATTGTTAAATTCCACGTGATCGCAGTGTAAAGGTTTTTACATAGCATTTGCAGAAATTGCTTTGAATGGTTTTTTTGTTTGTTTGTTTTTTTAGGACGGCAGCAATTCACTTTGGTCTCAGATCAGCTGTTACTTTAAAATTAAACTCTATTTCTCCAAACTAACATGATCCAAAGAGCTATCCATAACAGAAAAGTTAAAGCTTTTTCATTGAATCCCATGTATTAAAAAAAACTGGACTATTACTTAAACAACCAAATATAACAAAGAATTAGACAAAACAACATTTTAGCATAAGCTAAATCTTATGTTAATAATCTCCTACTCTTTGAACATTGATGTGTTTTTTTGTTTTGTGCATGGAGCTTTGTTCTTTCATTGTTGACTCATTTATTCTTGTAAATCAGTGATCTAATAAAATCTGAGGACTATAATTAGAGCTTTATTATATTAGAGTTTAGGCTTATTTTCACGTGTTTGGATAAGATTCGAGCACTTTGTCTACTTCAGGGTAAAACCTGATCTATCACCATGCCAGATTGTAATTAGTGAACTTTATGCTGGATGAAAATGTGGTTTCATTATAGTTCCTGCATATTTTCGGGAAAGCTGTGGGGCTGCAGTTTATCGTCATTTAACGTTACTGATTGCTCCAAAATTTTTCAAGATTGATACACTTTGCTGCAAGTCAAAGCAATTGAAAGCTGATCTCTTATGAGGGTTCATATTAACCAGCAGTTAGGTTCCTGTCAGTATAACTTGAACTAATCCCCCTTGCCTTCTACCTATGTCTCCCAGTGGTGGTGCTCAGATGATAAATGTAAATCCAGAGTGCCTATTTGCTAATGAGGTTTCCATGGCGCCACAATAAGGCAGCCACAGTGGAAAGTGCAGCTGTGTTGCATCTCCATAGCTCTGACGGGCGCAGTAATCTGTGGCCTAACCATATCAGACATCCCGTGAATACGTGCTAGCATTTAAAGTGTTTGAAGTGTGGTGCACCAGCACGCCCAGCAGGGCTCAGCACTTATATTTTATTTTAAAAAGATGTGGCTAAATTACAGTTTTGATTTGTTTTGCTAAATCATTTAGCGCAACGTTACCCGAGATGGATAAACTGGATTTCTCTTGGTGTGTATGCAAGGAGTGATTACCGTAATTTCCAGACTATGGAGCGCACCTGAATATAAGCCACGCCCACTAAATTAAAAGTAATAATAATTTGTACATGGTGTCCATGTTGTAACGAGATATTTACACATTTATTTTTTTAACTTTTAATTAAATACGTACTGGTAACACACAAGTATGTACAGTATTTTTTTTTTCTTAACAGTGCCAATAACATGGCTGGTTTAAAAAAAATAAAATAAACATACAGTAGCCTACCAGGAAGTCATTGATCGATGTCTTCACCTTCCTCCTGCGCAAGCTTGAGCTGTCCTCTTCATCACGCAGCTGCCTTTTGAAACTGCATTTTGTTTCCCTCCCCCCTGGGGGCACAATAGGGAGGGGAGGAGAAAATAGAAAATGGAGGTGGAGACAAAGATTCCCCCGTTCTCCCCTCCTGGATCGTTAAAAGCAGCTAAGCTGAGAAGCTAAGCTATGAGCTAAGCTAACAAACTGACCTCGGGGATAAACCTCTGTCTTGTCGAGCTCCAAAATTCATGGTTGAAACCTGTGCCTTCGTGTAAAAAGTTTTGTTTTTTTTTTCCTGCAAAACAGAGCGGAGAACTTGTTTACTGAATTTTTATTAAAAACTTTGTGTGAAAAATGCTATGCTAAGAGCTCACATCACCAAGCGTTTGCCATGTCACCATGTCAGCCCATGTCATGTCAAGGGCCCTCCCTCCCATTTTTGTTAAAGAGACATGCTGCTCAACTATCCATCCTTTGGGTCAGACAGTCTTATACTGCCATCAAGTGGTCAGAAAATGTACTACATTCCAAACAAATCAACATTCCTTTTTAAAATTTGACAATTAATTATTGTTAAATTTCAAACAATATTATCGTTTATCGCAATAATTTCTGAGACAATTAATCGCCCTGCAAAATTTGTTAGCGTAACAGGCCTACCTGTTCTGTAATTTCATTGGTTAGATTTTTTTTTTTAATAACTTGTTTATTCAGGTAGTCTCAATGTATCATGAGGACCAAGAGAGAGCAGCTCTGAGAGCACCCAGGTGTGAAATAAATGGTTTGGTGGCAGGAAGCTTGTTAGCCCGTCAAAAATAAAATAAAATAAAATCCATGGATTAGCCACAGCATTGTATAAGCTGCAGGTTCAAAGCCTGTGGAAAAAATAGACGTTTATAGTCCAGAAAATATGGTAAATTTTTAAATATGTCATCTCTTATGGTCATCTAAGCTCCTTTAGGTGGTTATGATCCTCTTTCTGTTCTCTTTTATGCTCATGAATTGTGCATTTTTATCCAAAAGTCAGAAGTTATAACAGCTGGCATTTTTATTTTTTTTGGTTTCTTCAAATGAAGGATTATGGGAAAGTAGCGCTCACATCTTGATGCTGTGTACAGTACAAACAGCTCGTCAACATCCCACATGTCATTGTTTTCTATAGCAGCCCTGCACAGAAACATAATAAGCCGTGTTTGTGCTTTTCTTGTATTTCTCCGCAGAGTTCATTCGTGCTCCTGGCACCATGGCGCTTGTTCCTTCTGCTCCGCTGGGAGATTGTTGGATGGATTGAACACTCTGCCTTTTCCCTTCTTCCTCCATTTTAAACACCCAATTTATTTCTTTCATGAGGTGGATCTTGTAGATTGAGTCATGTTCACAGTCAGGAGGCTCACCGTAGGCCTGAAATGAAATGAACTCCCAAATCAATTTCAAATGGGAACAATGAGCAAGCCCTACCCCGCGTAGCTGGAATTGGTTTTGTTATTGAAAATGAAATGAAGTGAGGGAGGGGGTTATTATTTTTTTTGCCCTTTATTGCAGATTACAACCTTGTTCTTTTGCATGCTGAGATTTCCACTGATCCACTGTGATGTGGGTTAACTTTAGTGGCTTTTCCTTTCTGTTAGGAATTCCTTAAAATGTCATTTTGAAAGGTGGCAGTCATTTACAGTAGGTGAATTATTATTTTCAAAATGAGGCTTTTTTTTCTTTGCCTATAAAAAGAATAAGCAGCAATTAAAACAGCCTAAATAATAGTGTTTAAAATCAAACTTTGTTTTCCTTTTCTGCTTTTCTACACAGAATTCAATCAACAGTGCTCGTGATGATTGCCTCTACTTAACAGGCCGCTTTAACAGATTTAGTCCCAATTTTTAAAATGAGTAAGTTGCACAAAATGTGTTTTAAGGATAGCTGGTTTTCCTTGAATCATTATAAATGTCAAGAAATGTATTAAAATAGACATTCAAATTATTTTAAAGTATTAAAAAGCCTATAATGTGCTTATATACTGTAGCTCCTGTTTTATTTAGTTGGTTCTATATATCTTCATTTGTCTGGGTATATTATATATTAATGTATAAAAGTTCTGTAAAGTTACAGAATCTAAAGATCATAACCAGTTTTTATAATAAACAATTGAAAATTGTTGACTTTCCTGGAATGTTTTATGCATGTCGGTCTCCTGCAGAAACCAAACAATAAAAAGTTTTTCATAAACTACATCAAATGGTGCACCCAGTAGTTTTACAGATATACTTAACGCAGTTCCAAAATGCGGGTCCACACTTATTGTAAACAAAACATTTGGTTGAATCCACCACATGAAGCTTGTGTCACATGGTTGACCTGCAGTAGGGTGGTCTTTATGCATGTAAACAAATATGGCGGGCACTGTTAACCTTTTATCAGTCTCTTCGGCTTCCTCTGTTGATTAAAAAAAGCATGTGGTAGTTGGCATCTGCTCACAAATGTTGCTTACAATTTTTCTATTTTAAGTACACATAAACCATTGTTATGAGGAAAAAACAGTGTGCAGATTTTGTCCAGTCATTGTGAATTTACAATGAGTGCTTTTAGAGCAAAATGTCTCATTGGATGCAATAATGTGCATTAAATCTCCTCTTCTCTTTTATTTCCATTTTCTGTTTTATTTTGGGGTAAACTAAGCCTGAATTTATCACTTAAACGTCAGATTTAATAGTGCCAAAGGCAGTTTCTTTCTTAAATGTATTTATTACTGATGTCTACTATCTCCTACAACATACAGTACAGTATGTGGGAATACATGGGAAAAATGTACATAGTTGTGTACATAGTTTCGTTCCACCTCATGTACCACATGTGATGTGAATGACAATAAAAACACCTTGACCTTGAAAACAACAGAACCAGACTTCTCTGGGCCAAGTCTGTTCTAATCACCTTCTCTGTCTGTGTACCTCCCAGGGGAATCGAGCTCCATGATCTCTCGGTATCCATCTCCTGCAGAGTTGGATGCTTTCGCCCAGAAGACCGCCAACAGCCCGTTGTCCATCAAAATCTTTCCGTCTGACGTACGGGTGCCACAACACAAGCAGCTTAACAGAACTGTGAACGGCTTGGACACCACGGGCCAACGCTACAGCCCCTACTCACACCCGCACTCTGGAGGCTACCAGGGCTTACTGGCCATCGTCAAAGCCTCTGTGGTGGTCAAAGGTGTGGTAAAAACCTCTGAGGGCAGGAAGACTAAACATGCAAACCCCCAGACCTCTGTGGCACCGTATAATAATCCTCTGAACAATAGCTACAAGGTCCGACACGGGCATGAGGCCTATCGCATAAGCTCCTGTGAGCCCCCGGATGTAGCCGTTAAAACGCTTTGTTCTACTGCAGGAATGGCCTCCGGAGATCAGAGCCTGGCTCCCCAGAACGAGCTGGCAGAGGTTCAAAGCCTGATGAGGCAGATGAGCAGAGTTCCCTACGATCAGGCCCTGCAGCCGGGGGGAGCGGCTCGAGCCAGCCCCTCGCTGCAGGCCGTGGCTGCAGTGGCGCATACAGGCTCCGACTTTGCCTTTGGAGTGCCGCCCCAGAGCAGTTTGGCATTTGCGGGGGCAGTGCTACCGACGCAGGGCGCAGACACAGCCAAAACGGGCTACTTGGAGAGAGGAGACTACACGGTGTGGCGGCACAAAGCTCAAACGCAGCAGCAGCCGTATCAGCAGGAAGCAGTGAGGGTGTACGGTGTGGGGGGCTGCGGGGCAGCTGAGGCTGGTGTGGGCCAGTCTCCTGAAACTGGCCTCCCACTGCCGTGCTCGTCACAGCTGTCGTACAGGCAGCACTCTGGAAACATGGGAGCTGGACCGGACCGAGGCGGTGTTCCAGGGGAGCGGCCGGTCGGACAGTTTTTCGCTCCACTCTGGGACGACCCCAGCAGCGACTGTTACGCCTCTCAAGTGTTAGGCCCGTGCACGACCAGGCCTGGAGACGTGAGGCACTCCCACCTGCACCTCCAGCCACAGCTCCACCCTCCTCTTCCATTTCATCCTCCCCATCCTCACCCTCACCTCCAGACCTACGCCACGGACCAAAACCAGTGCTGCGGGCTGCCTAGTGTCAGCCTGTGCCACGCTGCAGTGCTCAGCAGCAGCCTGCAGTCTCTGGAGTGCCTCATCAGTGAGATCCACCCGCCCTGCATCAAAGAGCGCATGCTGGGCCGCGGGTACGACGCCGTGGGGATGCCTCAGCTGCTGGAGCACCAACAGCACATCCAGCTCCCCGTCTACAGATAGGTGCTGCCACGCTGAGAGACACGCAAGACGTTTTTTTGTTTAAAGTTTAAACATGCCTCTTTGATTTGTGCATGTATTTGTAGATTTTGTGTTTTATGCCTGGAAAAAAGAAGGAAAGTGATAATCAGGATTTGAGATGCAAGCGTGCGCTACGGACTCTTTTTACTTTTGCATCTTTACTGACTGCTGTGATTGATTTAACACTGGATCACACTCGCGGTTTATACTGATTTTTGTAGGCCTTTCCAAAAATGGAAACAAGTGGAGCTGAAATGAGAAGGGGGAGCCAATCAACAACGACACAACTGGATCCAGAAAGAATATCAATGACGAAATGATTCACTTTGATGAACGCTCACAACCACTGTTTGAAGATGTAATCATTTTTCTGTCATTCAGTTAAATGTTATCATTTAATGTCCTAATTTTAGTTTATTCTTTTGGTGTCATGCAGAGCTCAGTGTTGCATCCAGACCAAGAAAGGTGCATTCTTGGCCTGTATTTTTTATTTTTATTTACATTTTTAAAGTGGAAAAAGTTGTACAATTAGTTTGTTTTTTGAATGAACTACATTTGTTCACCTTAAGGTTGTTTTAACAAAATGATTGGTGTTGGAAAGCAGGCTGCTTGAATCATTCACTGTAGGGCTATATGGTCTGGAACGACCTGAGATGTGTGACTCAGCAGTTGTTTGTGACGATTCTGTACAACTATTTATGTTGGCCTGGAGACTTCTATGGCAAATTCTCTCTATAGTTAATATAAAGTGCAATTATTACACATGAACCTGTGAGTCCTCTATAAATTATGCCTTTTTTGCAATGTGTGACCACAAACCTTTGTCTCTTTTTATTTAAAACAGTAAATAACATTTTCTAAACCCAGCTAGTACAGTCTCTACAGTTGACACATTTAGATTTAGTCTGTAAGGCAGAATACTTCACATACTTGGCACCGTTTTACCCGACACATAAAAATGTTTCTCTATTGGGAAGAGTGTTTTCAATTTTCTACATTTTTATTCTTTGTTCTTTTCAGAACTTTTCAATGCCCATAGAAATGGTGTTCAATTTCTTTACAAACATGGGTGCTACGCTACTTGCTCTGCCTTGTCGTCTTGTCCTCCATTAAGCTTTTAGCTACTTGCAAGTGGTAGCTTTTAGCTATGGTGTGGATCTTTTTAGCTTTTGATTTGGTTTTGACGTGCCAGCTTTTACCTGTAATTTTGCTAATTTCAGATTTTAGCTACTGCTATGATTTTAGCTTTTAACAACAGTTTTGTTCATTTTAGCTTTAAGTTACTGTTTTGCTGATTTTAGCTTTTAGCAACTGCTTTGTTAATTTTTTCTTACAGATTAGCTCATTTTAGCTTTAAGTATTTAGTGCAAGTTTTAATATTTAGCCACTGTTTTGAGCAATTTGAGCAGATAAATTAAATTATCTTTTTTTTTTTTTTTTCAACTTTGAACAGTTTGATTATCCTCTCAGTCATTCAGCGGTCACTGTTATTCCAGGAAATTATATATTTTTAATCATTACGATAAGATTTAAGCTCTAAAATGCATGTTATTTTCTGTCTGAAACACATTGGATTTTGCAGCTCAGATTTAATTTAGTTCTTCTGAATGATGGATTGGCAGTGCTTGAAGCGGGAGACTTTAAATCCTTCAGAAACACTTGTGTGAATGAAAATTTACTAGTTATCTCTTGATTTTGTTACGTGAAAAAATGCACAAGAATATTTGAGTTTTTATTGTTAAAAATCAACCAGGTGTTACCTGATAAGTCACTGGTCTAGTCCAGTTGCAGCATGTTTTAAAGCTCTAGTGCTAATTTCGGTGGTTCCCAACCGTGATCCTTGAGGAACACCATCCTGCATGTTTTGTTTCCCTGCTTTGACACACCTGATTTGAATGAATGGATGATTAACAGACTTCTGCAGAACTTGAAGTAATTAAATCACTGAATCAGGTCTGTTGTAGCGGGAAACAACTGAAACGTGCAGGATGGTGTTCCTCAAGGACCAGGGTTGGGAACCACGGGCTTAGATCATCATGGAAATGAGATGAGCAGACTAAAATCAGTGTTGGGATTGCATGACCACTCCAGGTAAGCATTTTATTAAAGGTCGGTGATTTTACTAATTGAAGCCATTGTTGAAAACGAGTTGTAGTCTCTATCCCTTTTGTATTCTGAGTTTTCTGCAAGTTTTTCCATCCTGTCAAGCAGGACAGCTGATAAACCTCCAGGATTACAGACGAGTTCCTCGTGCTCAGAGGTGATCATCTCGGGTTCCACTGGGAGAGGAACCAGAATCACTCCCGACCTCTGGGAGTCACTTTAGACAAGTAAAAGTGGGCAGAGTAAGAGAGCAGCTCGTGAAGAGGACTAGGATACATGTGGAATACAGATATATATATATTTTTTTGCACCAAAATCAAAGGAGAAACCATGAAAATGTGTTCAATATCAAAATGTTTCCACTAAATGTATGTCAACTTAAACAGAATTGTTTTAAACAAACCTGCAGCAGTAAAATTTTAGATAAAGAAAGTTAGGCTGGAATGACACTTGTTTAAAAACTAAATGTGATTTAAAATGCCAGAATGATAAAACATCAATAAAGAAAACCGAGTAAATGCTGCCCCCTAGTGTAAGATCTTTGAATTTAATTTCTACACTTTAAACAGTTTAAGGCTTAATGGACACAACATAATTGATCAAATGGTTTATTTATTCATAAAGTATTCATACAGAAAATATGGCTCTAATTAATACATTTTAAATAAATATATATTTTTATATATAAATTAATTATATTATTTTAATATATTGTTTAAAGGCTTTCAGACAAGGCAAAGGCCACAGAACAAACCACTTAACTGTCAGAGCAAGGCACATTGTGGTGTTTTGGTATTTAAATGGAAATTAGATGTAGTTAAAAAATATATATATATATATAAATAATAAGGTGATAAACGTTCCCAGAGTCAGATTATCAGTGAAGGTTAGGAAGAACAAACAAGAATTGGTATAATAACATGGCTAATTTTGGCTAAGTAATAATCCCACACGGAAAGGAAAACTATATAAACAGCCCAGTTAAAACCACGTTGGACGCCGCTCGCACCCCCAGTCCAGCTGCATCCTGGGACGTCAAACCGTGTAGTCCAGCTCTGCGTTCTGATTTGCATACATCTCGTAGATGGCGTCTACGGTGACCGTGTAGTTTACCAGGAAGTGACGCACATTTGCCAGGCACTCTTCCTCTTTCACTTCCTCCCCCTTGGACAGAGCCTTGAGGAAGTTTGATCTGTAGGGAGCTGCAAGTAGCGCCGCCTAAAACACAAAACAGAAAGGAAATTCATGAGTTGTCCGTGGTTAAAACTGAGCGAGACGGACATGAAACAGTTAGCTAAATATCTGCCTGATTATGCATGACTAGTGTGAATAAGGTACAGAATTAAAAAATAAATAAGAGGATGATTTTTGTGCTTTCAAAAATAAATCAACAAGGTTTCAGCACAAAATGTGACAAAAGTGGGTGTTTTTAAAATCTTAAGGCTCCATGTGAATTTTTAAGGAAATTTAAATATAAAGGTAATTTCTAAAATTTGTTTTTGTAACTCTTAGCTTTATAACTCAAACAGCCGGATACTAAAGTCTGAGTGAATTTACCTGTTGAAGTTAACTAAAACGCGCTGAAATGTAGCTGAAGTGAAAGAACAAGCCTAAGTTAGTAGAAGAAAGCAGAAAGAACATTTGCCGAATTAGGTTTAAATAAGCAGAAATTTGCATACAAATTAGAAAATTTGCAAAAAATAAAAAGCTAAAATTAGCCAAAAAAAAGTTGAAAAGTAACTGAAAAGGCATAAAGAAGCTTAAACTGCCATGAGGAAGTTGAAGGAGCTGAAATGAGCCAAAAAAAAATTGGAATTAGCTGAAAAATATTAAATTAGCATACAAACAGCTAAACAGTAGCAGAAATAACTTGAAAGGAGCATAACAAGCTTAAAATAGCAGAGAAAAGTTAATTAGGCTGAACAAAGAAGTTACCATGAAAAAACTTGAATTTATTTGAAAACAGCTGAAATTAGCAAAAAATGCTAAGAATTTAGCTGAAAAGGTAGACGCTTAAATTGGCATAAGACAGCAAATAATACAAGGCTGAAAGAAGCAGAAATTAGCGCATAAAGTGGAAAATATCTGGAAAAAAGCAGAAATTTGCAACAAAAAACAGCTGAAAAGTACCTAAAAATTCAGAAAGTTTAAATTACTGAAAGGAAGTGGAGAGAGCACATTTTCACTGAATTTGGCGAAAAAAGTTGAAATGAATGCAAAAAATGTGGAAGTAGCCAAAAAAAAGCTAAAATTAGCATAAAACGGCTAAATATAGTTGAAATAGCAGAAAAGGCTGAAACTTGCATAAATAAGCTGAAAGGAGCATAATAAGCTGAAATTAGCAGAAAGAAGTTTGAGGAAGCACAAAAATGTGGTTAGCCGAAATAATCTGAAAGTAGCACAAAAAAGCAGAAAAAACAGCTGAAAAATGTTTAAATTTGCACAAAGAAGCTACAAGAAGCTGAACCAGAACAAAATGTGAAAGGAGCAGAAAAAGGTTGTAAACAGCTCTAAAGATTTGAAGGATGTAAAATGAGCTCAATTCATTTTCTATGAGGAAAAAAAAAGTGTCAGAAAAGAATAAATATTTCAAAAAGCTAAAGTTGCACCAATACCAAAAATCATGGCAGGATTATCCTGAATGTTTTGATATACGATTTGTTGAAATAGCTCAAAAATTGTGGAACAAGAAAGCTGCTGAAAAACGTACAGAAGAAAACCTGATCTCAATATTGTGAATGCTTCATAAACGTTCACACAATCAGAGCTCTCCACATCTGTCATTAGATGAATCAAATAAAATGAGTCGGTTGAGTACAAGGATGTGGTTTGTGTTTGACACAAAAACATAAAGAGCTTTTGGAATCAAGCTTGTTTGTATATAGTCAGAAAAAACTTGAACTTGTAGGCAGATAATGAACAAAACCACCTCAAGCTGGTGCTTGAACGTTTTGGAGGGAAAGCAGTAGTTCATCCTGAAGTCGCTCTTTAAATTAAATTCCGTTACGGCCTTTTGGTTTTGCTGCGCCATTATCAGTGAACTCCACATCTGGCCACACCTGCCTTTCTGGAGGGACTCCTGCCATCTCAAACGCAGGGTTAGTGTTCATTAATCCCTGTAATTTGATTAAACTGGAAGAGATGTCTAAAAAATAAATGAGCGTGGCTCCCTAAAACAATTTGACACCACCCTGTCAGGAGCCACAGAAAAAGGTTGCGAGTTTTGTCACGTAGCTCATGAGTTCGACACGGTCAACTCAAAACAATCGCTACATTTTTTTACATCATCATCTTTCTTGATCGTTTCATGCTCTGAGTATGTGTTTTGAAGGACTCTCAGTAACTGCAATATTACATTTTATTCCAATTTCTGTAAAAATGACTGAGTTATAGACATTTTTGTGTTGGCTAGTTTTACTAAGCTGTGGCAGCCATCTTGAATCGACACACTATCACAGCAAATTTTAGCTCTATATTTGTAAAATAGGGTTCAAACTAGGGATGCACGATATTGGATTTTTGGCTGATATCCGATATGTTAAAACTTATTTGGCTGATAACCGATACCAATACCAATATTTTGTCCCCAGACCTGCTTACAGAGACTACAGAGCTTTCTCTGCTGTGGAATTAAAATACATTATTCTGCATGGTCTTTGTCATTTTGGCCTGCTACCAAATGCAGATGCCAAAAAGGGGGCTGAAAATGATGTAGCAATATATAAATATATACTATTTATTAAAAATAAAACGGTGCCTTTCACATCGGTGAGTTATTTTGATGGAATGGCCGATATTTAACTTTATCGCTAATATCAGCCGATATCGATACAATGCCGATAATATCGTGCATCCCTAATTTTCTTGTTTTTCAAGGCCACTTGGCTGTGGCAGCCATCTTGACTCAAACCGACTCCAAATGGTAATCGGATGTAGACGTTCATCCAGTAGAGGCAACTGATGCAAGAATCAGTACAAAACGTGACAATAACACAGAAAATGTGTCATTTCACTCCGTCTACAGCTTCCAACGTGTCGCCATCGTTTTGTCTTACGTTGAAAACCTTTTGAACGATCCAGCCGTGGTATCTCTTCAGCGCTTGCTCGTACGCTTTGGTGACGTTGACCCGGATCAGGTTGGGGTTGTTCTCGTCTCGTTCTCCATCAGCCAAGCTCTGCAGCAGGACCTGGATAAAACGGAGCCCCCTGCACAGGAGGAAGGGAGGAGGAGCAGGCCTTCAGAAACTTCACCTGATGTGTGACCTAACTGCTCAGAGGGAGCGCTCACCTCTTCAGCCACATCAGAGCTAAAGTTGCTCCCACTTTGGGCCATTCTGCTCCGTGGGCTTCTCGCTCTGCCACCAGAATGTCCTTCAGGGTCACGTACTTCGCAGGATCCTTGAGGTAAACTGCTCTTATTTTCTGAGAATTTATTTTAAAAAGAGTGCATTTGTTTAGTTTGCACAACAGAGCTGAGCCACTACACTTCATGAGGCGTTTAAAGTCAAACGTGGTACAACATGAGCTCCAGGTGAGTTGTTTCTTACCGTTATGTTGCCATTAATGTCTGATTTGATGATTGAAAACACTCTAGAGCCCAAGCAGTCTGCAGGGGGACAGACATGTGAGAGCACAGCAATAAAATATGAATGACTCCATGGCTCAGAGGGCAGAAAGAGGAGAAAAGACAGTGAATACAGTGAAGCCACAAGAGGTCAATGTGCAGCTTGTTCTGCTGTTTAACAAAGAGTTTGGTTCAGATCCTCCCCGTGACCCAACATCACCATTCATGAAGGACAGAACATTAAAAACAATGTTTTAAAAGAATTCTCGCTGGTCCCTGATTGAAATAATGCTGAAGGAACCGGTCTGCCGAGTCTGAGCCGCCTGATCACCTGATGTGTTGCGTTCAAGTACCCACCAAAAAACGACGGCAGATGCGACACGTTGTCCAGGAACGTCTTGGTGTCCACCGAGCTGTCAGGGGGGAGTTCTTTAAACTGGTTCTGCAGTAAAAGAGTCATGGTCCCGCCTGGCAGCAGCTCTCGACCGAACCCGGAACTGCGGTTCAGTCAGGTGGGCGGGACCCGGCACTATGACCCCGCCCACCTGGTGGGGACGAGCTCAAAGTAGTTTTAACTTTTAAAGTCATATCCAATAATTCTCAGTCGGGTAGTCTGGACAGTTTATTTTTATAGAGACGTTTCTCCCTCTATCCAGAGGGCTTCATCAGTCTGAGTTCCAGTCTCCAGAAAACTGGTTGGTCCACTTAAGGAGTTTACCGTTTACTGAAACTGTCCAGATGACCCGACTGAGAATTATTGGATTTGGACGATTGAGCATGGACTTTGTCGTTTTAAAGTCTCATTTGTGAAATAAAAGCCATGGAGGACAGAATGTGACAAAATGAAATAAATGCATAACTGTGTATTTAATAATTTAATTGTGTATTTGATTTAATGTTGTATTTAATAATGAATTTCCTGTTCCTACCGGTGCCGCAGAATTTGACAAGCCAATTATACACAAGTGAAGCTCACAAATCTGCAAACCAGATGTACAACCAAACACCGTAAACTAACGAATTAAAGCACATTTTTAATTTGATTAGATTCAAAAAGGTTTCTTTTTAACTTGACGTCTTCGTCCATTTTCACCATCGTCACACCTGACCGTTTGTTGTTGTATAATTGAAAAATGCTATTACCGGGGTAATGCTCTGGGGTCATGGCATAGAAAGAAACCTGTCGTTTGTTTTAGGAATTGAATAAAAAAATAAATGGATAAAAAAAATAAAAAAATAAAAATAAAAAAAAAGGACAACCTCTCGTGGGTTAATATAGTTCTTTAATCCGGACAAAAACCACATCAAATCACAATGAAAGTCTATGAGTAAAGACTAACTGTACACTGATTCATGCACTTGCGGCCAATGATACATCATCCGGCTGTCACAACAAACTGAAGCTGTACGGTCTTGAAAATGACGTTTAAAAAATATAAACTGACCATAAGTTGTGGCATTACTGTAAAACTTCACATCCTGGAGAAGTCCCACATTTGTTGATCAACATTACGTAAAGAAACAGCCATTAATCTGAACTCGTGATGGATATAGAGGATTTACAGCAACACTGTCACCAACATTACAAGGCGCATACAATATTTGCATTTTAATGGATCTGCTAACCTTACAGTGTCATTATTTACAGCTTTCTATTGGTTGTCTTAAGCCATTAAAAAAAAAGATGTTTTAACTAAATTTACCAGTACTTGATATGACAGATGTGTTAAGTGTACGCAACGACCCTCATTAGAAGAGTTTAGATCAAAAGCTAGAACCACCCACAGAACATCTACCCGTCTCAGTTTGCTGTGTACAAGAACACTACATGAGCAGTAGAGCTTTCCAACAAAGTTATCATTCATATTTAAAAACGACTGTGCAACAGCCGTGTATAGGACTGGAACAACTACCACAACACAGCTTTATAACCCAACTTCAACCTGAAATGGCTCTGAACTGTTCATTTTATTAATTTCTTTGGAACTTAAACCATTAGCTGATAATAAAAAAAGTGGTTTAGCAAAGTTGAGGCCTCCATCATGGTTCGTTAAACATGAAATATTTTGTCATAACCCTTATTTAATTTTATAGTAATGTTTGTGTACCACGACCGAAGGTAATGGGGGTTACAAGTTTCTGCCGCTGTCATTTTGTATAATCAGAAGCTGAAACGTTTGGGGAATATTCAACCACATAACTCAGTTGACTAAAACTTGTTTTTTGTATCCAATATATTCCCATTTTTTAAATTGTGTTGAAGGCTTTGATTAGAGCAGTGTGTGTAGGATGTCCACGTTTGGAGGAAGGTTTGCACTTAACATGAGCATCAAACATGATAAGTCACTTCCCTGTGGTTTGTTATGAAAAGGACAATACAGGAAAACGAGAAGTGTCAGAAGATGAAGAAAATAAAATCTTCCATACTTGGCCTGGTCTAAACACTGGTTCTAAAAAGGCACGCATGGGCAAAATACAGCCCAAGGTCCAGAGGCGATCACGTTTATCTGGTCGACATCCTTACGGAAAACAAAACTCAACTTGAAGGGAATTTAATTAAATAAATGACAACTAGAGCTTTATCGAAGAATTCTGAGAAACGATTAAGTGTCTACTCCTGAAGCCCATTCACAACAAAAAGCGCAGTTTAAAATAAAAAATAAATCAAAAATACGTGCCTAAACTGTGCAAGGTTAAGATCAAAGTTTGCACAGGCAAAGACAATGAATGAATGAACATTTATAAAAAATAATAATAAAAATAAAGGAGTAAAAGATGACTCTAGGGGCTGCTTTATCCCCCAAAAAGTTGAATAACTTAACCGTTACAAGTGTCAGTTCACAGGCAGTGTTGTTTAAAGTGTTACGTTTCAATCATGCACAACAAACTTGTCCTCAGTGGAGGACAAAAAAAAAAAGTGTCTTCTCACGTGTACTAAAAAGAACATATGTACAAAGCAGGCAGCAATTAAAGATGTATAAAGATTTATATTTGATGGATGCAGGAAACAGAACTGGGAGCATCGACTCAAATGTGTGGCTCTTATCCGACGCCCAACTCTTGTTTTAAGATGAAACAACATAATCCTGTTCCAACAACAGATTAAAGCTCGTGTTTCAGACGCCAGAAAACAAGTCGACACAACGAATATTTCAGCTTTAGAAAATAGGACAGATTCATTTCATCTTCTTCACTTTTAACACAATACCATATTTGGAAATATCAAATTCGAAGTACTTTGAGCTGGATGTAAATGTATTCTGAAAGTGCTTAACGTTATTCTATCGTTGACTTAATTTCCTCATCTTCAGCTATTTCACTTAGATTTTAATCCCAGCTGGAAACGTCTCAGATTAAGGTTCGAGCTTGTTCGTCGCAGCTTCGCTGGTGCTCGCCTCACTTTGCTCCTTCTGCTCCTTCGACGCGTGCGACTTCATGTGCTTTTTGAGCGAGGACTTGTCAGTGTAGGCCTTCCCGCACAGACTGCAGGGGAACAGTGTCTCTTTGGTGTGCAGCAGCTCGTGTCTCTTCAGGTGACCCGAGCGGCTGAAGCTCTTGGTGCAGTAGGTGCAGCTGAACGGCTTTTCTCCCGTGTGTATGCGCATGTGGATGGTGACGTGGCTCATCTGGCTGAAGGTCTTCTTGCAGATCTCACAGTTGTACGGCCTCTCTCCGGTGTGCGTCCTGGTGTGGATTTTGAGGTCGCCCAGGACTTTGAACCTCTTGTCGCAGTGAGCGCAGCAGTACGGCTTCTCGCCGGTGTGCAGCCTCCGGTGTATGCACAGATTCCCTGGGTTGCTGAACGTTTTGCCACACTGCCGGCACACGTACGGCCTCTCTCCGGTGTGGGTCCGCATGTGGGCTTTGAGCAGGTTGTGCGCGCTGAAGCGCTTCCTGCAGAACGAGCAGGAGAACGGCTTCTCTCCGGTGTGGCCGCTTTTGTGAATCTTCAGCTGGCGTGCGTGGGTGTACGCTTTGTTGCAGATGTTGCAGATGAAGGCTTTTCCTCCCGAGTGGGAACGCATGTGGGATTTGAGGAGGTTGATCCGGCCGAAGCGTCTTCCGCAGATGCTGCAGTCGTGGGTTTCCTCGCTGCTGTGAGTCTTGAGGTGGATATTGAGCGAGGTTTCATCTGTAAATGTCTCTGGACAGGCGGCGCAGCTATAAAAGGGGTTCGCTTTTTCTAGAAACTCTTCTGCAGCCGAATCGCTTTGATTAGACGTTTCTTCTCGCTCCATGTCTTGTGAGCTGCCTTCCTCTGGATCCAGGTCGGATTTCGGAAAGCCCAACTCGTGCTTCTGCTGCGGGTGAGGCAGAGCGTCAGGACCCGACAGCGCCTCGTTCTCCTCATCCTCAGTCTTGGTGAAATGTCCATCATTTTGCATGGACTTCATCATCATGTCGAAAAACAGTGCTGGCTGCGAGAGGTCAATGGCACCATTTTCATTCATGTTGGACTGTGGGTTTACAGGAAGTGGGATATCAGTGGATGTGTTGGCACATGGTGGTTCTCCCGTTTGATCTGCCTGCAGACTAAACGAAGATGGAGCCGTAGTCTCCCTAATCTTGGCTTTACTCTTCCTTCTGGAGCTCTTCTTGTCACTGCTGCATATGGACACCTTGAACGTACCCTGGGTGGAGCTGGAGGGTTGATCTGGCCATTCCGGAGCAGAAAACTGCTCAGTGGCATCTTGTTCACATGAATCTAAAAGTGAGAAGCAAGAATAATTAACATATAAAGATTTAAATCAACTTTACTCAAGCAAACATACACAGCTGTGACAGAAAATCAAAAAGAACTGATTTTGTAAAAGATTAAATGACTGTTGGCAGCACGGTGGTGCAGTTTATAGAGCTGCCGCCTCTCAGCAAGAAGGTTGTCTGATCGAATCCCGCCCGAGGGCTTTTCTGGGTGGAGTTTGCATGTTCTCCCCGTGCATGCGTGGGGTTCTCCGGGTACTCCGGTTTCCTCCCACAGACAAAAAACATGCATGTTAGAATGACTGGTAACTCTAAACTGTCCTTAGGTGTGAATGAGAAAGTGAATGGTTGTTTGACTCGTTTGCCTCCGTGTCCCTGGGATGGGCTGGAGACCTGTCCAGAGTGTCCCCTGCCTCTCACACAGTGATAGCTGGATATGAGCACCAGTGACCCCCGTGACCCGAAAAGGAAGAAGCTGGTGAAGATAATGGATGGATGGATAAAATGACCGTTTTCTCCACTGGGGGGAGCTCTACTATAATGGAGTGATCTATAACCATCATTATCTTGCTACTTCCTGGTTGCAGAAGGTCTCTGGTATCCCATGTCCAGCAATCATTGTGGACAGGTTGCAAGTCCATTACAGGGACACAGAGACAGAACCATTCTCACTCTCACTCGCACCTAGGGACTATTTGTACTTACCGTATGTTCCGGCGTATTAGCCGCAGTTTTTCGCATAGATTTGTCAGTCCTGCGTCTTATATACGTTTTTTTTCTTCCCATATTCACAACACAATTTTTGACTGATGCTTTAAATTTCGAAGAACTGCAACCGCGAGTCCTCCCGTGCTCGCTCGCTTCACTCAGATGGTGCAGTCGGACGAACACAGGAAAGCTAGCGACTCCAGCTGCGATGGATGGACGGCGCCGCACTGCCCAGGAAGAAATTAAGCTATTTTGACCATTAAATGTATAATAAACGCGACGGGTCAGCGGTGACGCATAATAAATGCGACTTACACGCCGAAGTGACTTGCATGTTTTATCCTCGTCATGATGCTTTTTTTTTATTTTGACTGATGCGACTTATACTCCGGAGCGACTTACACGCTGGAAAATACGGTACCCATTAGCCAAACACGTGGGAGGAAACCAGAGCGCATGGAGAAAACTTATATAGAAAGAACTTGTAAACTCCACCCAGAAAGGAACTTGGCTGGGATTTAATTTTGCAACCTTTGATGCCGAGAGGCGACAACTCTACCACCTGTGTCACTGTGCTGCCCATCTAACTAAAAATTCTCCATTAAAATTAACACTGGCATTTAAAGGCGTCACCACACTTGGCAGTTCAATTTTATTTCCTTTAAGCTGTAATATTTTAACCTTTACACATCTTCATCCAACACGTCTTCCAGACCTTTTTACCTGTTTAGTTAGGATACAGATTAAAATGCCTTAAATCTCATATCAAGTGTAATCCAGCATGAAAAGTTTTTTTTTTACTTGCACCTACTTGAAATCTGATGCTCTAATAAAATATACTCTGCCAAGCGCCTTAAATTTGTTTTAGGAGCCCAAAAAAACGTTTGTTCCGGTTCCTTTTGGGTAAATCACAGCCGTTACTGGCACACAACACAACGCATAGTTGCATCATTGTCTGTATAGATCATCCAACACCGTTTATGCTAAGTTGTTATAAAGAAAATGCAACTTCGTGTGAGGGGTCTTTTTGATCTTTAGAAAAATCACAAGTGCTTAGTGGTTAAGGCAAAAAATAAGTCTAAAATATTTATACTAGAAACTCCAGCAAGTTGTTGAAAATCATAAAAACAAATAATTGCATTTCTACATGATGCATTGATATACAAAGTTTACAGTCACACAGTAGGAACAGTGCTGTATCACAGAAAACATTTGCACAGCGTTCCCCTGGTTCATTTTTAAACTTATACACATCTTATGGTTGCAAGTAAGGATAACTGAAATTAACTGGTTTAATTGTTTGCACGGGGAAAGAAGGTTCTAAAGATGGATCCATGTTCTTTGTTCACTTTATTTGCCTCAATGAAGGTTTACTCTCTGGTGGGCTTACTGCTCAACAGATCTGTAGTACTGCTTAATATGTAAATGATGTCATCTTAACTTTACTGAGTTGTTTAATAACCTGTCTTTCATGCTGACGAGCGATCATGTACTTGCCTTGGTCTGCATATTTGTTAGCAAACCGTCATGGATTTTATTGGAATTCTTAGGCAAGAACACTTGGATGCGAATGTAGTTACTTTTTAAAGTCAACCCAGTTGAAGATGGCTGTCATTTAAAGACTGTAAACACAAACACCGACAACGCAGTCAATTTTACAACCGCTGAGCTACAACCTGGTGGTAGTAGCTGAGAGTCCTCTCCCAAGACATGCTCAGGTTTTCCAGCTTTTGCAATCCGTTTTGGACATCATCCAGTCTGATTTGTTCCGTCTCAAGCTCGTCTTAAAAGCCGACAAGCCCAAAAGGATGTTGTTTTCAAACGGGAAGTCGGTCTCAGCAGTTCTTCCTTTTGATTTTATCCTCGAATGGTGCTCCTGTGGAGTTTGTCGATTCCTACAAAACATTCGGTTATCTTGGTCGACTCGCATCTCTCTTTTAAGCTTCACGTGGAAAACCTAGTAAGGAAAATAAGTTAAACTGGGTTTCTTCTTCACAAATAGATCCTGTTTAACTCTGAATGCCAGGAAATGCCTTGTGACTGCAACTTTCTTTCCCTCCATTGATTACGGTGACATTATTTACATGAACGCTCCTACAAGCACGTGCAGATGTTGGATGCTGTCTATCATGGTGCACTAAGATTCATAACTGGCTGTAACTACCGTACTCCGCTCTTGTTTCCTGGAATATTTTGCAAAAAGATCTGAAGCTCTCAACCTTGACCTCTCTAAGTGGCTTCAAAACATCTGTTAAGTTCCTGGGAAAAAACAATGCAGACATGTTCCTGTTTTTAGTTTTCTACACCGCCTTACAACCTAGCTGTTTTTTTTATTTTTTGGTTACATTTCCTTTTAAATACATTTTATTTTCACTTGTAAAAAAAAAAAAAAAAAATCTCCATTTGTACACATCCTTTACGATTGTCAACTGTTGTCATCACGCTTTGTTAAAATCAAGTCTCTCTTGTAAAAGAGTCCCAGAGACCCAATGGGATTAATCTGTATAAATAAAGGTTGAATGAATGAATGCATGATACTTGGAACATTAACTGATCCCACAAGATCTTGGTTTAAAACTTTGGTATGCAAGGGGGCGGGTGATACGTATTCTTTTACTGATTTTACTGAACACTACTTTAATTGAATGCATTTATTTGAGAAATGGGAGTAAAATAAATAGGTAGTTCTCATTGCTAACTATATTTCACCTCCATATAACTCAAAACCTTTCAAGATAGTCTTTCCTGTGACTCTCATGTGTTAAAAGGTGGATCAACCTGCAGACAAGAATTAAAGGAGCATTCCTAACATTCCAAGGCCTGGAAGGAATGCTGGCTAAAGGCCTTGCACGTTAAAAGTTTTAGACGGTGGTCTCAAGCAGTTAGCCTTCATCAGAGCATGTGTTAGAAAAACATCTCAGCTACTAACACACCAAATTTGAGCTCTATAGCTCCAAAACTAACTGATTTGCAGTCTTTTTTGTGTGTGAATGCTAAAGTCGATTAGCTGGCGGCCATCTTGAATCGCATTGACTCCGAAAGTTAATTGGCGAATAATCACAAATTTCTTTCTCGGACTTATTACAATCCGTCGAGTGGTTCATCATGATATATTTTGCTAACAGACTGAGAGACAAACACCACATGCACGCACTCAAACACACACAGACATGACAAAGGCAATTAAACGGCCGCCTCTGTATTTAATGGCGGCGGGCGATAACGATCAGCCATGAAGAGAATTTGTTTAAAGAGTCAGAGTGAAGCTGCGTGTTTTGTGCAGACAGGAGGAGAACATACCTCCACAGTCTGCGGGCTCTGGACTCTTTTGTGCAAACAGCAGCCGCTTCAGGCCCTCGTTTTCAGACTGGATCCTCTGCATTGCGCCCTGATACTCGGACAGTGTCCGCTCCACCGAGTCCAGGATTTCGTTCACGGTCGCTTTGAAAATCGAGTTCAGGGAAGACTCCAGGAACAGTTTCAGCTCACTCGACTTGTCCATGTTTTTCCGTGCAGCTGTAAACTGCAAGCACCTCTCCACCGGGTGGGAACAAAGTTGAACGTCCCTGGAGAATTAAAATGGCCTTTTCTTCTCCTCTCCCTTGTGAAACAGTGCCGCGGTGTGCGGAACCACAAAAGAGCGAGGAAAAGGCCTGTTTTTTTATTTTTCCGTTCAGACCTGAAGCGCGCCCCCTGCTGGTGGGCAGATAAACCGCAGGAATTAAGGAAAGCGAATTACTCATATAATGATAATCCAAGCATTTTCATTAAATTGTAGCGAAAACGTAGAAACGAACATTTCAAGATCCTAGGATGTCTTTTGTTTAAAACTAGAATCAACATTTTAGATGTCAATCTTCCTATTTATTTATACCTGGCTCCGGCAAACTCAGGTCTTACTTGTAAATGAGTCCTCGAGGCTCAACGAGACTAACCTGTATAAATAAAGGTTGAATGAAAACGCATTATTCCTAGAATAAACTACTGTACTGTATTTGAACTTCTGCAAAAATATATAATTCATAAAAATTCACATTTCAAATTTATATACTTAGAAATATATATATTTTTATGGTTATACTATTCCAGCGTTACAATACATTTTTTAAAATACCTTCAAAAAAACTTTAAAATGCACTACTGTCATTTGAAAAAGTTCAGTTTTCATTATGTCACTAGCAACTTTAGGCATCAGGAGTTGGAAAATTGCTTGCACACAAGTAGTATGACTCAAAAATGTTTAGGTTAATTAGCAATAATGTGATAAGATTCCTTTGTATCATAAAAAAGGCATAAAGGAAATTAAAAAGAATTTTATTTCAGATGCTCATTTTGTTTATGTTGTTTATACACACACACACACACACACACACACATATA